>NW_024352789.1:1830601-1864160 GCF_902729225.1 Pteropus medius
AAAAAAATTGAGCCCAAATTTCCTATAACCTTCCTGGCTAGTCATTTGGCCGCCCCTTGCATACTTTCAGTGACGGTGAGCTCACTACCGCACGAGCGGTCCATTCCATTGCTGGGCATTTTATTCCCGACACGAGCAGAAATCTGCCTTCCTGTACCCCGAGCTCCCCGATCCAGGCTCTTCTCTCTGGGATCACATTCGAAAGGTCTGACGACAGCCATCCTGTGTCCCGTCTCGGTCACGGCTCACGTGACGAGGTGCCCAGAGGCCTGGCCCTTCTGCTCCGGGTATTCGGATGGCCTGTGTCTACCTTCAAACGCAGCGTCCGGACGCTGGAGGCTGCTGACCTGCGGGGCTGCCACGCGCACCTGTTCCCCCCGTGGTGGCTCTTTTAGTCATCCCTGTTTCCACTCAGCCGTCACCTGCTCAGGTAGGCTTTTCCAGACCACCTGGCCACCGCCGCCCGCCGCGCCAGACACGCTGCATCGCCCGGTTTCACCTTGGGCACGCCCTCCCTGTGCGTCCGCTCTGTCGCGTTTGTCTGCCCACCGTTCGTGCCGGCTCCGGGGGGCGGGCACGCCGTGTGTCTGGTTCACCTTGCATCTCCCGTGTTTGGCACATGCAAGGCTCTCCGTAGGTGTTTTTAAGGGGAGACTGGAGTTGGGTGTTGTGACCGAAATAACCAGGCCCAACTCGAGCGCTCTAATCCAAGAGACAGTTTATTAGCCGGCGGCTGTCCTTGCCAAGGAGCAGCCCCGAGACGCAGGGGCACAAAGGTTTTAAGCCCTCGATTCCATCCCCCACATCCTTAATTTTGACACAAAAGACTATATCTCCTCCATTCATGAACTGATAACTAAGAGGTGGGTAAGCAAGCAGGGGTACAGAAGCAGAATGCGTCATTGTTAAAATATTTTGTACCTAGAGGCAGTGATCCGGCCAGTAAATCCCTCTAGTTAATAAGTTTTTAGCAGATAACTAACTAGAAGTGAGACATGGCGGTTAGCACGTACCATGTCTTATCCTTAACCTATTGTTTCTAAAGGTGAGGTCACTACATTGGGGAGCCCAAATCTCAGTCCCAGCAGCCTGATTCCTGAGCCGCCATGCGTGTTGCCCCCACCCCCACATTATTTACCTCTGTCCCACACAGCCAGCCCTCCTGCCACTCCCTCAGATGCTGCGTCTCCAGCCCCAGTGGGTGCTCGGCTCTGGCTCAGGCTGGCTGGGCGTGGCCCGCCCAAGGCCCAGCGCATCTGTGGCCGGTAGATGGTGCTGTTGGGAAGAGGAAAGGGCCTCCCGGGGCTCTTGAGGGAGGCAGGATGGTTGAGGCTGGGTGGGCAGTGGGGAGATGGGGAGCTCGAGGCTGGACGCCTGCCAGCCCACCCGCCTCTTCTGCTGGCCACCTCCGGGCCACCTCCGGGCTCAAGGCGGGTCTCTGTTGGGGGGAAGGAAGGGCAGGAGCAGTGAGCCCAGACCTGCCACGTGGCTGAGGTGTCCTGGGGCAATGATGGCTGTGGGATGGTGGATTGGGACGGTGGGGATCCCCTCTGGTCAGGATATAGCTCAATTGCGCATATGGAATCAGCCACCGACCTGTCGGTCGTTCCTTGGCGGTGCTGTGCTACGCCTGGCCATCGCGCACACGCGTGCGCAATGCCAACACACCGCACACGCGCACGGTGCATTGCTACTGCACGCCACACACCTGATTCTTGCGCCGCGCACCCCAGCACCTGCACCACCACAGCCTGCCTTTTGCTGCGCAGCGCGCAATGCCACGCACTGCAATGCACATGCCACGCCGCATGACGCATGCGTACCGGACACCTGGCGATACACGACTGCGTTACCTCTTACCTGAACCATTTTACCTGAAAATCACGCGCACGCATGCACACATTTTGTACACACCTATGACCTGCCTGGAGAACACACATGCAATCCACACCCAGCACACACACGCGCACACGCACATACACGCATACGCGCACACACAATGCACACACAGAACGGGGCTATGGAAGGGGGCAGGCAATGGGCACTAAGCCTTCTGAGCTCACGGTTTTCCAGAAGGGTCCCCCTGTTCCAACCTCGGGCTGACGTGCCTCCACTGTGGGAGTCCCGTCCGCTCTCCCTCTGTGCTCCCACAGCACTGAGCACCATGGCGACACACTCAGGGGCTCGGTTAGGGCGACCGACTCGTCTGGGCTTGCCTGGGACTGTTCCGTGTCGACATCCAAAGTCTTGCCCCCCAGGACACCCCCTCAGCCCCAGGCAAGCCAGGCTACGGGTCACCCCGTCAATGAGAGGAGCCTCCTTCGACTCTGCCTCGGAGGGTGTGCTGGGCCCGACTCTCAGTGTGTCTGAGGCTCAGAGTGGTTGGCCTTGTGAAGCCAGGCAAAGAGCACAGCAAGGCCCGAGGCTGTCATCTGGGGCTCTCCTGCTGCCGGGAGACACAGGCCATTCACGCACAAACCCCTAGCGACCAGCGTGGCATATGGAGCCCAAGCCGAAGTGCCGTAAGGGTGTCCCCGTAGACTTAGGAAATGGGCTTCACATCACGAGAGGCTTCCTGGAGGAGGTGGGCTTGAAGCCCACGAGTTGGCAGACACAGCGGGAGGAGAATCCTGGGTTGGAGAGAGGCAGGTTTAGGTGCAAAAGAGGCTGCGATGGGTTGTCGGATGCTGAAGTGTTCGGGCCCCAAAAATGTCTTAAGAAAACTCTTAAATTTGGGGAGTCGCTTTCGTCACTCACCTGTCATCTTTTTCTTTAGCCTCAAGCTGCGGTCCACACTGCAGGGCCTCCCAGGAACGTGCCAGAGGCCAGAGTCATCTCCTCCATCTCCTGACCTCAGGGTCAGCTCTTCCGAATCTCCCTGTCCCTTTGGACTTCTATGCCCCTGGGTCCCACTTCTGCCCAGGAGAGCCAGAGGGCTGAGCTGGGTCTCAGTGCTGGGCAGGACGGGAGGTGGCCGAGAGCTCACGCTGGCTATTTCTCTGAGGCGCACACGTCCGGTTCATGGAGCTCTGCAGTGTGCCCGGCCGAGGCAGCTCCTGTCACCGGCCGCTCCGTCTCATCATAAGAAAGTTCTTAAACAGAACCCAAACTCATAACTTCGGTCTGTGGGTCCCATTCTGTCCCTTGGAACCTCACAGAAGTCCAGCCCTTTCCTTGCAAAAGCCCTTGAGGTACTGGAGGACAGCTACCCCGTCCCCTCTGGCACTTTCTCCACGGGATGAAGGAGAGGTCAGCGGTTTCCAGCATGCACGTCTTCAGGCCCCAGCTCCATTGCACGCTTCCCCCCTCCCCGCCGAGGTCTCGCAGTGCGTGCCCGGCCAGCTCTCCATCACCACTGACCGCGTGAGCGTGAGCGTGAGCGGGTGAGCCCCCAGCACCCTCCCGTGAACTGCCGTCAGTGCGCACCCCTTCTTCTTGGCACACGGGGTCCACTCTCATCACACGTTGAGTTAGCCGCATCGCAAATTGAACTCGAATCAAGTTAGAGAACATTTAAAAGCTTATTGCGCACAGGAAAGGAGAGTTCGTGAACCGGGAGGCCTTGGGCGAGCTCGGAAGGGGAGGGTTGGGGCTGGGTTTATGGAGCCGCGTTCTGGGGGCGCGGGGCCTTGTGGCTGTCGAAGCCCACGTTCCTTTCTGGGCAGCAGGACCGTGTGAGCGTATGCAGGTGACGGGCCGGGAGGCTATGCGGCCACGCTGAACCGGGGACACCTTACGTTCATTTAGGTCAGGGCCGACATTTTGGGGAGATCGGGTTAGTTTTAAGTTTCGATTACGTGCCCGTGCGTGTTTGGTTTAGGGGTACAGTCAAACCATGGCCTCTGTTTTTGCGTTTTCTTTAACCGTCGTCAGTGAGAATGTCTACCTTCTGCGACTCTTTCTGGAAATGTCCCTCCCTCTCTTTCTGAAAAGCTTCAACACAGGTGCACACAGCTGGGGGCTTCTGGCTGCCGTGTGCTGGGTCGCAGCTGTCCCCACGGCCCAGGTCTGTGACATTAGGGCCCTGGCCCCAGGGGCAGCGATGTGGGCAGGGGCCGGGTCCGCGGCGTTTGAGCTTGCGGGAGGCGTGGCGGTTCCCGGGACCGAGCTTGGCTCCCGGACGGATGTGTTCCCGTGTCTGCCATCCGCAGGGTCGTCTCCTTCCCACCTGCCGAGGGCTCCCCTGTCGTCGGCGGGCTGTCCTTTCTCTGGGATGGCTGGACCGTCTCTGTCAGCCCTGGGCCTCCTCCCGTCTGATCTTGGCCTTCGATCTGTGCTGGCCTTCGTGCCGGAGATCAAAGATGTCCCCCGGGCTCGAGCCAGGCTGGAGACTTCCGTGAGCCTCCCTCATCCCGGCGGGATCAGCGCTCCTGGGAAGGCTGCGGGGCATCTTTGTGGGCGGGGCCCTGGGGAGCAGCTGGCTCACCCCAAAGCTGGAAAACGGAAGAGGAAAGCTGTTCCGGCCGGGCAGGGAGGCCAGGGAACTGTGATCCGGGCGTGTGGAGGCGCTCGGGGCTTGAGACGGCAGGAGGTTTGGAAAGGTTTGCTGTGGCCTGGGAAGGAAGCGCTCTAGCCCTGCGGGTTCACCGCCTGCCCGGTCACCGCCAGCCCGGTCACCGCCTGCCGGGTTCACCGCCTGCCCGGTCACTGCCTGCTTGTCACCGCCGTCTCTCCAGCACCTGGCACTGGGTAGGTGGGCGAATGAATGAATGAGGAGGCAGCATCCAGATCTTTCCTGTGCGCCCCGGGCATGTCCCCACGCCAGTAGGAGCTCTGGGAGGGTGCCGGGTGCCGGGCGCCGAGGGGGCCTCCCGTTGGGACCCTGGCTTCACCGCCTCTGGCTTCGTGGGGCCAGACCAGTTCCCTGACGAAGGGGCCTACGAGCCGCCCGAGCTGCCTCCAGGGCTCCCTAGGGCTGTGCCTCGTGCTCCGGGCCGGCGCTTGCCGTCCGCAGACCCGGTGGGCCTGCGGGCCCCGCATCACTGCTCGACTTCCTGTCCCGGGACCTCCCCTAGACCCTCTCTGGCCTCAGAGCATCTCGAAGCTTGAGAGACGGGGGGGCAGTCCCAGTGCTGGAGGGCCCTCAGTTCAGCCAGAAGGTCCTCCGCTGGGGCACCCCAAACAAGCTGAGTAGGAAAGGGGACCAAGGAGGTGAGTGGGAACCCCCTGACCTCTCAGGAGGCTGGAGGTGGACATAAGCCTTGGGGTCCAGGTCAGACCTCAGGGCACAGTTGAGGGGCTGCCGTTGCTTGTGACCGGCAGGTCTTGCTGCTTCTCTGCCTGTTTGCGTAGCCCAGAGGCCACGGCCTACGTTTCCTCCGCGGCCGAGGGGCGCAGGGCGTGGGGTGAACCAGGCTGCCTGGCCTTCCAGAAATCCAGCCAGATGGCCGGGCCGACAGCTCTGCTTCTCCGATCTGTGCTCACCTCAGAGGCACGCTCAGTCCGGCCTTCTGACGGGGATGCGGTGTTTGTGGGTGTCACAGACGGACTGGGGACCCCTTCTTCCATGTGACTCCCCACCCCCGCTTCTAGCCCTTTCCATCAGAAGGCAAGGAGCGGAAAGATGCTGCAGCACAAAGTCCGGGACCTGGGGCTCTGGGTGTGGGCGGGTCTCGGATCCGCTGGCCTCTCTCAGGTGTCGGCGTGTGCACAGGTGAGCCTGCCTTGTCACAGGTGAGGGTGGGGGGTCCGAGGCCCCTTTAAGGAGGCCCCTAGCAGCCCTGCTGAGGGGTCTGTTTTCTATTCCCACTCAAGGCTCTCCAAAGAAAGGGCGATGTGAGCAGCGAGGGATGGCAGGTATGGGCGGGGTGGGGAAGGTCGGGGGAAAGAGCACACGTGTTCTTGGGATCAGCTTTATTCCGCATTTCACCTTCACCAGGGAGAAGAAGCTGGAGAGCAGACCAGCCCGCACCACACAGACAGACACACGCCACGTCTCTGACGAAAGCACACAGTGGAAGTTTGACCCCACGCGCCCCGTCTCGTCGTTCCATTTTTTTTTCTTTTTGTTCGTTTCATTTTTTTAAAGCACAGCCGACATTCTAATGTCCAATTACTGGCTGTCCTTCCTCAGAAAGCAGAGCTAAAATTACCCCAAATTTGACTTTGGCAACGCCACACCCATGGTGGTGGCGGTCAGGACAAAAGTCTATGGAACGGAAGGAGATCCCGTCTGGTTCGAGGCTCCGGCGAGAGGCCGCTGCTCTGGGAGACGCACGCCCAGCGCTGGGGGGCTTTCCCCCCAGCGGAGCTGAGCTACACTTCTGCCGTCTGCCCCGACAGGCGCCCTGCTCCTACGGCTGAGAACTTCTGCCGGGCTGCCGAGAACAACGCTTAATCACAGAGGCCGATGACATGCAGAGACAACTATCTTGAGAGACACAGAGCCAGTCCTGGAACACCGAGGAAGCCAGGAGGCAAGAGCAGGTGCACACAGAGGTACCCACGGGGGAAGGCCACCCTGCCATGGGCGGGGGGCGGCTTTCCATCTGCGGCCGTCTTCTCGGCCCCAGATGGCGTTATGAGCAGCTACTTTGCCTTGCCAGGGAGCAAGCACTTCTCCTGGACGCTCTGTGGGCAGACCTCCACACGTTTTGTCTGAGACAGCTCCTGGCAGGGGTCCTGGCACGGAGGAGGGCAGGGGTCCTGGCACGGAGGAGGGCAGGGGTCTTGGGCTTGCTGTGGGCAGCTTTCTAGGTTCAACTCCTGGCCCTGAGGAAGACACACCTCCTGAGCCTGCACTGTGCTCTTCTCTTGGCAGGGGTCCTGGCATGGCGGGGCGCACACCGCCTCGGCCTTTGCCTGGCACGGCTCCTGGGTCTTTTGAAGACACGGAGGAGGCTCGCATGGCTGCTTGCTCTGCTGCTCGTGAAAGGACATCCTCGGGCGATTCGCAGAACCTGAAACAAACACAAGGTTTGAAATCATCTGCATTCAGAGTACCAGGCTGGGGCCCGAGGGACGAAGGGGAGGGCGGGAGCGATGGCTCCTGACCCTAATATGATCATTTCTGCTGCTTTTCGCCCTGTCCCCTTTTCTGGCCCAGGTTCAACTCCCTCTGACGCCCACTGCTGGCGGGTGGGGGGGGGCGGCTTCCCGCAGCGTTCCGTTCGTCTGGATATCCACGGCCCCCAGCCCCGGTCCTCCCACGGTTCTTCTATTTGACTCAATGTTTTGGAAAATCAGGTGCAAGCGACTAGCTAGAACACGCTGGATGACTTGAGAGGCCCAAGAAACGGCAAACGACTGAAAACTCAGAAAGCGCAGTCTGGCGGAGGGAGTCAACAGTGGCCTCACGGGGACCGGGCGGGTAGGGGGAGAGGGCGTGACGTCCCCTTACCTGACCTCCGACAGGACCCAGCAAGGACCGTGCAGTGCGGAGCCCAGCCAGGCGCCGACTTTTATACAGCGTTCAGCCCAGCCTCCCACGGGAACCAGCGGCCACGTGGGCCAAGGTCCTAATTGGGGAGTCCCCGTAACAAGCTTCCTCTGAAAGTGCCCATTGCTTGAGTCACTGCTTGGGCTGCTGGCTAATCAGCCTCCGCTGTGGCCTCTGGGTCCTCAGCTGACCTCAGCCGGGCGGGCCTGCTCACACCTCTCGTTAGAAGCGGCAGCGGGAGAAAGCTCATAAAACGTTATCGCGGTCTGTGACTGCGGGATCGGGCTCCGCGTCTGCCCGGGCTGGTTCAGGAGGTGGTGACAGATAAGAGCCACCTGCTCATCTCGTCTTCACCCACGAGAAGTTTGTGCTTGAGGCTTGGGGTCCGTCTGGGTCAAGGGCACGTCTGGCCTCGTTCAGACATTTCCATGGATGATTCTTCATCGAGCTCGGAGAGTCCCACTTCCAGATCCAAGAAAGATGCATCTTCCAGGGGTTCCAAGCCAACGAAGGACCTACGTACGGCCTGCGGGGAGAGCGATTTTCCTGCACCGAGGTCTCGCGAGAGATCGGAGTCGCCTGTTCCTCCCGGGTCCGTGGAGTAGGGTGGCGGGAAGAAGCCAAGGCAGGTGACCTTCACGCTCTCCGCCTTGATTTACGACGCTTCTGAAAGTGGCGTTCTGAGTTTTCACAGCGGCCGGAGAACAGGACGGAACAAGGCCGGTCTCTACCTCTGGAAAAACTTTTCTTAGAACTCAGGTCAATAAAAGCCAGGGGCATGAAGGGAAAAGTTTCAAAGCAAACGCACCCAGCTTTCTCCACTCCTAGCCCCGTCCGGGCTGTCGCTTCTGCCCGCGTGCCCCCGCCGCTCTGTGCTGGCCAATGTCCCGAAGCAGTTGCCTGGGCTCCCTCAAGTCTACAAGCTTGAGGAGCCCTCCCCGATGGCTCTAAACTCGAGGGGATCTCACCTCTTTCCGGACCCCCAGAGTGTCCATCGTTTGTGCTATTTACGTGACATTTACTATTTTCACTGGGAATTCCAGTTATTTATGTACAAGATCTTGTTACTGTCCTGGGTCGTAGGTTCCGGGAGGGTAGGGGCTATGCCATTGATACAGAAAGTGGCAGATTAGTGATTCCTGATGGAGTGAGGGCATTCATTAAAGGGTGAAGAAGGTGGAAACGGGGGGCGGCTGGGAGGAAAGGAGGCTCTCCTATAACGGAAAACGGGAGAAGAGTCACTAAGAAAGGAGCCCCCGGACCTTAGGGTGGTGGCCTCGTGCTTGTTTGCCGAAGTCGACCGAGTCCGAGGGACTTTAATGATGACGGCCCCCTTAACTCGAAGGAGTTCGTCCGGGCCGTTTCCTAAGACAGGTGTTTGGTTACCATCGTAAGTTCCTTCAAGGATTTACACAGTTTTGGATGCCTGACCCCTAACAGGTCTTTAGGGAGTGAGTGGCAGGAGACCAGGCGACTCTGGCCTGTAGGGCTGATGCTGGGGTCGGGGTCGACGCCGCCTCTTTTCTGTGGAATGTTGACTCAGACAAAGCGATTCTTCAGAGCCCGAGGAAGCAAGGGATTCTCCATCACTGGGTCCCTTCGTCCATCCTGTCTGTCATCCACGGCCCTCCTGTCACGGGGCCCACAGTCTCATCGAGGAGACGGGCAGAGGTAAGCCCTCTGCCCCAGGAGGAGGCCCCTCTCTTTGTCTTGGGGGAGCCCTGGAAAGCTGCTGGGGCAGATGTCTGTGCTGTGTTTTGCTGGACAGCAGGACTCGCCCGGGAAGGCGGGGTGGGCGCGGACGGAGGAGCCTATGGCGGTGAGGAGAGCCCAGCTATGCGGGAGAGGACGAGGGGTGCGGGAGGGGCCGGGCGAAGAGGCCCGCCGGGGCGAGGTCCCAGCTTTCTGCGGCAGGAGGCGTGGCTGACCTTGCTCGTGCCCCACGCATGTCCGAGTCCTTGGTTGAGCCCAAGGAGAAAGAGGCCGAACGCGGGGAGGTGGAGAAAGCAGGTCGTGACCTCGTGGAGGGTAATCGAAGAGCCCAGCGGTCACCTGCTCCCAAAGGCCTGTGCCTGACAGCCAGCTGCTGACCTGGAAGCAGGCCCGATGTCATCACAGCGTCCTTCAGTGTGGACAGAGCGGCAGAAGGGTCAGCGTCAGAGTGACCGGCCACGGCTGGCCTTGACGGTGGGGGAGACCCGGAGCCAGGCCTGCGGACGGCCTCTAGACGCCGGAGAAGGCAAGGCCAGGGATGGTCCCGTGGAACCTCCGGAAAGAAACTCGGCCCCACTGGCCTCCTGATTGTAGCCCAGAGAGACCCGGGGCAGGCGTCTGACCCCCAGAACCAGAAGATGAGAACTCGCTATGGTTCGAAGCCGCGGAAGGGTGGCGACTCGTGACAGCCGCGACGGTAAAGTGATTCTCCTCCCAACGCCTGGGAGACTTGAGGGAGGACGTGAAGCCCCAGGCCAGCTCCCCCTCGTGGGAGCATGCACCCGCTCGTCGCGCCGGCCCCTCGGTCAGAGACCAGCGTTGCGGTGCGTGGACGAAGGACTGAAGTGGGCACCCGCTGATCGAGGCGCGACTGTCACGTGGAGTCTGGAATGTCGGATGAGCTGCTCAGCCTCTTGGAGCCTCGAGTTCCCTTCGGAGAAGGGGTGACGCTGTTTCGCAGGTTTCTTGGGAGGATAACTTAGAGAACACATGCACCGGCACTTCGAGCCACCAAGCTACCTCCACGAGGTCGGTATAATGCGCGTCGGTTCAGGGCTCACCTCCTCCACGAAGCCGCCGGGATTGCCCCCAGCTCTCCCCGTCCCGGCCCCTTGACTCCTCCCCCCGCACCCCTGCCCGGCACTCAGTCTCCGACTTAAACTTCTGTGCAGGAGACAACGTACTGCGCTGAGGCCCAGGACCCCTGTCCCTGTCCCAAGCAGCATGTGTGGCCTCAGGCAAGTCCCTGACCCCGGCGGCCATATTGCCACCACCTTGAAAATACGGACGTGAGACCGAGGGGGGAACCCATGCCAGCCTCGCCATCCTGCGATGCGTGTGTGGGGCTTCCTCCTTGATTAGGTTGTACCCCACCCACAGGAGGTCCCAGCCTTCTGTCTGATGCATGTGGCGGTGGCCGAATGAACGTAGGTGACCGAACTTTTCCTGGGTGCAGAGTGGGAGTTTTTGGGGTCTGAGCCCAGTGGCCCAGTATCTGGGGCTGTGGCTTTGGACGGCTTTGGGAGGATTGTCCCACCCCACATCTTAAGATGAGGTGACTAAGTAGTTTCTCTAACCATCCCCAGGCCTCCAGCTCTGAGATCGGGGCTGATCTGATTCGATGTCACCTGAGAGTTAAGATTTTAGATTCCTGCAGCTGTCATTACTGGGAGCCAGGGTGTAATTAATTACACAGGATCAGCAGAAGTGAGTCAGGTGTGTGTGGGACATCACTTTTTCCCCCCATTCCCATCAAATAACTATCTCCTTTGTTCGGATCATAAAAGCACCCAGACTCCATGAGTCACCCGGCTGGCCCCGTCTGCTTATGACAGGGCGATGGCTCCAACAGAGCCAAGTGGTGTGGACGTGGCGCCTCCCGCTTCCTGGGGGCAGGTGCTTGAGGGGAGCCTGTGGGTTCCTGGGGAGAGGCCACCACTCCTGTCACTGCCCTTCCCCCGATGTCACCCACAGAAGGAGTCTGAATCAGAGGTTGCGGGAGGGGCTGTGGATCACGGGCCACCGGACCTGGAGGGGACAAGGGAGGTCACCTGATTCTACCTCCTTGTCTTAGCCCCGCACGTGCTTTAAACGAGGCATGGAATTGTTGATCGACTGTGTTTTTTCAGATGAGCAGAAATGTGGAGCATCTCGGTCAAGGTCACGTGGTGAGTGCGTCTGGCTCAGGCCAAGGTCTGTGGGAGGAGCTTCTTCATGAACTTCAGGGAGCCAGCGGGGTGGTTCTCACGACTAGTCAGTGGTTCTTAACAGTTTCGGGGGGATGAGGAAACACACGTATGTACGTGCCCGCGGCTCCGGGGCATCGTGGCCCCAGGCTGACCGGTGACACAGAAGACGGAGAAACGTGTTCCCGGATGGCTTAGGTTTGCTGCTGGCCTTCAATCCCTTGCCCCCGATGTCTGGGTCCTGGCTTCCCTTGCCTTGAGTTGGGGGTAAGAAATTCTAGAATCTTCCAACAACCAACTCACGGCGACTCGGGTTCAGTTGTCCCCTCCCTGGAGCTTCGTTTCCTCATCTCGACCCTGAGGTCCAGTGAGTGCCACGTCCACCTCTCATCCAGTGACGCAAAAGCCCCTTCCGTCTCCTGCGATTCGCGGTCTCCCGGGGCCCAGCCTGGGAGTGGGGTGCGGGGGGTGGTGCTCGAAGCTACGTGCCTTCCGTGACGTTTGCCTCCTTCCCCATGACTCCCTCTTGCTGCCTCACGGCGGGCGGCGGGTGCTCTCGCCCCAGCGGGTGGTGGCTGGTGACAATGGCACCGACCCAGGTGCCTGAGCGCGTCCTACCTTGGCTTTCTAAGCGCAGGTCCGCACCCGCCGTCTCCCTCAGCCACGCCACACCGTGCTGACACTTCCCTTCTTCCGCCGAGGTGACTCCACCTGTCGGGGCCACACAGCTGGCAGCGTAGCGCTCACCTCGAAGCCACGTCTGCGTGATGACACGGCGTCTCCCTTTGCCCTGCTGCCTTCGGTTCCCAGGTGAGGCCAGGGGGAGGGTGGGCAGGATCGGCCCCTCGTGGCCCGAGGGGAAAGTGACCAAGTTCAGAGATGCCACGGTCTCAGCCCCCGGCCACCCATATTCACTCCTCCCGTTGGCCCACCTCTGACTCCTGGGAATGACACCGCGGGGTGAGGGACGGGAGCACGATAGACAGGGGCTCGGCCCAGAGCAACCCCCTCCTCTTCAGGGGAGGGCGTGCGGAGCGCCGAGTGTTGACTCGTTCGTTGGCCTCGCGCGCCCGCCGTGTGTGCCGGGCAGTCTCTGGCCTCGGAGGGCTCACGGCCCCCCGTGAGCAGCTGACCGGACTGCGGCGTGGCGGGTGTGACGGCAGAGGGAGGCCCGGAGCTCTGACACCGCACGGGGTCTGGGCGGCCTGCGCGCGGAGGGCGAGGGAAGCTTCTTGGGTCAGGTGACCCCCGCGTTGGGTCCGGGGACGAGGACCCGCTCGGGTGGACCGGGCGGCGGGGGACTCAGGGGAAGATGGTGGAGCGACAGAGGAGGAACAAGGTGAAGTGGCAAACTCTGCCTAGTGCCAGGACGTGCCAGCAGCCACCTGGGGCTGGGCTGCAAAGTTCTAGAAGGAGAGAAGCGGCAAGCTGGCGCCGGAGGAGGAGGCAGGGCGGGCGGGCTCCCGAGGGATCCTGCCTGGCAGGACAAGTCATTCGAGCTGTTTCCTGGGCAAGGAGGAGCCTTCGAGTGACATGTCTGGATGTGAGTTTTGGGGGGCTGGCCTCGGCTGGCTTCCTCTGGGGCGGGGGCGCAGGGAGGTGAGCTTGGAGCCTCAGGAGCGGTTGGGAGGCTCTGTGTGGTGTGGGCAAGAGACAGCAAGGGGGTCCCCGGCGGGGACAGCCGTGGACCCTCGGTCCGGGCAGCGTGGCCTTCGTGCCCGGGGAGAAGGGTCTCCGCAGAGGCGCGTGAGGCTCCAGGCACCGGCGTGCACCCACCACCGGGCTGCGTCTCAGACCCCGTGTGTTCGGCGACAGGTTCACGGTGTCATCGTGTGTTTGCTGAGCCCCAGCAGCTGTGATGGGCTGGGCCCGAGCACCAGCCCCCCGCAGGACACGGCCATGGAGCCACTCGCAGGCCTGGGGCTGACTGAGGTCCTGCGCCTCCAATGGGAGTACCCAGGGTGGACGTGCCTCGTACCCCTCGTCTGAGAAAGTAGCTAGTAGTTTTCACGAAGCACTTGGACTTGTCATCGTCCATAAAGCCTCGCAGAATGAGCCTGCGCTTGTGTCCCCGGCTGGAATATTTGTCATGTGGAAGTGGCACTGGGAAGAGGAGAGGATGGGTCCCTGGGGACTTCCCGCCATTCCTCACACCCACCCCCCCAAGTCACCATTCTCGTGAGGTCATGGGAGGTGCGTGAAAATGACCTCCACAGTCCCCGAGGTTCTGGGGGACTCGGGGTCCTCTTGGAAGGCGGCTGTATGCTGCTCGATTCTTGGGAAAGCTCAGTGCTAGGGGCGTCTGTGGTAGTGTCCCCTCTGTCACCATCCTAATGGACCCTCAGGACTGCTGTTCCATGACAGGAGGGGCCTCGGTCGTGCCCCGTCACGTGATCTCTGAGCCATCGAGCCTGGCACTGCACAGTCTCGTGCGGTCGCTTTTGAGGTGCTGCTTTATTTGTGCAGCCCTCTGCTTCTTGGAGCAGGGCCTGGGGACTGCCGCGGGGGCTGGGAGTTGTCCCAGCACCTGCAGGGGGGTGGTGCTCAGCTCGTTCTAGCCGCCGTCCCCAGAACTGCCTTTGATCTGGCTTTCCGCTGGCATCATGGCCATTAGGAGATGTCTATCTTTGGTTTCATTTACATGGGAGAAAAGAAAATGCAGTGGTAAATTAATGGCTTCATGTTCTCAGAGCTGGCCGCCACCCAGCCTGTGCCCCGAGTCCTCGGTCACCTGGGAAGGCACCAGCCCCTGACAGACACGGCCGTGGAGCCACTCGGAGGCCTGGGGCTGAGTGAGGTCCTGTGCCTTCAAGGGGGAACACCTAAGGTGGGGGGGCCTCGTACCTCTCGTCTGAGAAGGTAACTCGTAGCTTTCCCACCTGAAAAATGAGGGGGTTGTGCCCTAAGGCCTTGTCAGCTCTCGTGTCCTAGAAGTCTGCTCCCGAATGACCTTGGCCCCAGGGGGCTCCCGTGTCTCCTCTTGGGCACTTTGTGGACTCCGCACTCACTGCACCCTTTGCTGTCCTGAACCGTCGTCCTTACTCTCAAGGGTGGAGAGCTGACCGCGTGCCACGTGCCACCGGGAGCCACCCCAGATCGGGTTCTCTCTGCCTCTCGCCGTGACAACAGAGTCCTACACCTCTGCCGCTTGAACGTCGCGGGCCATGACGACGTGCCGGCCTTGTCCGCGTCACACAGCTCTTACCCACCTGACCGCGGGGGTGGGCTCGCACCCCCAGCTGTGTTTCCAGAAATAACTGGAGCACCTCGGGCAAGCTGGGTCTGCATCGGGTTGAAGACCTGACGCCGTGGAGGGCGCCCCAGGAGGAGGGGACACCTGGTGGCGAGTCTGCGGCCCGAGGCGCTGACGTCCTGATTCCTACAGCTCGTCCTTCATTCCGCGTCCCCTGCCATCCGAGCCCCCTGTCCTGCCCCACGAACGGATAAACTCCCTTCTGTGAATTGGGTGCGTTTGACAAACACTCTCTCGAGCTTCTTGTGAAAAAACCCCACGGACTTGTCAGCGGGGGGCGCGTTTCCTCGACCTCCCGAATTCCCAGCTTTGTCCTTTTCGATTTCTCTTTGTACTTAAGTTTTTCTTTTGGAATCTTAGCGACTCACCGAAGGTGGCAAGAATAAGAGATCCGCTCACCCTTCGCTGGACCTCGGTGGCGACATGTTCCGTGACTGGTTCCGTGTCAAGGCCGGCCAAGCGACGCCGGTGGGACCCCGACTCGTTTTTTTACTTTTTAAAAGAACACTCGCCGTGCCCGCAGGTCTAGGCGAGAGCCGGACAGAGCCCGGCGAGGAAGAGCACGCAGGGCGGCCGCGTGCCACCTGGGCAGGTGCAGTGTGCTCCCCGCACCGCGCATTCACCACGTCCGGGAGGCCAGGCGCTGGGCGTTTCACTCCCGAAGCCTCACGACAGCCCTGGAACGCCGGCACCGTGAGCGCCACTGTCCCCCTCTCAGAGAGAAGGAAACGGTGAAGGCTCAGAAGTCGAGCAGCTGGCCGAGCGTCACAGAGCTGCCAGGAGCAGAGCTCGGGTTTAAACCCGGCTTTCGGCTCTGCACGATGGGACTGAAAGCAGAGGCTTCGGGCTTCCTTTGCTGAGGCTCCTGGACCTGTCCTGGCGCCCCGCCCCCTGCCCCTCACGTCCCCTCCCTCCTGCGTGCCCCGTGGGACCCTGGGGTCAGCCACTCATCATTAAACCAAACTTCAAACTCCCCCGGCTGTGCTCTCACAGGGAGGAGTTCCCAGGGTGCTCCCCTGAGAAGATGCCGCTCCCCTCACTTCAGCAGGGGACACCGTCTGCAAAGGTGGTCGGTCGTGAGGGACGGGTTCTAGCCTCAGTCCCCAGGGGCCGCTTCTCGGAGCTGGTTTAGTGCTAGAACCCAACAAGCAGATCAACCAAAGACGGCCCAGAAAACCCAGAAGGAGGAGGTCTTGCACAGCAGAGGGACACGTTTACTTGTCAGTTCATGGCTTCAGCTCTCAGGCTCGAGGTGGCGAACACGGTGGCAGGTGACGGTGATGGGGGTGGCAGGCGGTGGGGATGGCGGCGGGGCTGGCCGGTACCCTGGCGCCTGGCGCTCACTCTGGCGGTGGACACTTAGGAGGACAGGGCTTGACACAGGGCTTGGGAGGTGGGCAAGGGCACGGCGGCGGGCAAGGGCACGGCGGCGGGCAGGGGGGACACGGGGGGCAGGGCCGGGGGCACACCGGGGGGCACGGGGGGCACTTGGGTGGCGGCGGGCACTTTTCCTTCGGGCACTTCTCCGAACACCGCTGCAGCAGCTTCTTTAGACAGCTGGGCTGGCATTTGGTCTCACACTTTGGTTCGCACCTGGGCTCACAGTTCTTGGGCTCACAGTTCTTGGGCTCACAGTTCTTGGGCTCGTTCTTGGGTTCACTGGGTTTATTTTTATCATCACTCGACATTCTTTCTTGATCTTCTGGGCCCTGCAAAGAAATACGGGACAGGTTGTGTGTGGGGAGACGGGACAGCGTCCCCGCGCGCATCCTGCAGGAAGCTTCTCCTGCTCCCCTCGAAACGGTCCCTCGGGCGGAAAGCACGGCACGGAGCTACAGCCAGGGACACGGTAGTAACGACGCGGGGTGCCCGGAGCTCACTTCATAGATCACATACGCGTCTAACCACTCGGCTCTACGCCTGAAACGAGCACGGTGCTGAACGTCAGAAAGATAAGGAGGAGAAAGAATCCCTTCCCAGGACGTGTTCAGGCTCCAGGCCACATCGTCATTCAAGGGCTGTCCCCTGGCCTTCGTCGTGGGTTGGTGACAACATGTCATGATCTCTCTGTTCTCTTTCTTACTCTTATATCCCGGCAGGAGCTCTTAGCCCAGGGTCCCGGGAGCCCCCGCTGCCCCACCAGCCGTAAGAACCTGTGTCCATGTAGCCGTGTCGATAGAGCCGGTGTCTTTTGTAATCTCGCGTTATTTTATTTCATTCATTTAAAAACATTCGCCCGGAGAGTCCGCAGTTCGATCAGAGTGCTAAAGGCATTTACGCAAAACAGAGGTTTTTTTAGAGAACCCGCCGGGCCAGATGGTTCGAATCGGCACCCTTCGACTTGACAATACAAAAATAAAACTGTACCTAGCTTAGGCTCAAAATCAGTGTGGCTTTCTGGGGAGACTCATCATCAAACCAAACTCCAAAATGGGTAACAATCTCTCTTTCAAATGAGGGGTGGCCCGCTTTTCACTACTGAGAATGAGAGGAAGCTTTCACCCCAATGTAGGTGTCGCCCCGACCCAGTTCAAGGCCTGGGGCGCTGTAGGTCACTCCCGGGACAGGAGAGGTCAACGAGGGGACATTTCCGGGTGCAGGTGCGAACGCCACTCACCCCTTGGTGTTGGCGGTGAACTGACAGTTGTCGAGTGAGGTGGGTGGTTTGGCTGTGCTTGGGAAGGTGGATTTTCCCTCTGGTTCCTCTGCCCAGCTCTGAGGGAGCAGGGCTGGGGGGAGGGGGGACGGGGACCCCCGCTTGTGACCTCACCACCGCATCATCAAGGACTGATTGTTGTGTGTGACTCTAGAGCTCTCAGCCCAACTCAAGCCCTTGTCCAGGAGAATGGTCTGTGATCAGGCACCCCCTTTGCTGTCCCCTCGCCTCCCTGGGTTCCCCCAAATTCATGCTGGTGAAATCAGGCTCTGCTGAAGACCCCTGAACTCTGAAAATGGGGGGCCCGTTTCTGCAAAGAGCAGAAAAGCTCCCTTTACACGTGGTCTCTCTTTCCTCCCCAGTCTCCCCGATTTTAACTCCTTTGGACTTGTCCCTTCTCACCCCTTTCGAGGGCAGTGTCCCTGGCTCGGTCACAGCCATTTGTCTCTCCTCTCCTCCCTATTTTTCTAATACGTTGGACTTTTTAGCACCCCACACTCCCTGGCCGAAGTCCCAGGATTATTTTAGCTCTTTTCCTCAATGTCTCTGCCTATTCACTATTTGCTGGACTCCGGGATTTCCCCCCCCCGCCCCAATCAGGGAATGACACCCAAGGTCAATGTTTGCCTCTCGGAAAGAAATGGAGTCTGATGCCCCCGACCCACTGGGTTCACCCCAGATCCTGTCTTAGCGTAGAAAGCTTTGCCTCCGAGAAAGTTCTTTCCTTGCTTTCTAAAAGCCTGGCCAGTGGGTCCTCGTGGTTGGAAGAGGGGTGCGTCTGGGGTGGTAACGGATTGCTGTGGGACAGGCGAGTGGGGCTCATGCACCTGAGGCCTCGAACTCAGCTCTGGTAAGTCCAACTTGGCAGGCATTTAACCTTTGGTTCAAGCTGGGCTACGGTCATATCTAAGATGCCGAAAGATATTTTTGGCAGCAAAGCGTGGGACGGATTGGGGGTGGAGTGGTGGAGCGTAAGTTGAGCTAGCCCCGTCTCAAAGACGTGACGAATGTCTCCCAGTGGTGTGGAAAGGGGGCGCCCACTAGGGGACCATGATCAAGGAGGCGAATTTATGGGATTTGGTTAATGGAAAATTAAGAAAATTGAGACACACGACTCCTAGGTGTTTGGGTGCCTGTGGATGCCGAGGAAGCAGACAGATTTGCGTTGGAGGAAGAGGGCTTCGAATCTGAGGCTGCTGAGTGTGGCGCAGTGTAGAGTCTGGAACGGTTTTTGGCCCGTGTGCCACTGGGCAGGCCTGAGACCCTGCGTCATCTCCGTCCAACACGTGTTTGCTGAGCGGATGAGGTTGAGCTGGTCCAGAGAGAGGCCGGGGGGAGAGAAGGGAACCCCAATATAGGGTTTACTTGGTATTCACAGTGGATAAAGGCTTTCATGTGCAATCGAAGCCCCAACGAAATGGGAGGTGGGGCTCGGAACGTAGCCCCCTTTCCCAGAAGGGAAGTTGGGGTGAAAGGGTGTTGACCTTCCCTCTATTCATCTACACGTGGATATTTACAAGTGGTGGCTGTAGATACAGCAGTTAGGAACACAAGTCACATACAGAGTAACGAGGAGCAGAGAAGTCGAGCTCATCTTACAGGGCGTGCGCGCGCGTGTGTACGTGCGTGTTTGTGTGGGCGTCTGTGGTCGGAGAGGAGCGTGGAAGGGCGAGCAAGGGCAGCAGGATCGCGGGTCAGCGATGCCTTCTGGCGTTTCCCGTCCTAACTTCAAACGCGCCCACGCGTTTCTGTTCTTACGGAATGTTTCACGTTTCCATTTTCCCCAAGGACGTACGCACCTGTTCCTGTTTCTGTTTCTTTCCCTACCTTTTTTTTTTTTTTTTTGCACGTCATGGTCTACACAAAACATAAAAGAGAAAAAAACAAACAAACAGAAAACGAATTTCGCCCCCCGCCCTGGTGCAGCCCACGGCTCGCTACTCACTTCCTTTCCTGCACCTTTTTGAGCTCGATCTCTTCGAATCTGTGGAGAAGCAGAGACCCATATCCACCTGCTGTCTGGCGCTGGACCAAAGCCAGCCATCTGGTCGCGGACAAGGCAGCCATTCGTGACACTGGTACCAGAAGAGGTAGCGACTTCTCCTGGCTGTCGTCATCCGTCTCTGTTTTTTCCCCAGCTCTCGGCCTCAGCTCCGGCTTCGGGTTTGGTTGGCGCCTGGCTGGCCGCAAGGTGCAACCGACATGAGACACAGAACAGGCTTCTCGGGCGGCTGGGTCCCAGAGGGAGAGAGGCCAGAGGGGAGATGAGTGGGTTTCAGAGCCCCCAGGTTAAGAATGAAGATCCCGGAGTCAGATCCCTGGGTTCGAATCCTGCCTTCATCCTTCACTTACACAAACGACGCCTAGTGATTTACTTAACCTTTCGAGTCTCAATTCCTTTGTCTATAAGAGGTGATGATAGTAGCACCTGTGTTAACATGTAACTTATATTGAGTGCTTATAACACGCCAGGCACGTTCGCAAGTACCAAGCCTGTTCTCTTACCCATCATTCTGCCTCCTGTGAACGAGATGCTACACACGAAGCACCCCGAGAAACGTTCGCTGTGCACACGAGTGATCATCTTTGCCGGTGCTTTCCTGGCTTTGGCATCTCTCGGCTCGCTGAATCTCCCTTCCCTTCCCTCTCCTCCCCTGCCCCCTCTCATGTTCAGATTTTGGCCCCGAAATTCCACTTTTTTAATGTCAACTTTTCCCTGCTTTCCAGCCAAAGGTCCTTCCTGCGGTGTTCACAGGAAGATTAGCTATTTCGATATTACTTGCTAATGGACGGCTTCGGCTTTGAGTAAGGGGAGCCGATGTAAGTGATATGGACAAAAGGCAGTAATGTAAACGTCTGCTGAGGCGGCTCCTCCACGTGGCCTGCAGGCCCTCCACGCCCATGTGCTGGGCCGGGCCAGGCCAGGCGAGGCCGCGTGCCAGCCGTTTGGCCGTCCCTGGGCTGTCCCCCGCTCTGGGTTTTGGGTCCAGCCTTTCCTTTGTCCTCTTTTTCTCTCTCTGTGTGTAATTCCGTCGAAGGAGCAGGACTCGCGGGGTGAACTCTCTGCCTCCCCTGGTGCCTTTCGCAGCCTCGCTGTGGGCTGGCTCTTCCCTCGCTCCGGGGTGGGGCCTCTGGCCGATGCCATTGACCTTTAGGATCACGCTCGGACAAGAAGTTCCTGGTCCCTTCGGTTTACCGGTGTTGACGACTTGCTTCTGTAACTGGAAGGCGTCTCTCTGGACCTCGGCCCGCCTTCTCCTTTCCACGTGGGACCAGGAGAGGGAGCATCTTCTCCGTCGGCCCTTTGGGGCTTCCCCTCCTCCCTCACCCACAAAGCCGCCTCTGGTTCCGGGATGGGGCTGCGGAGGGAGGAGAGGGAAGCGGCCGGCAGGTTCTGCTCTCCCGTCGCCCAGGAGCTTCTGGGCGTGGCGGGGGTGACGCTGATGGGCGGGCGGCCGCTGCCCGCCAGCTCCTCTCTGCTGGGGCTCCCTCGCCGCCAGGGGGCCCTCTTGGACGGGGCTCGACAGCCCGGGGAGCCAGCCGTCCCTCTCAAGACTCACCCGGCCCCTTCGTCCTTCCCGTTACAGATGGCGATGACGCTTTCCTGGTGTGTATGTGCTTCTGCTCGGTCGCTGTGGTTGGTGAGGGGAGTTCGATGACACCTTCATGGTCGCGGTCACCGTTTGTCCAGTCTGACTTCACGGCCGGGTTTGGCACCGTCGCGTCCCCTCTTTCCCCCCTCCCCTTGGGTCCCCTGCTGTCCGGGCAGTGTCCTCTGCCCACTGCCCCCCGGCCCGACCTCTTCCTCCTCCGCCCAGCCCTTCGCCTTCGCCCGGCTCCTGTCGTCCACAGTGGGGCTGCCCATCCTGTTCTCTGCTGTCGCTCAAATGGCCGGCTCTGTGCCACCGGCGCCCGAAGCCACCGGCTCCCTCTCCGCTAGGTCCAAACACTAACAGCCTTCGGGTGCGCTCCGGCGCCCCAAACGGATTCCGCAGGCCCGGAATCTGTCCCCTTCCACGGTTTTCTCGCGTGCTCCTCTCGTGTGCTCCGACTCTGGGAACCCAGTCACCCGGTGTCCCCGGTCACCCAGACATCCAAGCCAGCATCCGAGACCTTCCCTCCTCCTGCCTCCCGCTCAGCCCCACACCACATGCTGCGAGGACCTGCCAGTTCCGGTGCTGACCCAGCCTGGGCTTCAGGGGCCGGGTGAGCCACCGCGGCTGCCTTCACTGATGACATCACTGTCACAGGTCTCCCAGAGCACCCCGGCTCTAATCTGTTCCCCACAGCACAGACACGGTGAATTTTACAGAACAAAAGTCTAATTTTATGGTCACATTTAAGTGGAGGTTGTTAGTTGGGTCCATAAGATTCTTTCCGCTCAGTCTTCTGCTTTTACTGTAGATTCTGGGGCTAAACTACTTGTGGTTTCCCCCCAAAACGCGCCGGACTTTTCGGACTGCCGGTCCAGTCCTCCATCCTCCAACCTTGAACTCATCGGAACGATCGATCCGACCCTCCCAGGCTGGTAGGCGTCCAGGCCAAGCTCATTCTGAGACTTTATTCTCATGTGTCGTGGTCATTTAGTTCCCGGTTCCTCTTCCTCACGTGGATGATCTGCTGCGAGACCGGGAGCCACCGGTTTCGATCTCCGTGGCCCTCGTCCCCAGCGCCTTCCACAGGCTCGGTCCCTGCACACGGGACACAAGCCTGAGCACCGCGTCCTCGCCAAGCGTGCGGCTGCGGGTCAGGAGGTCTCGGGGGACTTTAGGTGACTTCAGATAGCTCTCATCAATTTCTGAGATAACCGTGCTTTTCGAAGTCTTCATATTTTTTAATGAGGTGAGAGGAGGCAGGGATGTGTTTTCCCGAGGACCGGCTTATGCCACCAGGGGGCAGCACAGGCTGGGGCGTCGGCGGCTGCAGAAACAGCCCCGGGCGATGGGAGGACGGACGGGCAGAGGGGACGGAAGGGGCACTTCTGGCTGCAGGGTGACCAAAGGAGGCCCAGACCTGCCCAGTGCCAAGCAGAGAATGTCAGCAATCAGCGACCCAGGGTCCTTCCCCAGAGCTGAACGTCCTGGTGCAGAAAGTGTTCGGGCAGCAGCTTGTGACGGGCTAGTCCCCGATGCATTATCCCAGCATCCAGGGCCGTGTGGCTTTGTCCCAGCAAAGAGGCACGCGGGGGCACTGGGCTCAAGATGACTCATCATCGGCCTCCAAGAGCCACACGTTCGGCCTGGCCTAACCCGGGAGCTAGGGAGACGTGGTACGGGTGGCTATTCCCGTGCCCGTCGAGCGTTCGGGGGCTGGCCGGTCTCCGTGGTCCCTTCGGGCCCGACATTTTGCTTCTGGTTTAAAACCTGGGTGGGGACGTTGGGCCCCAGGGGCTTGCATTGGCCCCTCCTTCCCTAGCAGGTAGCCCTTACCCAACGTGACACAGCGAAGTTGTTGCTTCTCCCAGCTGTCAGAGTCCTCCGTTCCAACCCGTCACCCAGCCTCAGAACTGGTTTCGGTGCAACCGGCTCCATTCCTGGGTCAGCACCCGTCACAATTCCAATTATCACCGGACGCCGATATGGCTCGGATGGAGATCTGGCCTCCGTACTGAAGTATTAAAGCTGTTGGCTTCACCGGTAAACTGAGGCTGAAACTCGGGGAGAACGTCCTTAGTCCTTCTGCACCTGTGTTACGGTGCCTGCCCCACAGGGACTCGTCCAGTGGCCCTTAAAACGTGGGGCTCCCGAGATGCTTTCAGCAGGGCCCATGAGCAGAAACGATTTCCACTCCGGTGCCATCTGACTTTTCCCCTCACGCTCGGGCAGGCACGCTCAGTCGAAATCACGGAGGGGCCACATGGCACGTGCTGCATTCCCGCTCGTGCATACTGTTTGTTCATTTTTAATTTTTAACATAAAAATATCGACAGATAAGATTCAGTCTCCATGTCCCCTCCATCGTAGAGTCCTTCTCAGGAAAAGATAGACGCTGGGTGCAGAGGTGGGCTTGGGGACAGCTAGCCCTTGGGGACCCTGAGGGCGAGTGGCCAGGGAGGAAAAGGACACTTGGCCCCGATCGCCTCCAGGGACCTTCCAGGGCTCCCCGCTCGGCCTTCGTTTTCCTCTCGGGCCCCGATTTGTCCCCCTGCGGCTTCCTCCTATCCCCAGCGAGACAGCAGAGACACGCCCGTCGGGAGAGAGATGTTTTTATTGAGAGACAGGGAGGAAGGAACGTCGCAGCGCGCGGTACGCTGTTAACGGATTCACGGGCCAGAGGGAGGGGTGAGCTTCGTTAGGGGCGGTGGCGGTGATCAGGGGGGGGACACAGAAGACCTCGTCGCCGTCTCGGGAGTGTGCAGTGTGCTGTGGAGGACTCTGGAAGATTTTCGATTGATTCCAACAGTTTTCTTTTTAAAAATTTTCCAACTGCGTTTGCTCCTGGAAACCTTTAGAAAGTTGTCGAACCCCGGAAAGGTGGGTCGCAGAGCGAGGACGGCTGTGTCTTTGTAGTGACGTCGTCCGACCAGCAGGAGGCAGTGTGGCGGAGCGGACAGCCCCAGGGGCGTCTGGCCTGGCCTGACCCCAACAGAACACAAGAGCAGACCAGGTCTGGCCTCCAGGGAAGGCTCCGAGAACATGGCACTTCTGTCGACACCGTGGGGTCTCCTGGGAGCAGTCGTAGGCTTGAGGAGGAAAAGCCTGGAGAGACTATGATGGTGTTTTTCTTCCTGAGTCTGAAGAGTCAGCGTCTTCTAGGTGGCGTGTTTCCTGTTGTTGCAGAAGGTGAGGGGGGTGGGGTAAGGGCACAGAATCTTCAAGGAGCAAGTCGGGGAGGGTGGCTTCAGATGTGTCACTTCTGCTTAGGAGGGTACTCCTGCTGGGCTGGGGGGCACGTAACAGGGGATACTGCTGGCTGGGTGGGGGGGACATGGCTCAGGCACCTGGGAGGGTGAGGCACAGGCACCTGGGGCGGGCAGGGCACAGGCACCTGGGGCGGGCAGGGCACAGGCACCTGGGGCGGGCAGGGCACAGGCACCTGGGGCGGGCAGGGCACAGGCACCAGGGGAGGGGGCTGGCAGGGGACTTTGCATTGTTGCTGCTGCTGGTAGGACATTTTCCTTGGACTGCAGATAAACTGAAAGAAAGAAGAAGGTAATGTCAGCAGAGGAGGTCATGCCGAATCAGCACGGGGACAAGCGCCCCCTCTCATGACTTTGTTCTTCAGTATCAATGCTGCGACCACCCGCTTCACACCCTCCCAGGACCGCCCACCCCGCAGAAGCCTCCTGGGCCGCAGTGGCCGTAGGGGTTCCTGGGGGCTGCCCGCAGGTGCCCGGGGGCCACACCGTCCCAGCACCCTTTAAACGAGCACGCCCACAAGGCCGGGTGTCGGGAGAAGCCGGTTCGGAAGGAATCAGCGAAGCACCCGAAGTTAAAGGTGAAATGTCTTGAGAATAATCAGCTCAAAGGGAAGAGGGTTGAGAGGTGGCGGTGCACCCGCTCAATCTCGTGGGACCCGTTGATTCGGAGCGTCGGCTTCGGGGAGACTGGACGGTAGTTCCCCCAGATACTGCAACTGTTTCCTTCTCCGTGACTGTGACCGTGACCCTGGCCGTGGCCCGTGGCCACTTGCTGGGCCCCCTCCAGCAACCTCTCCCGTCCTTGTGTATCACCCTCGACTACTTCACACCCGATCACGGCTTCTCCGAGGGGGACTAGTGTCCCTTCGCCCTGGCTGTCCGCAAGGTGAGAACCGGGGCCGCCCCAGCCAGGCCTCCGGCTTCAGGCCTCACCAGATGGCTCCTCGCCAGATGGCTCCCGCCTGCGGTCGGAAGCTCGAGCGTGAAACGCGGGCAATAACTCAACGTGGAGCAGGAGGAAGAACAAAGCTCGGGGCTTAAGACGCTAAGCTCTGGCCTCGGCCGTGGCCACGTCTGCTCGGCTGACCTGGAACTTTCTCACCTGTACCTCGAATCGCATTAACCTCAAACTGCCTCCCACGTTAGAAGAGCAGTTGGTGAAACCTTCCCCGTAAAGGGCCGGAGAGCGGGCGCGTTAGGTGTCTCGGGCCCGACGGCCTCTGCCCTGCCCTCCAGCTCCGCATGTCCGTGCACCGGCCACGGACGGTCGGCCCGCGAGTGCGCACGCCGCGTTCCAGTCACACGCCACGGACAGGAGCAGGAGGCGGGCTGGGTGGGCCGTGGCTTCAGTTCGCCGGCACCGGCTTGGACCCCCGACCACCTGCACCGCACGCCACGCGCCTCTCCCCGCCCCCTGTCTCCCGGTCTGTCTGTCTGTCCTTTCTGCATCCTGCCCCGACCCACAACCCCACGCGGTGCTCTCATTCCCCGCTGTGGGGACCCAGCACGGGCTTCCTGTCCCACAGAGCGAGGCTCCCGCTCACCTGCCTCTCCGGCTGTTCCAGGACTCGGGGATCCAGGTGTGTGGAGAAGCCCGGGGCAGCGCGTCCTTTTATTCCTCCCGCTCAGCCCGGGCAGGAGGGAACCAAAGGGAGCTCCCCACTGTTTCCTGGTGTTCCCAGGGTTTTCCCCCACGATTTCCTGGTGTCCCGATGTGTCACTCGGTTCCCAAAAACTCTCGTCAACTCCCTCTTTGCATGCAAAGCTCCAGTTCAGCGGCTTTTGGGTGAATAATGACGTTTCTATTTCCTGTGGAAAAACTGAGGTGTGGCGGCGGGCGGGGTGAGGGATGGAGGGGCAGGCGCTGCCTCTGCAGGTGCACCTGGTCCTGGAGCGGAGTCTGGGTGGGTCCCGGGCCCGGGTCCTAGCACGCCTCACACTCCGTCCTCACGTCCCCTCCCCACATCTGTGGACTAAATGAAGTTATCGTCTGCGCCACACGCCCCACCGCTAGCACTGATGTTTGGGGTCAAAGGAAGTTAACATCATTTCGCTGAAGACCACCGAGCACCTTCTGGGGGGCTGGGTCCCAAGAAAAACTCCTAGCCTGCTAAGAGACAGCGTGAGCACGCGGAGCGAAGGGGCGGTGCCATGTGGCAGACGCTCCGTCAGCAGCCTGTGCGTTTGCCAGGCGGAAGCGGGTCCCCCGTGCAGGCGAGTCTCAAGCTTTTCAGAGCTGGCCCGCACTCTGGGTCCCGCTCCTGGGGGTCACCCAGGCAGCGACATCGCACGCTCTTTGCTCCCTCAGGACCGAGTGACACGCAAGGATCTAATACTATGCCCCGTATTTTCTAGCATCAAGACGTGAATGTCCCAGCTTGTCACCGACCCTCATTGCTGGTCCGAGGAGGCCTTATTGGTCCTCTTTCGTTCTTGGGGCTCGTTTCTTGATCAGGTCAGCCAGTGATCTCGGTGACCTGGACAGCACCTGTCACCGTCAGGCTTCTCGCGGTACCAAGAAAATCTCAATGGTGTGGCCAGAACAAAGGATGGCCACACAGAGTCTGAATCCCCAAGTGATTTAGCATATTCTACACCCCAAGTTTTAGCAAAGACCCCTCATTAACGGAAAATGCAATGACAGTACGTGCATTTGAACCATATTAAATATTCTAATCCACAAACGTGGATGTTTTCCCATTTATCTGCACCCAAATTGACCTGTGGCTTCAATGCATATGCATCAGTACTGTTATTATTATTTTTTTTGGTAGAATTTGATAAGCTTATTTAAAAATTTCATTTTAAAATTGGGTTCTTTCGAATGCGTACATGAATCTCAACCCATGTTGGCTGCTAGCACCTGACAAGGTTATTCTACGATTCATACGGAAGGACAAAGCACGATTGTCAAGAAGATCTTAAAAGGTAACAAAGTCAGATAACCTTAGCTCATCTTCCCTGACTACGCTGGCTAAAATTTCCAGTATTGCAGAGAAATGGTGAGAGTGGTACCCTCCTCTTCCTCCTGTTCTCAAGGGAAAAACTTTTAGTCGTTCGCCACGAGAGACGATGTTAGCTGTGGGTTTTTCACGTACGGTCTTAATCAGATTGAGGAAGTTTCCCTTCATTCACATTTCATTGAATTTTTTCTTTTTTAATTATGAAAGGGTGTTGAATTTTGTTGAATGCTTTTTCTGCATCCATTGAGATGCCCGTGGGTTTTGCCCCTTCGTTCCGCTAATGGGGTGCATCACATTGATTGATTTTTTTTGGATGTTGAGTGATTCTTGCATCCAGGCATAAATTCCACTGGGTTAGGTTGTACGATCCTTTTAATATGTTGCTGCATTTGATTTTGTTGACTTTTTTTTTATATCAGTATTTATCAGGTGATTCAGTCTGCAGCCTTTGTCTGGGTGATGCTGGCCTCATAGAATGAGTTAGAAGTGTTCCCTCCTTCATTTTTTGGAAGGCTTTGAAAAGGATTGGTGCATAATTCACCAGTAAAGCTTCTGGTTTAGGGTTTTTCTTTGTTGTGAGGTTTTTGATGACTAATTCAAAATCCTTCCTAGTCTTTTCAAATTTTCTATTTCCTTATGATTTATTCTTGGTCAATTGTGCATTTCTAGGAATTTGTCTATTCACCTGGATTATTCAATTTTCTGGCATATAATTTTTCACTCTTTTAAACTTCTTATTTCTATAAAGTCAGTAGTGATGTCTTCTCTAAATTAGCTATTTAAATATTCTTTTTTTCTTAGTCGATCTGTCTAAAGTTTGTCAGTTTTGTTGATCTCAGTTGAGAAGTAGGTACTATTATGTTATGTTATGACTACATTATATATTCTAATATATATTTATTAGATATCGTACATTTAATTTATTATATGTAATAAATTAATAATGTAATATAATATAATTATTACATTGCTATGTTCTATTATCTCATTATCTCTCTCACTGCCACCGACTTTTTCCTGGTTTATTGTAGTCTGACCACCTTTAGCATTCCTGTCTTTCTGATTCTTGGAATCCAGATAAACTCATTCCTTATTTGTTTAAGTCTGAGCGTGACACCCCATTTGTGGTTGAACTATTCCGTAGAATACATACGACCGCCGGGGCCTGTGGCTTCTGTGTGTCCGTGTCAGTGTTAGGAGAAGTGGGAATTATCACTGGGATTCTTCTTTGAAAGGGATTAGAGCAAGGGCATCATCAAATGGGTAGAGAATAACGCTAAGTGACCCTTAGCCACCTCCAACCCTGACCGTGAGGCTAGAAATGTAGTTGCAGGACGTCAGGTCTGCAAATCAGGAAGAGTTCTCTCTCCCTGATCGAGTGACAGATGGACTTGTCTCTTGTCGTGTTTTCAAAGTAACGTTGTCAGCTTCTTTACTCGGAAACAGACATTCTTTGGAGAATATTTCGAAAAGAAAAACAAGCCACTCAATATCATCTGGAATTACACTGGCCAGAGGTAATCACGCGCAACAGATCGTGGTACGTATTGATATGTATTCATCAAAATCTCATCATGCTTTACATGTGCTTTTTAAAATTATAAATTGATATTTTTGATAATTGTAAATCAACTTTCAAAAAATCCTCCCCAATGATCTTTAGAATTTCACGGTCTGGGGTTGGGGTGCAGGGTGATAAAGGGGAGGGATGAAGAAGCCCAAATCGGCAGTTATACAATAGTCAGGGGGACGTGAAGTACAGCGCGGGGAAGGTAGTCAGTGATATGTCACTATGTGTGGTGCCGGGTGGGTGCTAGACTCATCGGGGGATTAAGTTATATTCGTAAGGTATATAAATGTCTAACCACTATGCTATATACCTGCAACTAATATAGGACAATATCGAATGTCAGCTGTAATTGAAAATTTTTTACAAGGGGGGACAAGGTGACGGGGAATAAGCAGTTCAGTTTCCAGTTATAAAATAAGTGAGCCGTGGAGCTGTAACGTACGGCACAGGGAGCTGCGTGAATAATGTCATTACGCTGCACGGTTTCGGGGATTAGCAGACTTCTCATGGCAGTCACGTCTGTAGGTGTATAAATGCTACATGTCTACACCCGAAACTCATGTAATATCGTACGTTAGCTCTATTTTAATAAAATTTTTAAAAATAAAATTTCACCATTGGAATGTACTATAATTTATCCATTTCGGCTAGACTCTGGAAGGGTGACGGAGAGTGAGCCTTACTCGGAAATAAAAGCAGTTTTCATTTCTCTAACGATGCCAGGAATATATAACCATGATTTCTGTTTCCTTATCCTTCTTTCTTCCCTATTTCATTGTAGAATCTTGACTCGTAACGGCCTAGAGCAGTAAAATGTGAAATAACCTGTTGAACCAAGAATTTGACAAAATTTAAAATTTTTGTTCTTTCCTGTCATTTTCTTATGATAACGACTCACCGTAAAACCCTTAGCGGGGTGAGCAATGGAGAAGGCAGGATTCAGCGTGGGTTATTGACTCTTAAAGACCATAAGGTCAAGCTCTTCAGACACGTGGATGGATAGATGGGTAAGACACGTGGCAGTGTGTGTGTATGTGTGTGTGTGAGTGTGCGCGTGAGTGTGTAAAGTGTACTGTGTTCCATGTCTCAGACGTTAAGCCGAGATGCCATGCTTCATCTTTGTGGGCTCTTCGTGGAGCCGAACTTGAGGAACTCTGAGTGTTCAAGTTCACCAGGGCTCCTATAAAGGGCTCCTGCCTGACATGTGGGACACTAGGGCTGCTGAGACTTTGGTGGCGTCACTGTCATGATCACCGCCCCTTTCGACAGGGCCGTCCTCACAGGGAGAGTCTCCAGGTGCGACCAAAACTGGATGATCTGCCACTGCAATCTCATTGGAGCGGGTCATTCCCCAATCTTGGTGACAGATATGTGACACTTCTCTGAGTTTCTGTCTAGATGTGACGCGAGGCCGTGGTTGGGTAAAGTCCTTCTCTCTCCCCCTCCCACACAGTCCGTATGAGCCACTTGGTGATGACGCTGTTTGTAGACCCCTGTCCTTACGGCACCGAAGGAGTGGCTGTGTCCCTCTATGGTCACGGCTGGTGGTGAACTGTGGCCCAACGCCCTTCCTTACTGGCAGGGCAGTGCCAGTTCGGGGGACCTCGCCTGTTTTGCAGAGGGCGCGTGACGCCGGGTTCATTCCGTGACGCTCGACCTTCCAGAGCATCGTTGGCGACTGTCTGGGGGTTCCCCATGCCTCCTTCCCTCGTCCTCCTCATTTTCGCCTTCCTCCTTTTCCAGTGATGACACCGCATTCTTGGGAAGCTTCCCGCGTGTCGGCCACGACGAGGCTCCTGCAGCATCTAAGTGTTTAGCACACAATGCCGAGTCCGCCCTGCTGACAGCGTTGAGAGCTAGACAGATGTGAGATGACAAAGCTCAACACGCATCGACATACGCCTCGAGTGACCGACACGTACCGAATGGGACAGGCAAGAGAGGGTGATGAAGCAGCTGGAGAAGTCTGGGAGGGGGGGGCGGGCGGGGGTTAAGGAGACGTTACAGAACAAACAGGAAAATATTTCAAAACATGACTATCTTTTAAAGACCGTTAGTGCATTTGTAAAGAGAGTGAAAATAATTAGCCGAAATTCAAATTTTCACCCAGACTTTGCAGTTCTGGCCCTCCCTGTCCTCCACAAGCCTACTTAAGGATTACCTGCGCTGGCGTGAGTACGAAATGGTACCTCCATGTCCCCATGTTCTAGCGTGACACAACACAGGTGCTGTACCTTTATTCCTAAACCTGATGGGACCCCTTCAGCAGCCATGACCCCCCTCCAAAAAAAAAAAATCCAACCAGTTCAGCGCCTGATGGGGCAGCCAGAAGAGAGGGTAGTTCCGGCCCAGGACTAAATGGAGGAACCGTGGAAGGACTTTTGGGAGCTGTCTTTGAAAAGGCAGAAATCAAACCCATACCGAGAAACGGAGAACATATCAGGACACCGAATTTCGAAATTAGTTGTTCCCGTAAGGCCCACTCTATTTATAATAACTACACATGACATGGGTCACATCCTATTCTTTATATTTTTATATTTAAAATCACTCTATATCAAGGTTTTGAATTTCTAAGTTAATCGCCCATAGGCCATCATGTCTACGAAATGGCAGACGAAATATTCGAATTATACGTTTTCACATGCAGAATTAATATAAACATACAGCCATGTTCAAGTTACTCCATTCCCCGCCGAGGCCACCTCCCACGTCACCAGGGGTGGTCCTGCTTTCAGAGACACTGTAAGAAACTGGTGAGTGTTGGCAAACATTTCCCCCGTAGGCGGGTGACACATTTTCCAAAGGCTTTTCATAAATTCCTTTAATGTGCCTTCACGGGGTCACCTCTCTCTGTGGCCCAGGAGGCATCATCAGGGCAGGCAGTGTCCTGACAGAGAGCGAAGGCAGGGCCTCAGTGAGTCACGAGCGGGACCCAGTGAGCTGATGCTGGGGCTGACGCCACCTGTTTCAGAGTTCCTGCCCGGCCAGTTCTGGATGGATTTGCATCTGGGCTGGGAATGACTGGACCGGGCCAATTTTAGGAGCCCCACCTCCCCCTGGGTGGAGTGGGGATGCTCTTATAAAGAGTCCTGTGCTCTACGGTGGCCACCCCGAGTCGTCCTTGACCCCCGACCTGCCGACCTGCCGCAGAGACTCTGGTGAGTCTGGTCTCTTGACTTCAGTGGGTTGTGGGGCTCTCTGGTGTTGGATTTATCCGGGGGCAGCACATCTGGAGGGTTCAAAGTCATGACCATGGGTTTGACGCTACTTAGTCGACGGAGGCAGAGACCTGGGACACAAGAACGTACTGTTTCCATTTGATTTTTGGTAGACACTTTGACGCTCTGTAAGAGAAAAGAAATTAATAGGAAAGTTTTGATACGAAGGAGAGGAAAGACATAGGTATTGTTTTGTTTTCTGTATTTCTGTGGTCCCTCCCCTTGCTTTGCTTTCAAAAGCTTCTGTCTCAGACGATGAGGCCCTGGCTTGGATCTCGAACGCCCTTCACTTTGTACTTAAGTCCGCGTTTTGGGGGCCGGCAGGAGATCGTGATGATAGCGGTTCTTGTGAGGTTGGCCAGGATTTTCGAATATGTCACGGTCTTTCTGTAAGATGTTATTTTCATACAAAAACGCGTGACTTGGTTCTTTCGAACAGAGCTATTTCCTCTGGAAAACAACAATAAGAGAAAAGAGAGAGTTTTCCTAGGGCTGATGAAGCTGTTCACCAAAGAGGAAGAGAGAAGCCAGATGCCTTAAGAAGGGAGGCAAGAGATGAAAGTCAGTTTCTGGAATTTGGGGAGATGATATCTGTGGTAGCACCTAAGGTTTGGGTTCTCTCTCTCCCTAGGAGTCCCTGCCTGTGAACACTGTCATGTAATTTCTTTCAGATCGTGCGACTCCAGAAAGATGTCTTATCAACAGCAGCAGTGCAAACAGCCCTGCCAGCCACCTCCGGTGTGCCCACCACCGAAATGCCCCGAGCCGCGTTCTTACCTTCCACCGGAATGCTCCCCGAAATGCCGCGGCTCACCACCGGTGCCCCGAGCCGTGCCCCTCTCAGCTGTGCCAGCAGAAATACCCACCTGTGCAGCCCTCTCCACCATGCCAGCCGAAGTGCCCACCCAAGAGCAAGTAATAGCTTCAGCATCATCAGGATCAGGATCAGGAGAGGAGCGTCGGCTCGCCAAGTCCCACAGCCCCTGCTTCACCCTCTCTTCAAAGCCTATCACGATGCAGAAATCTTCCTCGCCCCTTGGCCCGGAAGATGCCCACGATGACCCCGACAGCCCACGGTTCCCTTCCCGAGGCTGCTGTCCTCTGCTCTCCAGGAGGAAGCTGGGCGAGGCTGTCCTTCCTCGGCTGTGCCAGCGGCCCAGAGCGTCCGGAGCAGAGCGGAGCAGCGTGTCTCTTCCTGGGCGGCGGCAGAGGGTTCTCTCCATGGCTCCCGTGTCTGTCTGTCACCTGGACGTGGTTTTCTACCACTTGGGCAACTGTAACTTTTCTTCTGTTTCCTGAATAAAGTTCATTTTTTGTTGTGATGGGATAAATATATTCTTTTTTTAAAATCCTGCTTATTAGAAATATATCAGCGTTTTGGATTATTTTTATCCTTTGATCCCACGGCTCAGGCTCCCACCATTGGTGTTCATGGAATTTTCGGTCAGATCAAAGATTATTTACATATAATTTCAAACATATTTTTTTTATAAGTTAATCTTCTATTTGAGGAATAAACTATGGAGCTCATCAGCATTTCCATCTCTCTACTGCAAAGTAAGAAAAATGATATTTACCTTCCACCTTGTCTTAGGCATAAAATTGAATGAATATGTGTAATTTAATTGGCATAATGCTTGACCCATAATGAGCACTCGGTCGTCATTGTCTCCATCATCATCATCACCATCTCAGTCACCATAATCGTCACCGCCATCATCACCATCACCATTATCATCGCCATCACCATCACCATCCTG
>NW_024352789.1:1864557-1883447 GCF_902729225.1 Pteropus medius
TCACTGTCACTATCACCATCACCGCCATCACCACCATCACCACCATCACCATCACTGCCACTGTCATGTTTCTTCAGCAGGAAATGTTCAGACATAACCAGTATAGAAAACAAGATGATTCTTAAACTTTATTACACTCTCATATTCTGTGGTTCCTTTTCTTTCTAATTCACTTTATGTGTTATGTGATACTGCATATGAAAAACTTTTGAGAATTAGTGGCATGTTCTGAACAAAAGTTTTACATTCTTAAAACACGGGGAGTGCAGAAGGAAGAGGAATTATAACAGTCCCTTCAAGGCAAAGTGTCACCCCCTCTCCATGTCTGTCATCTGCTCTTCTCACTCCAAGGACCCACCGAAATTCAGGGTCCTATCATTTTGTTCGCTGCTGAAATTACTTTGTTGAGTGTTTTGACCTCACATTTGAAAATATTTGGGTGTATATGTTTATGTAGATTTGCAAAGTTACTCTTGTCCTGCAGCTTGTGTCCTCAGTGCTCGGCCTCTAGTCAAGTAAGCTGCAAGGAGAGGGACGTGTCCTTTCAGTACGTTCTTTCTTGTGGCCTTAAGTGTCCACCGTGGGACACACACACACACACACACACATAGATATAGCGTTATTTTTGTAAGCAACCAATTATCCACACCAAGTCATACTAAAACATATTTAAGATGAAGAGGTCGTCTCCTCCCTACATCCTCCATCCACAAAACTAGAAGTCAAGGACTCCAAGGCGACAGAGCTGCAGATGGAGGGAGAGGCCCACATGACTGCCGGTGAATGGAACCTGCCCACAGGTGCATTGCTGATACACGTGATTTATCCTCACACTATAATCTTGGTTCGTAACACAAAGCAATGAAATGCTAATACATACCACGACACGGATCACCCTTTGAAACATTACGCTACGTTAAAGAACATGACGCACAAGGCCACATATTGTCTGATCCCATTTATATGCCATGTCCGGAGTTGGCAAATCTCTAGAGGCAGGAACTCACGGAAATGGGTGAGCAGAAACGGGGAGGGCTAGCTCATTTACGTGCAGTTTCTTTCGGGAGTGATTAGATTATGGTGATAATCGCACATCTCCGTGAATATAGTACAAACTACTGAAACGTATACTTTAGAAGGGCGAATCGTATCTCAATAAAGCTCTTTTAAACAAAGAAAGAGAACATGCTCTTTATCAAGCACATGAAGGAACAGAGGAAAACCAGAAACGTAGAGACCTGCAGGGTTGGAAAATTGATGACTTCTAGATCTTAGATAGAAAAAGATAAAATCGAGAATGATTTTGAAAGAATTAAGACTCGAGTTTTCAGCCAAGGTTAAATTAAGTTTGAATACCCTCCCACCTAAGTATATTTTCCCAGATAGTATCAAAAGAGCTACAGTTGAGAAGGAAAGGCACTGGGGAAAAGAAGCATAAGAATAAGATAAGCATAAGAATGTCTTCTGGTCAAGGATCTGGGGACAATTGTTGGCGCGTAGGTGTAGAACTCTCCGGAAGCAAACAGAACGTGACCTGCAAGTATTACCTTACCAAGGAAAGCACACAACAAACACACTTTAGATCCGATCACGTAGAAGGAATAATCCTACCGGCGGCAGAATGATGGATATGAAAAGAAAAAGAAGTTCCTTCCACAGAGCAGAATCGAGATTTAACCCAGAATTTCTACCACTTCTGGCTGTTGGGGGTGGGGGAGGGGAGGGACGTGTCACGATGCCCACCCGGCTGGACTTCAGAAAACGGAGGGCAGGCGACTCCCATTCCTCTCCCGTGACTTTCTCTTGCGTGTGGCGGTTTCTGTTTACTTTTCCGGTATCTCGTCATCGGATGCTTGGTAGTAGGAAGAAGCGGTTCCTCTGTGTATCTCATAGATTGCTAAACCAGTAGATGCCGTAGAAAGACAAGACCGAGAGCGTGCCATGTCATCCAGAGCTCCTGTGTTTGGAGCTGATGGGGCTCTGGGCTTTCTCCGCTGATGAGACAAAAGCAGTACATGGACAGTCGAGGACCGGAAGGACAGCTGGTGGCAGAAACCGAAGAGGTCCCCACGGTCTGTGTTTTCTCGTTCTTTCTGGGCATATTGATAACCACGTCTTCGACTTTGGAATCAGATGAGGCCATGCGACCGGCAGGAATGTACGTCATCTCTGATGCCAGGCGGATGCGGTCAGGGGGTATTTGTCTGTCCGGTTCTCTGTTCTTGTACCTGAGTTCAGAGTGGGGCGAGGCTCCCGGGGACAGTGAGGCCACATGAGGGAAGGAAGCGGACGTCCTTCGTGACTGCATGGAGCAAAGGCCTTGCTGACGAGAGCGAGAAATAACTCCTGAGAGTCACTACAGTTTGGGGGGTGTTTGCTATGGCAGCTACTAGCCTAGGCCGACTAAGAAACAGCGCGATTAGGACCCATTCGTTTGTTTGATTAGTGGAGTTTGGTGCTAGGGGGCACTGTTTACCAGGATAATGACTAAACAAGAAGACATTTAGGATTATAAGACTTAGGGTAGATATTTTTCTTTTTCTTTCTTTCTCTTTTTTCTTTCTTTCTTTCTTTTTTTTTGCTGGTCAAATGAAATAAGTTTTATATGTGTAATAATTATGTCACAGGCGTATAGTTACATTGGTTTAAACTGAAAAAAATATTTTTTGAGGGTTCGAAAGGTATGGGTTTTTATTTTTTATTTATTTTTTTAACTGTTTAAAAATTAAATTTGTTGGGGTAACGTTGGTTAATACGATTATGTAATTTTCAGGCGAGGGTAGACATTTTTCAAATAGACTTCGTAATTTTAAAAACTGCAATCAGGTAAAAACATTATGATCAAGTAAAAACGTTATGATCAAAAGTATCTAAGGGCAATATGTCTTTTGAAAAATGTGGTACCGCAGGGAAATTTGCCCCCAGTAGCATCAAGAGGAAACACACTTTTGATGTAAATATAACTACAAGTACAAGGACATGCGTGTGTGTGCGACACAGTGGACAATCCCACCACGCTTGGTTTCACTGGAAACCTTTTCACACCGGGGGAAGATGGGCGGTGGGCTTCTGTCACCTCCCGCGGCTCTCGCCACGCTCTGTGTGACCTCAGCAGTCTGCACCTGGAGAGGCAGCCGGTTGGCTTTGGCACGTGGCTCTGGGACCCCGCCGACCGAGGGCGCGCGGGCGCGTCTGGGTGCCGCGTGAGGCGTGGGGAGGGGCGACATGCCCTCGGGTGAGCCTTTCCGGCAGGGCGGGCACTCCGGGAATGGAAGCAGGTGCACGGAGATAACGGAAGGGGAGGCTGTGCGTCTTGGGGTGCGTTTGAGAAACTGAGTCACGGGTATCAGATGGAAAGGACTGGGGGGAGCAGGTTCCCGCGTACGAACACCATCTCTTAGACTCGACCGAGTCGGCTGGGTAGGTCAGCACCCGGGAGCCGGGTTCAGGGGTGGGGCGCCCGGGGTCGAGAGCCAGCGTGGACGTGTGCTGACCAGACTCTAGCGGGACTCACTGAGTCGCAAGAGCAGAGTCTTGTTCCAGGCCCGGAGGCCCAAGTGACGGCCGCTGGGGGGCATTGCGCGGCCTCCCATTGCCAGCCCAGGGAAATTCGGGGGTCACCCCCACCCGCTGGTCCCGGGGCCCGACATCTCACCAGCCTGTCTGCGAATAGGCCCAGGGAAAGGAGAAGCTGAGTCAGACCACGAAACACAGCCAGGCTTGGGAGCGAAAGTGCCTTTAATGGGGTCAGGACACAGCTGACCCACTGGTGCCCAACTTGAGTCCCTCAGAGCAGCTGAGGACTGAGGGTCTAAGGCATCAAGACCCTCAGCCTAATTCAGAGGCTCAGAAGAAGGACAGCGCCGTAGCACACGTTTTTAGGGTGCAAATGAGGGAGAAGTGTGACTCAGGGTGACAGCATGCTGATTGTAAGGCAAAGGGACTCGAGCAGGATGGGAGTGGGGGCTTGGCACCTGGGGGTCGGCCCGTCGGGGCATGGCTGCGGACCACGTTACTTCTGCTTGGTCTGCTGAGTTGGTGTCGGAATGACCGTTGAGGGACACGGCTCAGGAACCATGGGGTGGCTGGGCTCTGGGACTTTGGGTCGACATGGCTCAGGAACAAGTAAGGGTGCTTAGGGCTCAGGAGACAGTGTGGCTGGCTGGGCTCACAGGACTTTTGATTTGACCTGACTCAGGAACCATTAGGGGTGGCAGCTGGGCTCTGGAACCTTGATCTGACACAGCTCCAGAGCCGTGGGGTGGCTAGGCTCTGGGACCTTGACATGGCTCTCAGGACTTTGGGGTGGCTGGGCTCTCTGGGACTTTGGGTCGACAGGCTCAGGAACCTGTGGGTGAGGGCTCAAAGGAACGTTGGCTGGCTGGGCTCTGGGACGCCTTGGTGACAGCTCAAGACAGGGTGGCTGAAAGCTGGGCTCTGGGACGCCAACTGACATGGCTCAGGAGCTTTGGGGTGGCTGGGCTCTGGGACTTTAGAGTTTGACATGGCTCAGGGACCTTGGGGTTTACAGTTCAGGAACCTCTGGGTGGCTGGGCTCAGGAAGCTTAAATTTGACATGGCTCAGGAACGGAAGATGGGGTGGCAGGGCTCAAGACTTTGGGTTGAGCATTGGCTCCAGGAACCGTGGGTGCTTTGAGGCTCAGGAACTTTGGGTTGACATGGCTCAGGAACCGTGGGGTGGCTGGGCTCCGGGACCTTGGCGTGGCACGGCTCCTTGGTTTTGGGGACACGTGGCTCCTGGGGCGGAGGCTGGCAGGGCTGTTTCACCTGCTGCTGCTGCAGCTCGGGGGGCAGGGTGCAGGGCTGCTTCTGCTGGTGGGAGCTCATGCTGCGAAGGTGGCTGGACCTAGGGAGGGGAGAGATGGTTTGCACAGGGATTGGCTGGGGCGGCGGGGGTCGGGGGCGGGTAGCCACGTTCCATGCCACTTCGGGTTTCTGACAAGCAGATTTTCTCCTCTCTGTCTCTACTGAGCCTTTGAGGAGGAGAAGCGAAAGGCGGCTGGTGCTGCCCCCTCGCTCCGGGCCTCCCCATGGGCTGTCCTTCCTGGGGACACTACACAGCCGCTGGCTCCGGGCAGGACTGTGAGAGCACAGTGCTGCCTCATGCAGAATCGGGACATAACAAAACCCAGAGACTCCAGCCCGCCGACCCGCTTCTGACGCGAGAACAGCTCTCAGATAACTACGGACTTCTCTAGAACCCCACACGATGCCCCCGCGAGCCTTGCTCACGCCCTCCGCTCCCCACCGTGTTCCCCACACTGCTGCTGGTTCAAGCATCACGCAGCCACCGCGGATCGCAGATCGCCTCATACGACCCTTCTGGGGGGAATCGGTAGAGCGAGCCTTCCAGAAATCGCCCGCGTGCCCAGACACGGCACTCGCCTCGCCCTTGTCACCTTGGGAGGGTGGCCTCCTACACCGTATTCTAGCTCTTCATGTTCATGGGACGCGTGGTCTGAATTGTTTTTAGCAGACAAGTGCCAGCATCATAAATTCTCAGAAAACAATTCGTCGAAAGAGTAAAATTCTCTGTCTTAAGTTTACGAATCAAGAAAGAATTATACCGTCACGGGCAGGGCCACTGACTGAGTCGTCCCGCCACCTGTGGCTGTGACTCGAGCTGTCCCTCTTCCTGCCGGCCCAGCGAGGACTGACGGGATGGGATCCACAACGTCTTAAGTCCCCTCACGCCCAGACTAGGATTACTCTTACAACACAGACGTCCCTAGAGGTGATTACGCTGATGACCGCACCTCGACAACGAGGGGCAGGAACGGCGAGGAGGTCCAAGGACAGACTCACCTGGTGGCGGAGAAGAGCAGGCTCTGTGATCGGTCGCTCGGCTCTGGTGTGGTGTCCCCAGCCAGCTGGCTTTTTATAGTGATCGAGACCTGTCTCAAGGAAATGGGCTCTTTCTGGGCTGCCGTGTCTTCATTCTCTGCCTGCCAATCATGAGTCACCTCACTTCCCTCATCTACCTGTCGGTTCAGTTTTTGTGATGAAACCACCCGCCTGACATTTTTTTGGCACTCGCTGTCTGACAGCGATGTCACCTGGGCCGTATCCCCGCTGAGCGTCCTTTGCCCCCAAGTGCAGTGTGTGCAGTGAGGGTGGTGTGGGCTGGAGGGAGAGAGGGGGGTGTTTCAGGGCAAGAACGGGGAACAGCCCTGTTTCCTGGAGGGTCCTAATTCTGGGCACAGACCAGGCTTGCTGAACCGTGTAGCATAGGAAGCGGGTGTGGAGATAAATGAGGTGTCTGTGGTTCCTCTGGGCCCAGGGCATGGTGACATGACTGTCCCCAGGTGGCAAAAAATTATAATTTTGTTTCTTTATCACTCCATGTACCCCGGCCTGTGGGGAAAGGCAAGGCTCAAATGATCCTTTTGGTTTTCAAAAGCTTTCATTCCAAGGAAGGACTCAGAGTCAACAGAAGACAGGGCATGGGGACCCTGATCTGTGATGGGGACACTGCTCAGTGATGGGGACATTGATGTGTGAAAACCTGGAAGACGGTCAGGGTCAGCAGCCCGGAGCAGCCTGGCCGCTTTGCCCCCCTGCTCGTTCTGTCTAATGTGACACTGGACCCTCGAGGCCCTGCCTCTCGTGGAAATCCCTCCTTGGGGGCAGCACGGGACACGGGCCCTGAGATCCCTTGACCCTTTATACCAGGGTTTACTATGCTCAAGTTAAAACGAAATGGAGGTCATAACCCAGGACTGCTTCTAATATGCCGTCTGGAACAAGCCGGGGTCTTTGGAAAATCCAGATCGTTCCTCAGACCCGGGTGTTTTTGTGGTCCCTCCCTCCTTAGCTTTGCTCACCTACATGTCGCCGAGTACCTGCTGGCTCCACGGCTGTGTCGCCTCCCCTGAGCTGGAGCCCAGGACCAGCCACCACCAGGAGCTCCTCCCAGTCCTCGCTAGAGCCTATGCTACTCTCCACTCCCGCTCAGTGCTTGGTGTGTAGACGCCGCCGCTCAGTGGATTGACAACTGCGGAGCGGACGGGTGACCGAATGGCATCATTTGTTACGAGACACCCTGAGGCTGCCTTGAGAACAACTAGGAAATTTCTTATAAGAGAAACACACCCTTGTGACAAACCGTGTGGTAGGGGCTAAGAAGAGGGGTAGGGACTCAGGGAGAGACAGATGCCTCTGTGGTCATCCCCGCCACGCATGTCCCTCTTCAGAGTTCCCTTTGGGCCGGGCCGAGGCCACCACCGAGCCTGAGTTTAAGGCCCGTGGCATCGTTCTAGCTCTGCTCGTCCAAACCTCGCCTCTACGGGCCCTGGGAAGGGAATTCCAGCTCTCCTGCTGCTGGGCTGGCGGGCGCCTCAGCCCTGGGCAACCTGACTCCTGCTCCTTGGTCCTCCGTGGACTTGGCCGGCCTGAACCTCAGCTCCGAGGCTGGGCCCCTGACTGTCGTGTCTTTCCGGGACCCACACTCCTGGGCGCAAAGGTGAGGGGTGTCATTCGGCATTCTCTACGCTTCGACCTGGGGGACCAAGCGGACTGTGCTTCCTTCCCGCAGCCACACTTTTCCCTTCCTAGTGTCTCAAGGTCTCCTTCATCCTCCTGCTGCCGTGTCTAAGCGCGGCGAGAGCTGGGTAGTGAGCCCTTCCCACGGCACAGGGGAGCTCAGTCCTTACCCGCCGTGCCGGGTCAGCCGGTGGATCTGCTGGGAGCCGTGCGGCTTCTGATTACAGCTAGCATCTTCCCACTGCCTCTGACCCTCACAGCGACTTCTCACGGGGAGTCAGGACGATAAGATGCTGCTGCTTTGCGTACCCCACAGCCCGGCCTCCCTTGGTTTTATTGGTTAAGTGCCTCGTGCAGCTTTTGGGCAACCCTGCAAACTCTCTCTGCCCTGCATCTTATCCACTCACTGTCACGTGGCCTTTCCCGTGTAGGTTGGAGTGAGCTGTGGGCAAGAGCCTCCTCTCCCTTCCCGAGCCCAGGCGCCTCTGACACTAGACTGCAGGGTACCCCTGGAACCCCTGGATCAGTGCACCCCTGTGTGCTCGGTCCCCGAATGTGGGCGTTATTGCACACGGAGCCAGCCTGGTGGTGGCGGTGAGGGGGGCGACGTTTCTGCCTTCACCTGCAGACAGAGAGCCCTGCCTCCCAGCACAGGAGAAAAAGCACAAAGGCATCAAACCTTTTTTTTTTTCCCCCCCAGATGCAAACCACGATCTGATTGCTCCAAAACAGGCATGAATGTCAAGAACGCAGGCTCAGCCACGTGGGAGATCGCAGACTTACGGGAGGCAGGTGGGGCTTCCCAAGCAAGATGGAGCAGGTTCGGTTACTTCTCAAGCTACGTACGCGTCACCCGAAAGGACAAGTCAGGGAGCGTCAGGTGATGACGAGCCCCGGAGCCTCCCCGGAACGGATGCTCAGCGCCGGAAGCCTGGTCTCACCTCGCGATGTCGACAGAGCTGGTGGCAGTGGAACGTCTCGAGGATTCGCCAGCTCTAGCGTAAAGGAACTCCTCCGGGTCCTTGCATCAGCGGGCTCTCGAGTGTAAGTCAGGCACGGCTCTAGATGCTTGTGCGGTTCCCAGGCTGTAGACTTGTGAACAGACGTTAGGAATCGAAAGGTTAGGCATTAGCGTGTCTGTGGGAAGAGTTCAAGGTCAAGGGACGATGCGATGCACATGCTCCAAGGCCGCGGGCCTCCTGGCACTTGCCAGGGCGCTGTGGCCGGAAGGAGGACGAGGGAGGGAGACGAGGGCCGGGGAGACCCAACTCGGCCTCTGCTTCTACTTCCCGCCATCGGCCATCCTTAGGACAAGGCTGGAGCCTTGTTCCTCCTCAGTCGGCAGAAACAATCAGCTCAGCGTAAGATGCGCTAAGGGATGTTTTTTTTCAGGAGCCCAAGTGTCGCTCACATTCCTTGGCTTTTTCGTTTTTGAAAGTTTCTGCTCTGCGGTGGCAGGGTTCCCCGGAAGAGAGGATTAAGGTCGCATAGAAAAGCACAAGACATTTACTTACCGAGCAGATGCCCTGCTAGCAGACTCTCGTTTGACGTGAGTGGTAGGAACGCCATCGAGTTACTCTGATTTGGTAAATATATACTCGCGATGGCCTTCAAAATATAAGAGGTAGATGGAGCAAATATTACGGGTCTATGAGGCTGCAATAAAACAGAGCTGCTCTATGACGGTAAATGTAAGATTAGTGACTGTAATATTAGGTAGCAAACTCTAATATCATAGAATTTTCTATCCTATTTCTCATGATGTTTTCACTAGGAACGTAGCGTGGGGTCGTCTGCCCCTATTCCACTCTGTGCCATCAGCCAAATGGCACCTGTCTTGTCTCCCTGGTTACACGGGGTCCAGCGAGAGCCCTTTGCTTCCTATTTTACATCCTGGCCCAGACTCGCCACAGCTCCTTTCTCTGGTGTGTCAGCCGATGGGGCAATTGTCCCCCTGCCAGGTCCCTGTCTACCTCCATATTATGGATTTTTCTTTGTCTGTGTATCGGTAATATCGGCTTTAGCGGGTTCCCCATTACAAAGGAAGAGGTGACCCCGGAAGCTATGAGGCACAGAAGGGAAGGAGTCTGAGTTTCCATCAACCCACCTCGGACTGCGGTATGCATGAAAGATAAAATTTCACTATATGAAGTCACAGACATTTTGGGGATTTTTGTCCAGAAGGAAACCTACCCTGACAAATACATACAACATGAATAATTAGTTTTATTTGATGATTATTTCTTTGTTTTAGGGATAGGAACATTGCTTACTAGGACGTGGTAAGAGACATTCGCTAAGTAAAAACTAGGATGGGACCATAGCTTCAAGAGTTTTCAAATAGATTTCCCATCGTTAAGTAACACGTCCACGTAGAAACGTCAGAATAAAGTGTCGTCATTAGCTTATTTATAACAAAAGGCTCACAGACTTCTTCGAGTTTTATTAACCTTAATGAAAATATATGCGTTTAAAACGCCAGTTACAGAAAAATAAAACTGCAACTTATATATCTTAAAAATATAGACTGACGTACTGTCAATAATTATGTCTTCTGCCCCACGGTTCTAGAAAATTCTGTCATGTTTCTTCTAATCTTTTTGTGTGGAAAGTAGTGTGGGGCCTCCTGTCTGTAAGCACCCACGGTCACCATGAAATTTACACAGGAAATGACCAGACTCCAACTGGGGAGCCCCTCGGCCAGATCTGGGGGGACGATCCCGCTTTTGGCTTTCTCCCTGTGTTCTGGAAGGTGCAGAACCTGCTCTCCCAAAGCGGCCTGGGTGCAGACAGGAAGGAGCAGCTGGCCGGCCGCTCCGGGCATGGCTGCTTTCAACGTAGGGGGCAGGATGGGGACAGGGGAGCGTCAGGCCCCGTGGGAGCGAGGTTCAGAGCGTTCCCCTCCCGTCCACGGGTGATGCGAAGCGGTCAGCCCGTTAGCGTCTCAGCAGACTCTAGAGAAGCTCCTAGACCGTGGCAGGGAGCAGGCTGGGCCCTGAGTCTGCAGCCCTGACCAAGACAGAGAGGGTTCCTGCCCTTTCGATGCAAGTGGACGAGTCAGAGGTGACACAGCCATCGTGGGTGTGACTGTAGGGCGAGACAGCTGTGCCCGCACATGTGTCCGGGGCCAGAGGGGCCTAATAAGACCCACAGGCCAGGCGGGCCACTGGGCTCCGGGAGAGTGGGGGTGGCAGGCACGGGGAGGGGGCGCCTGATGTAGAGCATGAAAGAGAACGGGCGGAAGAGAGAGGAGAGGACAGGAAATCACGGTGGGGCTGGCGGGGAAGCGGCCAGGGAGCGGCTGCCCTGGACCCTCCTTGAGCTTCCGAGTCAATGTGGAAGTCTGGGGAATCCCCTCGAGCAATTTCTATCTGAACCAGAAAGGCACCCCCCACCCCACACCCCCAGGAATTATGGTGGTCGTGGTGCCAGTGGTAGGAAGAGAGATGACGGAGCAGAGAAAAGGAAGAACCGTGAATTGTAACCAAAAGTGTGTTTCTTTATCCGCGTGAAGTGACTCGAGCAACCAGGCCTGGACGTGAACTTTGCCAAGCCGGCCATAGGCCATAGTTCGGACTTTTCGGCCCAGTGGGGGACAATTTCGCCAAGAGGAGGAGGGGAGCTGAGGGAAGGGAAGGAGCTGGGACAAGGTGGCGACGGCTCTTTATTTAGCCCATTAAGTGGGCAGGGTTTGAGTACGCTGTCGCTGTCGCCGTGTCAGTGGGCGTTGGGGTATCCACGGTCCCTCTCAGAAGACTGGGAATTGGGGTGGGGATGTGTGGGGAGGAGAGACACATGGTGTACCCCAGCGAGGATGTGGAATGGCCCCCCCCTCTTGGACTGCAGAGCCTCTGGAATGTCCTAGAAAGGCAGGACAGGCATTTCCTCTAGCTCAGCAGTGTCCTTTTTAAATATTATGATAGAAAGTTATCAAAAAGAAATAATGACACAGAAGATATGATGTGGAAAACACAAAACTATTTAAAAAATGAGTATTCACATAAAGAAGCCAGAAATAATCACTGTTTATATTTCACTGTCTTTAGTGTCGGGATTTTTAAAATTCTCCATAAACCCACGTGCGTGCATACCTTTTAATAAAAATGCACAACATTGTAAATATAGTTAATGCCAGGGGATTGCACACTTAAAAAGAGTGAAAGCGGTAAATTTTATGCTATATCACCATAAAAACACGTTTTTTGTGTTTTTGTCTTTTTTTTTTTTTGTAAAGCAGGCTTCAAACAATAGAATCGCTTTTTCCCTTGGAACAGCCGTGCGCATCACGAAGCTCACTTCTCCATTCAGATCAGCCTGGTTGGTGACTGGTTTCAGTGAGTGGCCCCGGAGTTGTCACCAGACTCTCCCACCATCGAAATCAGCAGTAAGACGAAGCCACGCAGATGTGCGTCCCTCACAGACCCCAGAAACGCCATCCGCTTCTGCCGGTTTGACAGCTACTCCACCTTATGAGGACTCGTCGGACAATTTCTGTCTTACCGGTTTCCAAATATCTGGATTCTTGCCACACTTATGTGAATTTCTTGTTCATGATACAAGTGGCACCCGTCACTCGTCTCACAATCCTTGGCATTATGGACCCCGCAGCCTATCCAAAGATGGGGTTTGCTTCCTGATGACTACGGTAGCACTTCTGAAACTTTTTGGTGCCTTCTGTGTTGCTGGAGTCAGCTCTGGAATAACCCCACTCGCTCAACACAGACCCGCGACCCTACTGGTCACCCTCGGGAGGCGGCAAGACGTGACCGCAGAAGGGAATGAGGGGGGGTGGTCTGGGGAACCCAGCTCTAGGTGTGATGCAAAAACATCATTTCTGGGTTACTGTAACCGTCTTTACGTCTCTTTTCCGTCCCGAATCCTTCCGCTGGATGACCGGCTCGGCACTGGGGCCGATCGTCCGCCTTGCCTGGGTCGTGTGCTCCTTTTTTAAATCCCTACCGAAAACTCAGCTGCGGTTTTAAGTCACTGGGCGAGTCTGTCACTGTGGATTCAGTGGAGAAAACCGGAATAATCGGGTGTGAGTAAGTAGAAGTGATGTTTTGGGGAGTAAGCAGGAACCTTGGGGACCGGGTCCTCCAGATCAGAGGTGGTTTTGGAGCAGACACCGTGGGACTCGAGTGGGACTCGGTGCAGTGCCAGAGGACACACCGCTCCAGGTGCGGCTGCCCAAAGTGACAGGCTCTTAGCTTCATTGCTCAGTAGCCATTGGCACTCTAATCGTGGGACCATATGTCCCCCTGAATGGAACCACACACACGCTCGCGGAGGCACACAGTGCCAGCATAGACAGGTGCCAGCATAGACAGGTGACGTCGACACCGAGTCCCCTCTGATCACAGACCCTATTCTCCTGGTGGGGTAGCAGTGAATGAGACAGAGTCACCCAATGACACACGCAGCCAGGACTGGACTGAAAAGCGATTTAATGGAGGCAGCGTGGAGAACACACACGACTTTCCACCCAGATTCCCTCTTCCGTGGAACCCAGAGCAGCTGGAGACCAGCGAAGCCACAGAGACCCCTGCTTGATTTCGAGGCTCAGGGGACCTCCAAAATCGGTGTAGGGAAAAGCTCCCCAGCACATATTTTTTTGATGCAGATAAGACAGAGACTGAGCATACTGATTACGAGCTCCAGAGGCAATCAAAGCACAGGGCGGAAGGAAGGTGCCCGGCCTTTGGTGGCCGGCCCCTCGGGGCGAGGCCGAGGGCGAGGCCGGGGGCGAGGCCGTGGACGTGGCTGGCATTACTTCTGCTTGGTCTTCTGGCCTGAGCCTGGAACGACCTTTGGAGGCTGTGGCTCAGGAACCTTTGACTGACTGTGCTGAGGGACTTTAGGGTGGACAGGCTCAGGGACCTTGGCGTGACCCTGCTCAGGAAACGTGGGATGTCCCGGTTCGGGATTCTTGGGGTAGCCCGGCTCTGGCACCTTGGCGTGGCCAGGAGATGGCAAGTCGACGTAGCTCGACTCCTCGATTTTGCGGGGAAAGCATGGTTCTGAGGGCGGAGGCTGGCTGGGCTTCTTCACCTGCTGCGGGTGAAGCTCGGCGGGGAGGGTGCTGGGCTGCTTCTGCTGGTGGGAGCTCATGCTGCGAAGGCGCCTGGCCCTAGAGACGGAAGAGCTGACTCTGTTCTGGTGAGACAAGGAACAAGACAGGTTTAGCGATAACTACGTCTCACGTCACGCCCCTCAGGGGTGGCAGCCTCGCTACCCTCTCCGCTTCCCCGAGCTTGAGATCAGCGGGCCCGTGGGAGCGTCTTCTGCACTTTCGAGAAGAGAAGCGTGACGGTGCTTTGCTCGGCCGCCCGTGAGCAGAGCCCGCTCTCTGCTCCCGTTCCCCCCGGGCGATTCTGCAAACTTCCACCTGCAACTCGACGCACCGGCTGCCTGCCAGGATCGATGGAGGCCCCGGCTTCCCAAGAATTTGGAAGGAAGATGGAAGGAACATTCTGGCGTCTACCTGCTCACGTCCACCACGTAGCTCTCATAGGAAAACTCCACACGATCATCCCTCAGCCCACGTGTCCCACCTACGCGTCCCTTCACGCTGGCCTCTCTGCGCGTCCTGCCTGGAAGCCTTCCATTTGCCTCTGCTTGTCTGCACACGCTTGCCCGCCGTGGCTCCCTCCCAGCCACCCTGCCAGACCCAAGTCGCCTCGCTCATCCTGATCACTTTCCATGCTCATGTTTGCAAGTTACGCCCACGTTTTATGTTCTCTGATGGATCGTGGGTTCCCAGAGTAAAGGAAAACCTATCGTTTGGACATCCAGCTTGCCAGTGCAGAGCCTTCGGTATTGCAAACTCTCAGTAATGATGAGAGAGAGTATTCAAAGCCACCGAGAACAAATACCCCGGCCGTGGGCAGTGGTCTCTAACCTGTAAGTGAGCAGATGGTCATTACAAAAACCACTGCCTTTTCCTGACCCCGCGTTCCACAGCTGTAATCTAAACACGGAGTCAAAAAGATCGGTTAACGTCACCTTAAACACGAATTAGCACCGCGTTTAAAATAAATATATCCACAGCATGGCAAAGGGTTCCTAATCAAATAACATGCGATCGGGCAAATATTTATACATTCCGAGTGTCGCGACTCACCTGGTGCAGAGGACAGGTCAAGCCGTCAGCCTCTCGGGTCTGCTGGTGCGTCTCTGGCCAGCTGGCGTTTTATACAGAATTCGAGCCTTGCCTTAAGGAAGGGGGATTTTTTTTTTTTGAGGCAGGCTACTCTATCTTCATTCCAAAGCTTTTGTAATGAAAATCTCTGGCTTAACATTTTTTTGGGGGGGAACTTATTCTTTGACAAAGATGTGTCACCAGGGCCTATCCCCATGGCCCATCCTTTGGGGTGAGGTGGCTATGGGCTACGGGATTCTCGGGTGGTGATGAGTCAAGTCAGGGGGAAGTTCTGGGCTTCTAGGACAGAAGCGACTACGGTTTTGGGCAGGACCCTAATCCGTAGCTCAGATGAATTCTCCTGGGTATTTCGGTTTTGTGAGTGGACGGGAAGATGAACGGCAGGCATCACCGGTTCTTCTGGGAGGCTCTGAGGAACAGTGAGTGAGTCACCTGAACTTAAATGACTATGCAGTAAGTGACAATAAGTGAGCCATCTGCTGTCCCACCTCCCAGTGGGTCCCGGCCTGAGAGAGGAAAGGGAAGGCTAAAATTCTCCAGATGCTTTGGCAAGGAACCGCTTACACTGCTGGCGAGAGCTCTAAATTGCCACGTTGACCGGGGAGAGTGGATGGCATTCGAGATGGGCAGTCAGGGGTGGCCGGGTCCGTCCGACGCGACGGCACAGTGCTGAACACCTTACCGCTCTTGGAGGCCTCTCTTTTCTGAGGGTGACGTGAGAGCGAGAGAGCTCTGGTTCCCTGAGGCCATGCGCCGGCCACCTTCTCTGATCACGAGACGACGAAGCAGAGGTCTCCGACCCGGAGCTGACCTCCACACACGGTCTCTTACGAGGTGTGGCCGGGTGAAATCCAAACACCCTGAAAACTCAGGCGTGTGGATGGCTCTTCCCTTCCCTCTGCCTCACCCTGTGTCACCTCCCACGAACCCCAAACCCTCCACACAGACACGTCCATGGGCTCCTTCTATATGGGTCCCCAAAGGCCTGAGCGGTACCTCATCCTCACACCTGTCCGGTGGACGCTTAGTCAGTGGGCACTTGTTTTCCCTGATGGATGTGTAGGTTCATGGAAGGGAGGAAGGACGGAAGGAAGGAAGGAAGAAGGAGGGAGGAAGCAGCTTGAAGGAAGGAAGGAAGGAAGAAGAAGGAAGGAAGGAAGGAAGTAGTTGAAGGAAGGAAGAAAGGAAAAGGAAGGGGGAGGGAGGGAGGGGAGAGAGCTAGAGAAAGCATGGTTTTAGAGCGATGTCTGTAAACTGCTTTGACGATCATGAAGTGACCGCTTGATTCACTTTCTGTGACGGCCTCATGCCGTGAGCTGGGACGAGGATGAGGACTCACCACCCTCTTCCTCTGCTTCCTTCCCGCCCATCTGCTTCCTCCTCTGCTAGTGTTTGCCTAGTCACCTCCTCGTGGAGTGGTGCCAGCGCCACCTTTGTACCCGAGCTCCAGTCCCTGGCATCACATCAACTCTCCTCTCAAAAAAGCCACCTCTCAGGAGCAGAGGGCGCTTCGACCAGACCCCGCTGCTCCACCCGGGTCCCCTGTCTCCAGAGGAGCCGGCCTCCTGCTCTGCCGTGTGACCTGGGTCTTTCTCGTGTTCTGGCTCGGTTCTGGAAGAAACTCCTTCCTCCTTTGCCGAGCGGGCTCTCTCCCGCCCTGTCCTGATCCCTCGTTCACGCTTATTGAACCCCGCCTGGCATCCGCCTGTAGAACTTTTAACCTTGACCCAGCCCTGTGTCTGCTTCTCGTTCGGATGGGAACGCTCGGTGCCTGGGCGTCCAGGCCTTTCTGCCCGTCGAAGGAGCTCGGTTTTTTCTTTTTCTCTGGGGAGCGCGCACGAAGAAAACCGACCCCCAGTACAGCGCGTGAATCGTCGGTGAGCCCCACGCCCGGGGTTCCTTGGCGTTGCCCACCGGCCCCCTCTCCCTGTGGTGGGAGGTGGCTGCGTTTCCCGTTCCAGTGGCTGGGCCTTGCTTGGGGCCTGACCGCGGGCGAGTGTGGGTCCCTTCGACACTCTCCACGTTTTCTGGGCCTTGTTCTTTGGTCAGCCATGACTGTACGGGCCGTGCCCACGCATTTCCATGGATTCTACTCCAGGATGCCACAGCATGACGTGCCTGTGCGACTTTTTAAGGCATCCGTGGAAGCGCAGACTCGAATCGCTAACCCTGGGCAGCCACACCTCACCAGCGGAGTACACGAGATGATGGATACGCTTCCCTAAAATAAAAACCCTCTGAGACACATTTTCGTTTTCGTGTTAATATGTACGATCAGAGTGTGGACATACGCAAACAGCCCTGGTACCGTCACCACGACCAAGGAAACCCCACACCTCCCAGCGCATCCGCGTGTCTTTTTGTTGTGGCTGCTGTGAGAACGCGTCATGAGATCCACCCTCTGAAATTTTAAGTATCCTACACCATGTTTTTAACTGGAGGCATGGCGTATAGGGCAGATCTCTAACCCTCATTTATCTAATACGACTGAAAATTTATATCCATTGAATAACAACTACCTATTCTCCCACCCCCTTACCTACGAAAACCACTATCGTGGTCTCCGATTCTGTGAGTTTGACTGTTTTAGATACTTTATGTAATTGGAATCACGCGATATTTGTCCTTTTGTGATTGGCTTATTTGACTTAGCAGAATGTTCTCCAGGTTCATCCACGGTGTCGCAAATGGCAAGGTTGCCTTCTTTTCTTAAGATCAGGTAGTATTCCATTGTGTGTATAAATCCTGTTTTCTTTACCTGTTCACCTGTTGGGACACGTGTTGCTTCCGTGTCTTGGCCATTGTGAATAGGGCTGCAGTGAACACGGGAGTGCAGATACCTCTTAGAGATGCCGATCATAATTCTTTTGGACACGCCCAGGAGTGGGAATTGTGGGATCGTATGGTGGTTCTATTTTTAGGTTTCTGAGGAACCTGCATACTTTTCCCATAGCTGCCTTATCATTTTATATTCTCACCAATAGTGTACGAGCGTTCAAAATTCTCTATAATTCATCAACCCTTATCTTAAAAAAAAAAAAAAGGAAAAAAATCATTGCCACAGAGAACCGTAAAAGATCCAGATCAGCCCAAACAATCTTGAGAAAGAAGAACAAATCCGGAGGCATCGCATCTGATTTCAAATTATATTACAAACTATAATAATTACAACAGTATGGTACTGGCATAAAGACAGACATACAGACCAGCGGAACAGAATAGAAAGCCCGTAGATAAATCTACGCGGAAAAGGTCAACTGATTTTTGACAAGGGCGCTAAGAACACATAATGCGGAAAAGCAGCCTCTTCGACACACGCTGGGAAAACCGGATAATCCATATGCAAAAGAAAAAAAGAAGAAAAAGAAGGAAAAGAAAAGGCCCCTACCGTCCAGCAAAGGCAGCAAAGGTAAAAGTGGTCGGGAGAGACCGCACCAAACTCAAAAGCTTCCGCACAGCAGAGGAAACGAGCAGCGGCCGAAAACGCAACGCACATGGCAGAAATATTTGCGGACCCCACATCTCGCAAGGGGTTCGTTCCCATGGCCTCATGCGTGATGTAGGGAGACGCGGGAAGCCCACGGGGAGGCGGCCGGCCCGGGCCTGGACGGAGCCTCCCAGACCTGCGGTCACCGGCACACTCAAGAAGACGGGGCTGCCGCGGAGAGAGCCAGAGGGTGGGAACCCGAAGCCTGGGCTCCGGGCGTGATTCCGAGGCTCGGGCTCCCGGTGACTCGGTGGCTCGTCTTCCGTCCCGGGGCGTCGGTTTGCTGAGCTGGGACGTGGGGAGCCTGCCCGGTGCTCTCCGAGCCTCCTGTCGGCCTCGTAATTTCTCCCTGACTGACCCGCTCTCCCTTCGTGCTGACTTTGCCACGGTCCGTTTTAACCTCTCTTCCGCCTGAAACCTGCCTAAATCTTTCTTCTTCTTTTCTTTCTTTCTTTCTCTGATGCATTTGCTTGTATGTCGTCCCCTGGGAGGTACCGCGTGTGTGCGTGTGCGCGCGATGTGATTTGGGGGACCTGTGCGTGTGTGTATAGGAGTCTATCTGTGTGTGTCTCCCTGTGGTGTGCGATGAGCGTGTATTTGCGGGTGTGTGTGTGTTTCTGAGTGTAAGCGTTTAAGTGCTTTGCTTCTCTGCGTCAAAACGTCAGGAAGGGAGAATAAGCGAAGAACAGACACTCATGTTGGAACATATACAAGCACCATGTGATGATGATGATGATGATG
>NW_024352789.1:1884508-2011463 GCF_902729225.1 Pteropus medius
AGGGATTGGCCGGGGAGGAAGCCAAGTTCAGGGCCCAGCAGCTCTCACTGCCGGCCCCTGAGCAGCTCCGATGATTCCCGGGCCCTTTCGAGGGGAGGAGGCAATTTGTTTGCCTCGTGTCGGTGGGCTTCGTTCCTCGGCTCCCTTTCTTCCCCGGGCCTGCCGTGCCCCTCACTGACAAGCACCCGAGACCACGCATCAGGCCCTTCGGAAAGGGACATCTTAGAAATGACCGCGGGCCCCGCACCTCTCGAACCACGCCGCACACCTGTGACTAACGGGATGAGTCCGCGTGAGTCCAGCTCCGACAGCGTCGCGCCGGCCTTGGCCTGCGGAGCCCGCCCGTCCGCACGCACCGCCATCGTCACTCCCATCGGGGGCCACCCCAGGGAGCTCTTCTTGAGTGCGGCTCCCCCAAACTGCCACAGCCCTTCCCTGCCCCTCGTGCCCACCACTGTCTACTCTGTGTTGCATCTCGTACGGGCATCGCTTTCTCTGCTGGTCGTGTTTGTCGACTCCGCTCCTCTCGGTTTGGTTTACCCAAAGTGCCTTAAATATACGCGCTTTCTGAATCGATAGAGCTCCATTATACGGATTAAAATTCCTGTAATAAATATCATACGCGATGGTGTTTCCGAGAGCGCCCTGGGCCTGAGTTCTGGTTGTGATCCCAGTTTCAACTTACCGTGCGAACTGGCACAGGTGTCCCCTTCCCCGGCCCCAGTTCTATAGCTGTCCCCCCGAGGTGGCTGACTCGACCACCTCCTAAGTCCTCTCCAAACCCAAACGGCGTTTTCATTTAAACCAAAAGCACCCCGCATTCTCTCCGCTTAATGCCCCGCATCAGACGCCTTCCGCTCGTTTTCCTCCAATAATGGGAAAATAACAAGAGCCTCACCTGGCGCACAGGGAAGAACGGGCTCTCTGGTCGTGCTGGGCTGGTGCAAAGCCAACGGCCAGCGGCTTTTTAAAGGACTCTGAGCCCTGCCCCAAGGAAATAGGCCCGCCCAGGCCTTCTGTTTGCATTCTCCACCTGTCAGAGGTGATTCACCCCACTCCTCAATTACCAGTTGGCTCAGCTTTTGTGATGAAAACCACCCACTCGATATTTTTTTGGCACTGGCTGCCCAACGGTGATGTCACCTGGGCCTCGTTCCCACTGCCAGCATCCCGCTTAGACCCAAGTGTGGGGCTCATGTTGGCGGGTGGGGGGCAGGGGAGAGCCACGGGCTCCCTGGGGAATTTGACACACTGACCCCAGAGCGGGGGGTCTCAGTCATTGTGCGGCCTTGCTACCTGCTTGCTCTCCTTTCCCTCACTCTCAAGGGACAGAACACGTTTGGGCACATGGGCAGGTGGGGAAGGGAAGGGGGTGCGGCGGAGCTGGGGTGCACGCCAGCTGTCTGCCTTGTGAAGGCAGATGCTGGAGCTCGCGCGGCTGGCTGAGTGTAGGGTCCGCGTCTGGGCGTCCGAGACCCGTTTGTCCGAGACCCCTCCGTCTTTCTCCGGGCTCCATCGAACCCCACACATTCAGAGTCACTCAGTCATCACCCCAACCCCACCCCGCAGTGGTGGTGGCTGATCTGGGCCAACCTGCTAAGCTTTCACCGGCCACACCTTCGCCCCGCTCCTGCTGAAGAGGTTGTAAAGGCTAATTTATTTCCTGGGAGAACCTTCCCTCCACCCCACCCAGCCTTCTGGCTGTGGCTCTCCTCCTTCCTGACTAGCTTACGCCACCCCTCAGCTGACCCCTGGAAGCCTTGTCCCCGGCCCTCGCCCACGGCCTCCGTGAAGACCCTCTCCCCACCTCGTGACCACTTCTGGCTCCAGCCCCAACACCTGGAGCTCTTGCTGGCTGCAGCGTGTGTCCCCTGCCCCTGGCTCTGTATGTTCTGGGCGTCAGAGTCGTGCTTGATCAAAGCAACGCTGTACCCATGGCGACGTTTCCTCCCGCATTCAGCAAATATTAATATTTGGTCCCACTCCGGGGGCTCTCCAAGGATGACGACCTCTTCCCCTCGTCAGATCGGGGACTCCCTGGGGTGAGAGACACAGTCTCGCTCAGAGCCACCAAGGTCAAGGGTGTCAGAGGGCCACACTCGCCGAGCGAAGACCTCGTAGCTGGAGGCTGAGAGGTGAAACACCTCACCCAGGGCAAGCGGCGAACCCGAGGGAAGACTGATTGATCCTACACACGAGGCCTGTGCTCTCCTTCGTCGGAACCGCCTCTGCTCCTGATGCCACAGAGGAACTTAAGGCCAGGTCAGAGGCGGAAAGGGGGAGCCCAGGCCTCCTGGCTCGGAGCTGAGTCCACTCGCAGCCCAGGGGCGGCTGGGTGTGCGTGCCGCTGTGAAAAGGCACAACAAGGCTCGCCTTTTGGGTGAGCCCTTACACTTCGCTGAGATGAATCTTCTTAATGGTAATAAGTCTGCTTCGTGTTTAAAGTGGCTCTGGGGATAAGCAGAAGGTGTTTCCAGCTCTGCTAAAACGTGAATTAGCGTCGGTGGACGAGGCGTGCATTCAGGGTCTCATTGCCCAGTGGGTCGGGGTCCGAGAGAAGCCCCTGCTAACACGTGTGTTTTGAACGAGTGTTGCTTTCACTCTGGAGAAGGTCCCCGGGTGGCACAATGACAGAGCCTGGGTACCCGGACCGGTAATGACACTGAGGATGGCAGAAGGCGAGCGTTCTCTGAGCACCTGCCCAGGTATGCCGTCCCTCCCCGGGGGTCAGGTCCCGAAGATTCCACCTGCCATGAACTTCTCTCTCCTGGGACCTAAGAACAGGGCTTCCCCGAGTCCTCACACCAGCAATGTCCTCTGGTCAACGTAACATGACACCAGAGTCACTGGTACAGAGCTGCCTTCAAAACACCATCGCTTACTAGACGTGGGCTTTGGAAAATCCAAATCACCCTGAAAACACAGGTGTGTGGATTGTGCCTCCTCCTGACCTCAGACACACAGCACCAGCTGGCTGCACAGCTGAGTCATCTCTGGTGACCTTGAGTCCCGGGTCAGCCTCCCACTGTGTCTCCATAGCCACCGGCCCACAACCGCCCTCACACCGTGCCTGCGGGGCAGGAGCTGCCCAGTGAGCTGGCGATTGCGGAATGACCGAATGACCGAAGGAGTAAACTGACGAGCGGCTCAGAGCGGCCCGCCCGGCCCTCATCTTTAGGGATGGGCTGAGGAGAGAAGCGCTCGGCAGGGGACAGAAGCCGCCCCCGCTGCCTCCCCGCAGCCCCGCTGCGCTGTCCTCCGCTTGACGCCCGCCTCCCTCTGGGCCACGGGGAGCTCCCAGCCTTCTTCTTCACTCTGTCGCCTCCTCACCCAGGATCCCCCGCCCAGAACCCTGTGTCCTCCAGGCAGAACCTGTCTCTGCACCAGGTAGAGTTCTCAGCCCTTAGGGACCTGCTTCCTGCTTCTCTGTCCTGGCGTCGCCCAGCTTGTCCCAGGCCCTGGGGGGATCGGAACCAGCTCTGAAGCTGCGGTGCTCCGTGCGCTCCCTGGGCCTCGGTCCTGGACACAAAGGACCTTCCCTGTCCCCCAGTCCCCTGCCCTGCCTGCCTCGACCCGTCTCCTTCCTTACCCCGAACGCTGCTCTGGCTCCTGACTCTGGAACCTTCCGTTGACCCTTGACATCATTCTCCCTGTTCATTTGCCTGAAGCTCGCTCGGTGGGTGGTGTTAAGTCCATCTTCCCCGCCAGAGAAGCTCGGTTTCTCCATCAGGGTTGAGCTGGCTGGCGAATCGGGCGCCACAAACTGGCCACATAAACGGGGGACGCAGTGGCTTCTGATGGTAAGTGCATCCCCCAGGACCTCGGCCTTTCACAGGACACCGGAGGCAGCTGCCCTTCCCAAGTCACAGCCCGGCTCCCTTTGGACCAGCTGTGGGACCTTCCATGAGCTCCGAGTGTGCCTCTGCTTCATTGCCACTTATGGAGCAGGGAACCCTGACCCGGAGCCTAACCCGAGATCGGGCCCCTCCGGACTCAGGTCGCTGCCCCCTCGACTCCACTGAGGCCCAGAGCACGCAGAGGATGTCGCACAGAGCAGATTCCAATCGCCTCGCAAGTCACCTAACCTCGCTTTAGTGTCCTCATCTTGGGGTGCTTATTAACAATACAGCTGCAAACTCTCCACCCCGAGGAAAGAGAAATAGCTACGAGACGTTTCTACAGCATTCGTTAGGTGGTTTTTATGATCAAACATATTAGGAGACACTAGATTCTAAACTCAATGACTTTTCTACCTTGACCAAAATTGACACCATTTTAAAAAATATTCGTATCTGTTAATATTTAAAAAGTCCTCAGATATTGTCAGGCTTGACAATTGCTGTCCCAACCCTAACAGAATATCTCAACTTCAAGTCCCTGAATCTAGACAGAGGGCTCCAGTGCCATGATGACCCCCTCCAGCTGGAAGATGATGCAGGTGGCGGGAGGCGGTGCAGGTGGCGGGAGGTGGTGCAGGTGGGCGGGAGGCGGCGCAGGTGGATGCTAAGGTGTCTGGGCACATATCGATGTTAATGCAACAAGGAGTTTCGCCTGAGCATATTGGGAGACTTGGGAAGAAATTAAGTCCCATCCAAGGAAGGCTAAGTTCTTCCACGCGCCCTTGAACCCCACCTTCCCTCCAAGGAATCATCAAAGGACAGGCTCAGGCTGCGCAGGTCCTGGAGCCAGTGGCCTGGAGCCAGGAGGTGGTCCTGTGTCACCTGCCTGGACACCATTATGAGAATGGTGTGGAGACTTTTTGGTGGTGTAGGGGAGACAAAACTTTATGTCTTGCCATCTTAAGATTTTAGCTGGAACCCTTAAAAAGAAAAAAGACAGATACTCAACAACAAAGAGAAACTCAGAGCGAAGGTCCAGCACTGTGGCCAGTACAGCATCTTCAACAAAGGACAATGCGTTTGTGAGAAGGGGCCGCATGGCCCGGACGTGATGGGGGAAGGTTTGCTTGCAGATGCCTCTGGTGCCATTTCTGGGCTGGTAAGTCTGTCTCCAACTAAAGGAGAATTCTACCCTGCCTCCTGCAGAAAAGGCGAGGCGTTCTTTTGTGTTTATTGTTTCTTAATTGCCTCCAGCTAAAAATACCTTTTATGTCAAAGAGGTATATTTCGGGGGGACATATCTTGATATCCTTTCATGGATTAAAGAAAGGCCCATGCTTCCTATTTCTCGGATGCTTCTGAAAGTGCCAAATTACAACCTTTGGAGTCCCAAAATATTAAAAATTATAGCTTTTTGCTCCCTTCCCCCTCCCATTCAAAAGAAATCTTTATTTTTCAAAATCACCTAAAATACACAGTTGTCGCTTCTCTGTAGATTTTCTGGTTACCGCAGTCTGAAATCGTTCATGGATTCCGATCCTTTTTAATTCCTTCCTTCATTTGTTTATTCATCCTTTCATTTTCTGGGTTTTGCTCACACCCCCAAAGCGTTTTGTGCTTATTAGGGGGGCAGAGCAGATTCAGTCTCACAGGGGCAGCGTGGGACCCACAAAAACGCAAAAGCCCAAGAGAATGCAAACCTAATTTTAGGGCAGGGAGAAGGCATTTGACTCAACTTCTCATTTTATGGACAAAAGATTGAGGCGCGGGGACTTGCTCAAGGTCACAGATCTATTTAGCACCGAGCCAGAACTGGGACCCACGTGTCTCCTTTCCCAGTCCATGGTGTCCCCAGGCTGCGAAAGAGACCACCGTCACACGTCGGCAGAGATTCTGGGGCCAGTGACTGGCTTCCATGTGGCCACCCTCTAGGCGGGTCCTCGGGCCAGTGCTTTGGCAATTACTTCCCCAGCCATAAGTGGTAATAAGATCAATCACTTATTGAGCATATACTATATCCAGCCAATTTATAGACACTATCGCCGATCTTCACAGAAATTCTGCAAATAATGCTTATTAAACCACCCAAGCTTTTCACACATGAGAAAATGAAGGCTTGGGATCTGAGTGACAAACGCCATCTCACATTGCGATGGCAGGACCCTGCTCCTTCCTGAAGGTAACCGAGTGTCACACCAGCTCCCATGCGGGTGCCAAGGTCGGGGCACTTTGCCTTGAGCTTCGGGGCAGAGGACGGGGCCTCGGAAGGGCTGTCAGAGTTGCTCTAGAGAGAAGCATTCCCTTTGGGGCCCTAACCGTTTCTAGGACACTTTGACATTGCCGGTTGCACCTGCACCCACTACGTTTTAAGTAATTACTACTTGGATGGACTATCGGCCAAGAGGGCGACTTTAAGGGGAAACAGAGAAGGTGGCCAGAGAGTCCTTTGCAGGCCAGAGTGTGAAACGAGCACACGGTTCATTATCCCGTCGCCCAGCGAGAATTCGGGGAGCAAATCCAAGAGAAAAGTAGAGCTCGAGGGGCGAGAACCCGCTCCCTCCCCCACAGTATCTCTCCTTCCTCCCACCACTCACGTCTCCCGTCTGGAAGGTTCGCTGCTTCTTTCTTTGATGGGCAGCCAGTCTCGGCCAGTGTTAGGAGGCCAGCAGCAGAAACAGAGTTCTTTCACAAGCCGTATAAAGTTGTACTAACTGACAGAGCCAGCGGTAAAACCGCACACACGCCATACGCGGCGACCCCAGGAGTGACCTTCCCCGCGTAGGAAAATGACCGTGACCTCTGAGGAGTCAGCCGAGACTCGGGCAGACCGTCTCGGGCCGGCTCTGGACAGCCAGGCGGGCGGAGTGGAAACTAAGCGCGAGCCAGGGCTCGCTGAGGACGAGGTGGTGAGCGAGCAGGCGCGGGGGCGAGTAAGCGGACGGGTGGTAAACGCATATGTGAACGCTTCCCCGGCACACGCGGAGTGAGCGTGCTACGCCGACGTCACTCAGGTTCGTTTTGTCTGCTTCTTCAGAGTGACAGCTTCCAGGCGGGCTGGCGCCTCTGGAGTTGGGAGCTGAACGTCGCTGCCTTTGTCCTTCCTTAGACAGGATCAGCTGGCAAGAGCGTCCCCCTTCCCGGCACGCGTGCGCTTCCCCCAATGATGAGTGGGTCACAGACGGGAGCCAGGAGCCGGGACACAGACGATGGCGTGAGGCGCAGATTTATTAGGGGAGGAAACAGACGAGAAGCAGAGGGACGGGGAGCTGGGGAAGGGAAGGAGGCAGAAGCTGCGCGGGGCCTCTGGTGCCCCCACTGGTCCGGGCGGAACCCCAGAAGAAGCCCTGACTCGCTCCTCGCCTTGGGACAAGCAGGTGCTGTAGCCATGGTGGAGCTGGAGGTTGGAGAGGCTGAGACCAACTCAGGGGCCCCTGGGTGGGCGTCAGGGTGGCGCGTAGAAGAAGACCGGGGGGCAGAGCTTCCCCGGACTCCGGTAGGAGGGGCTGGGAGAGGAGGAGCAGCCTGGAGCTGGGAGACACAGCAGCGGGAAGGAAGGCTCCGTCTGGCAGGCCGGAGGTGAGCAGGCGATGCTCCAGCCGAGCCTTAGTTCTGTTGGCTCTTGGAGGCTTGTTGGGCCGGGGGGCACTTCTGCTGGGCAGGGATGGCTGTGCCCTTGGGTGGGCATTGCTTCTTAGCCTGGGGAGCGCATGGCTCCTCGGTTCGGGGTGCACAAGTCTCTTGACATTGGACAGGCGGTGGCCGACAGGGCTGCTTCACCTGCCGCTGTGAAGACATTGCAGCGGGGACAGGTGAGCCTGGAAGAGACCGGGCAGGGGACGCCATGAGAAGGGAGGAAGCCATCTTTTCTCCCTTCTTATGCCTGAAGAATGCTCGCTCCACCAGCCGAGACGGCGACAGGGGATCGACGGGCTCGGCTGAGCGAGCGGGCGGATTCGCACGCGTCCGCCGGGAGCTCGCTCTCTGCCCTCTGTCCTTCCTCTGTGTCGTTCTGATTTCCTGTCTGCCTTCATCCTCCCCCGACTGAACTGAATACACGGCTAATTTCTGAGTCTTACCAGGAAATAGGAGAGGGGTGCTGAGCTGACATTTGACAAGATCGAGACGCGAGGCCCCAGCTGAGGGGTCTGCGGTGCCCGCTGGCTGCCTTGGGTAGTGCAGACGGCGAGTGTGGACGGGGATGGACCGGCGCGAGGAAGACGGCAGGGAGGGCCCTGCCTTAGAAGGAAGTGTCGTGTGTGAGTGGTGGGGCTGGAGGAAGCCCGTTCCAGGAACTCCGAGGCCTGGGTTCTAATCCCGGCTCCGCCCTCGACTCAGCATGGAACGCTGACCGAGTCATTTAACTTGGCCATGGGATAGTGGTCTTAGCCCTCCACGGAGGGCTGGGGAGTTGAAGGCAAATGGATTTCTGGAGGTAAGAGACTATCACAGGAAGATGTTTTCCCAAGAGGCAGCCTGGCTCAGAGCAAAGGGCACTGGCCAAACACCGGCCAGGCACGCCGCGGGGCCCCCTCCTTCTCTGGACCCTGTGCGCTCATTTGGAGGATGCTGACCTGGAAGTTCCCTGACGCCTTCCCAGTCGGGCCGCCTGTCTCCAGTTTTCTCTGCAGGCAGCTTTCCTCATTTTCTAAATTCGTGATTACGAATGGGAAGCGAAGGTCTCAGGTGGCAATCGAGGTAGCGAGACATGGGAGCTGTAGGGTACGAAATACAATATACACTACACTTGTTTCTGTAAACCTAAGAGCGTAGCGGAAAAGCTCGCGGGTCGTGCCGATAGGGCCTGAGAGCGCTTTGGAGGAAGCTCAGCATCGCTACAGAAAGCTACGGCTCTAAGTCTCTCCTCTCTGTGAGCGAGATCCTCTCGCCAGGCGGCTGAAGCCAGAATCAGGAGATTAGTCACACCTAGCAGTGTGTGGAACAGAGATGGGATTCCCTAGGTGACAATGAGCGTGGCGTTTCTTTAATTGTCACTCCTCTGATTACCCGAGAAAGGAGAGGCGCTTGGCCTAGTGGCCGAGACAGTTCAAAGAGGAAAGAGGGCCCCGCGGACCCCAGGAAGACAAATGCACCCCACTTACCAGAGGTGCAAGCTGGACCCCAGGAGAGGAGGCTGAGCGAGCTGCGTGGCCAGACGCTGCTGGCTCCCTGATAAGGGCCCCCAACCTGCCACGGGCACTTGGCGTGGCCCCGCTCGCCACCTCGCCGGGAAGCCCTCGCCCACCTCTCCTCCAGGACTGGCTTTGCCGGCCTGTTTTGATGGAAAACGCCCACCGCAAATTCCAGCATTCCCGTCTGCCTGAGCTGACCTCACCCGCCCAAGGTCTTCGCTCAAACTCGAGGACTCACGACCTCGTGACGGTAGAACGAACCTGAGGATTCCTGGGGAGCGTTGAGGACGGAGGAGAAAGAGGGGGGACCGTGGGCTCACGGCGCTTCTCACAAAAACACAGACGTCGCCTTTGCCACCGTGCTCGATGCTCCCGGGTGCCCAGCGCCGAGCTCGCCCCCGCGCCGGCGTTTTGTCGGTCTTTACGGCCCCCCCGGGAGGTACGTGCCGTTGGGACCATTTTGCAGGTGGGAAAGACGAGGCGGGGAAAGGTCGCACAGGCAGCGAACAGCAGAGACGGGGTTTGAACTCGGATCGAGAGGACTCGAAGAACTCGGTCCGCCTTTCGCATCGGATTCTAAGCGCTTCTCCGCCCGTGGACGTAGACAGTGTCCCCGAGCTTAACCAGCACGGGGTCGTGTCCCCCACCGGCTCACCTGAGGTCAGACCCTGCCGGGTATGAGTGCCGGTCAAAGACGCGGGGACAGAATTCGGCCCTCGGGGCGGGGCTGCCCGACGAGATACAGAAATTATTTTGCGATCATTATGCCCCCAATCCTGCATGAGGCAGGCTACAGGATGACTTGTCGCTTCTCTGAGGTTCGGCCGCGACGGGGCAGGTTGTTATTTTCATTCAGTGAATCTGGCGACTGTGCTCAAGGCCCTTGTGAGATGGAGGGGAAGGAGCCGGGGTCCCTCCCCCTGGTGTGGGGAATGGCAGGATGGCTCTGGCAGGCCGGCCACCTTTAGGCCACTGCCCCGAACCTCAGGATCCTGGCCGACTCAAGGCCAGTGTGAGCATTTCTGTCACCGTCAAGCAAAGCCTGAGAAACGGTAGAAATACTGAGAAGTCTGTTTCTAAGCATTTCAAACCCCCGCCTGATTTAATCATCATGGCGGTTCCGTTGGGCAGTTTGCAATCTGATTTTCCAGTTTAAAAAAGTTAAATGACCTGCCGAACAACCAGCAGCTCCTCGGGGCGGAGCTGGGTGGGGCCCCGGCCCACAGCTTGTTTCCACCATGTCACAGCAGGTAGCGTCTCCTCGGTGGACAAGTGACTATCACTGGGTGGGACCGTGACTAACCCTCCTTCCCGAGCTTTCTGTCCTATGGAGACGGGATGGATACAGCTCGTTTTTCAAGGTCAGCCTCACTTAAATCGGAACTCTTGCATTAATCCCCCCTCCAGGCCGGGCCTCGTCCTCCACCTCCTCCAAGGCCTGTCACTTTCATATGTACCATTCTGGGTCCCAGATTCTGGGTTCTGCACCCCATCTTCAGGATGGACTCGCCGCCGCCGGCATCCCTCGTCCCCACGCTCCACGCCGGTATGTCCACTCTGATGCAAACTGTCCGGATTTGGCGTGGCCGCAGCTCGCACGCCTGGCCGGTAGAAGGCATCGGAATAAGGTGGCGCGCGTGACGGCGTGGACCGCACTGTCCTCGCGTGTCTCTGGCACCCACACGCTTCTCTGGGATACGCCCGAGTCCTTGTTTTTCCCATTTGCTCATTGGCCTCTTACTTTATCAGTAAACGACTCCTGCCTAGTTTGCTAAGTAGTGATAAAACTTGGTTTATGACGCAGCTGTCATCTCAGAGGACACTCCAGGGGTGGCCGGGAGAGAGGCCTAAACCTGGCTGGCCTTGAAAGGGCCGTGTCCTCTAGGACATAAATATCTCAGACGCCTGCCACTCATCTGCATCGAATACATTCGACTTTTCAAAACCCTGGCACTCGGCTTCCTTGTTGACTACATTATCCCCATTTCGTAGAGGGGAATCCAGACGTGGAAAGGGGGCACGCTGTGCTCAAGGTCACACGGGGGTTAATGTCAAAGCCAGGGATGGATCACAGGTTTCCTGACTTCACAGCTGTTTTCAGTCACCGTAGTGACTAAGTCCCCAGGCAGCTTCTCCGCAAAGGCCACGTTGATGACAAAATAGGGAGCCGGCTCTGGTGGTCTCTGCCTCTTGCTCCAGGCCCCCCTTCTTTTCTCCCTGGCACTCAGGAGTCACCTTCTCTCCCCGCTCGGAGAGGCCCGAACTGACCCCCCTCCCCACACTGCTGGGCACAGGTGCGTTTTTATTAGTCATTGAATCTTATAAAGCATCTCCGCAGACAGTCTTCACGACACGCTGTGAAAGAAGCGAGGTGTATTATACATTTTCTCAATGAGAAAACTGGCTCTGATGATGGCTAGATCCAGAAGGGAGGGCCGATCCGAGTCCCTTCAGCCCGAAGTGGCTGAATTCCAGGCACCCAACTGGCTGGGCGAGTGGCTTATTCTTTCAGAGGTGGAGGGGAGACCTCCTAGCACCCCTTGAATCAATCACCACCCGTAAACAACTCCTACAGGTGAGAAGAGCCCCGAGGGATTATGTGGGGTGGTGCCTTTGCCGCCCCCCTCCCACCTCCAGCACCCCAGCCTGGCCCGGGACTGTCACCCGGCTGATCCTGCATCTGCTCTCTCCTCCTCAAAGGACCGTGTTGTAACCGGGCCAGGTGCTGCATCTCCCCTCTCTAGGGAGCAGACACCTGAGAGTAGGTGTGTGCCTGTGACTCCATCAGGGAGGGGAGGGAACAGGCGAGACTCATTTGTGAAGGTGAATCAAAGCTTGAGAAATCCCGGCTCCACCCTGCAGACGAATAATGGGGTGACTGGGCGACAGAGGCCTGACTCTGGGAGGGGACCCTGCCAGGGACAATGGGAATCATCTAACTATCTAAACACATCCCCGCCAGGGCGCTTCTACCTCTGTGCTTTGGGGAAAGGAGGGTGGTTAATGGTTTCATCCGGATACACACGTGGAGCCTACTTATTACACAATTTCAAAGAGCGAAACGAGAAAAGGCAAAAGGAACTCTAGGTTCCTCACGAGAGGCTTTTGGGGCAGGGGACCGTGTTTGCAGGAGGGGACAGCGGAGCTCCGGGGCTGCCGACATGCCTGTATTTTGGCTGCTCGTCGGGTAAAATGAAAACTTAAACCTGAGCAAACTGTATCTCATCCGCAGCATTATCATCCTACCAATTTGTTTGATCTTAATTTCTGGTCCATCCTTAACCAGCAGTCATAACTTAGAACATTTTAGTTTTGAGTTTCCGCCCCCATTAATTGCTTCATCTGGTAAACATTTCAGGACAGCGGTTCCCAACCTTTGTGGCACCGGGGACCGGTGCTCCTATGAGCATCTGATGCCTGCCGGTCTGAGGCGGAGCTGAGGCGGTGATGCCGGCGCTGGGGGCGGCTGCAGATATGGATGAAGCTCTGCTCACCCACCTGCCACTCACCTCCTGCTGTGCGGCCCAGTTCCTAACAGACCACGGACCGGTACCAGTCCATGGCCTGGGGACTGGGGACCTCTGCTTTAGGAGATACTGCTTAAAAGTGACCTCGAGACCTTTTTAAATTTTTTTAAATGTGGGAAATCCATCTGTAACATGAATCATTTCATCCTCTAGCTGCAAACGAGATGCTCAGATGCTCATTGTAGGTGTTCCGAACAGTGGTATTAAAAGCAGTGCCATGGAGAGAAGAGAGGATAAAGTCTCCAGCAATTCATGATTAATTTATCTCTGCTCTCCACCCCTTGCCCCCCTGTGATGTTTCCAGAAGATTCTCAACAGTCCTAGGAGCTTCAGAAATGAGGAGAGAAAGTCGGGTACCTGGCGAGAGGCGAGTTCCAACAAGACGCCCGAGGTTGTCACTTTTGGGAGTCGAAGACTGAGCAGGAAGGGGAGGGGCGAGTGAGCAAGGCGTTCCTCTCTGGGAAGCTGGCCACGGTCCACCTCCTGGAAGTCACGGGTCACCGTCTCTTCAGGCATGACGAGGACAGTAGAGACAAACAGGGAAGGATCCGAGGCAGCACAGGAAGAACTCGCCTGGTGCTCGGCCCTCGCTGGCCCTCAGAGCTCGGGCACCTGCCTTTGACCTCCGAGCCTCCATTTTCCTGTTCTCCAAAATGAGGAGACGGGCTAGAATTTTGTCTCAGGTCCCGCCGAGTGCTACCGTCCCATAAACGGATGACGAGGACTGAGAAGGCAACCGCGTTTCCTCCCAGTGGGGTTGACCGCGGGTCGAGTCGCGGCTCCACCTGGAAGAGGCTGACATTCACTGGAGACCTTGGCTGTGGGATAGAGGGGTGGCCAAGGGCACTACCCCGCCCCCGGCTTAGCCCGAAGCCGGGAGGGATATGCTAGGATTTACGAGTGAGAATAATTTCAGTGCTTGAAGCAGGAGAGAGGATATGAACTTTTTAAAAACGCTGCATAAGCCGACGACTCCTGTAATTCCCATTTTTGGTCCCCGCTTCCCTTAACGCAGCTTATTAAGGGAGCTGCTGTTTTCAAAACTCACCTCATGCTTCTTGTCTCAAAACTTTACGCCCGTGGTGGCTCCCTGTGCCCACGTTTCCCCGTGAAATTCGAGGTAACCTTTAGGAGCTATTTTAAATACTGCTTTCTCCACGACCTCTTTCCTTCATCTGCCCCAAAGACCTTCGCCCGCGGCTGAACACCCACAGCTTTCGATTCGAACCTACTCAGAACACTTTTAATGCAGTGTTTTGACTTGATGTAGATGTAAATTATAAAATGTTTATTTGCTTATTTGTTTTTTCTCCGCATCAAATGTAAGTTCCTTTATGAACCTTTTCTCCCTCGTCATACATTCGTGTGCGTGTCATCCGCACCCCCACGTCCTAGCCACACGCATACCGTATCCCCTCAATAAATATGAACAAATGAATGCGAACGCGGATACGTGAAGGATTTATGAATGAATGAGTTGGACTGAATGGGAAACTCCCTGTTAGACATTTTGGCTTTGCAGTCAGAACCGAGGAAGTATCAAGATGCTTTTCGGACTCATCCCTCTTTTCAAGTTCAGGTTGATGCTTGGCCTCTCTAAGTAGCTCTGGCTGTTGATCACAGCCGTACGCATTATCTGTGCATCTCCCGAACCTGAAGGGCTTTGCCGAAACCAACTCTGAGGGGACCAGGCGCGTGCGTGTGCGTGTGCGTGTGCGTGCGTGTGCGTGCGTGTGCGCGTGTGCTGCTAGCTTCCTAGGGGTGGGAAGGATGCTCAGGACAGAACTGGCACCCGGGGCACCACGTGCTCCGTTGGCTGCCCCTCTCCGCTGGCCTGGGCCAGACAGGCCCTCCGGGCGCTTTGTTTTCCACTGCTCGTCTTCCTGAATGGCTTGTGGTCCCCCTGCCCCCCAGGGCCTCACCGGTCCTTTGCATACAGGAGAACCTGATAAAGCTCCATTTGGATTTTCTAGGAAGAGACTCACAGTTCAAAAAAGGACAACACTTGGATCGGTGGCTCCAAGGGGCAGATATCCGAGAACCGCTAACGTGGGCGAGGCCGCCTGTGCTACGATGCTCAGGGATGCTTTGCCGCCCGGCGCCTCTCCCCAGGGGGCGCCCTCCCCCGCCCCGTCAATGATGGCGACTCTGGCCTGTGACTCGCTTTGCACATAAAATGTGAACTTTAAGAGCCGCGGTTGGGCGCGCTCTCTGCCCTGTGCCGTGGGGACGGGCTGTGTCCCCGGCCGGCTTCTTTCTCCCAAGGAGGTTCCGGAGTTCCGCTTGACTCCGGCCACAGGGAGAAGAAATGCTTGAGCCCAGCGTGCCCTGCCTGGGGGCCAGGTCAGTGGCCTGGGTGTGCGCGTGCGTGTGCGCCTCACCGGGGGCGGCTGTGGCGGACGCAGGGCCGTCCGCTTGTGGCAGCCACTGTGGTCGGGCAGCTCAATAAACCCTCTCTTTCCTCTTCACCTCTTGCCCAGACACATCACGGGTAGTCAGGGCAGAGCGCCACCTGCTGCCACCCCCGAGTAGTCAGGGCAGAGCGCCACCTGCTGCCACCTCCAGTAGCTGTGGGGGTGAGCCTCACCTGCTGCCACCCCAAGAGAACAGGGGCAGAGCCACCCGCCGCCACCCCGAGTAGTCAGGGCAGTACACCTGCTGCCTCCTCCTCCAGGAAGTCGGCGTGAGTGCCACTCACCTGCTTGCCACCCGGAGTAGTCAGGGCAGAGCGCCACCTGCTGCCACCCCGGGGTAGTCAGGGCAGAGCGCCACCTGCTGCCACCCCGGGGTAGTCAGGGCGGAGCGCCACCTGCTGCCACCTCCAGGAAGTCAGGGCGGAGCGCTGTTTCCAATTTCAGCTGGGTCTCTCCCTCCGAAGGCTGGTACGACCCAGAGGCAGGAGGCCGCCAGCAGAGGAGAACCTCGTGACCCCTTCACCTCACTTCACAGGCAGAGAAATGAAGGACGTTGGTCACTACCCTTCTTATCCCAAAGGCCTCTCGAACCGGGTCACATGACCCGCAGAGGGAGGGACCGGCTGCTTCTGCACTGGAGCCCACGCCCTTCCAAGGTTTCCTTTAGATTACAGGCGGCAGTGGGTACTGCAGAGACGGGCGGGTGGGAGTCAGCGCTGGGGGTGGGGGTGGGAAGGACGCGGCTGAGCTCAGGAGAGCCGGCCTGGGTGGGGTCCAGAGGTCCCGCTGCGATGGCTTCCACGGGGGATGCCCGCCCTCTCCACCGTGGCTGGGGTCCCGGCGGGGGGAGGAGCACCACCTCCGCTAGCAGACGGGGCCGCTGACACCCAGGGCGGTTCTGCAATTTGCTGCAAAACGGTTGAGCCCTCGTCAGTCTGGTTCGAAGACTGAAGGCTGTGCTGCGTCACGCTCCTGCCCCCCAAACCACAGGCGCCCCGTGTCCCTGCAGCATCCTTCCCGCACAGGATGTGTGGACAGGCTGGGCTCGGGCCGCTTGGGCCTGGCAGTCTGGAGCCGTGACCACGGGACGAGGGCTCGTGGGGCAGACGCTCCGTGTCTGCAGAGACGGCCCGGACCGAGCATGAAGCCTCCTCCTCGGACCCCCGGCGGTTTGAGGGAGCAGGTGCTGCAGTGTGGCCTGGGTCGTCAGGCCGTGGGGACCTCTGCAGCACGAGGCGGGACCGGAGTGGCCGAAGGGCACCCTTGTCATGGAGCCCGCGCTGAGGGTGCGTGAACCAGCTTCGCCGACCACCGAGCTGGCCACGTGCCCCCTCCGTGCCACCCCCGTGGCTGCAACTGGGCCTTCAGCACCGTCCTGCTTGCAGAACACGAGAGCTTACGAAGGGGATGCCACTGTCAGCAGGAGACCCCCGACCGGGGGACGCCTTGCGAGAGGTAAGAACGGAGCTGAAGTCCACGTGTCCTGTCTTGGGCTTCTTTCCACTGGGGACCTCGGAAGACAGTCTTTACTTCCAGCTGGCGGGGATTCCACGCAGAGGCGGCTTTGTTTACACTCAGCCCTCACTCTTCTCTGTGCAAAAACGCCCGGCCGCCAGCCCTGCGGCGGACAGGGCCTCTCGGCTCCATCTGGGCGTAGGAGGCGCTCGCGATCACCCCCACCGCGAGCCGTCAGGGCTGCTTTGATGTCTGCAGGCGTCCGGAGCACATGCCTGGCCCGGCTCACCTCTTCGCAAGGTCACCGGTTCCTGCTGTCTGATCCTGTCTCTTTCATTTCTCCCTTTTCATGCCACCTGCCCTGCACCCACAGGTCACCAGGCCTCTGGGACCACGACGCCAACACTATCCTATTCACCACGCCCTGTCTGTTCTAAACGGTGTCAAGATGAGCATCCTTAGACCAAGGTTCTGATTTTACGGCTCTCTCCGCAGGGGACCCAGTTACAATACACACAATACGAGCGACGATGACAGACCGAGGGACACTTTATTAAGATTAGGGCAGCTGGTGGCACTTTCTTCACGAAGAGAAGTAGCATATATGCATCATGTACACGTGTGCACACACGCACACATGCATGCACACACATGCACACTTTGTCTGCAGGGAGCCAGGGCTCAGGCCACTGTCCTGACCCATTGTCATGCAGGGCATGGAATAAGGAGCTTCCATGAAGACTCAACCGGCGTGTGGCTGTCTGCTGTCAATCAGACTTAAAAACCACAAGCTAATCTCTTACCTCTCCCGACAGAGGTGCTCTAGTGCCACGCACGTTTATTTGTCTTGCCATCAAGTCTTTATTCCCTCACGTCCATTATAAGCAAGAAAAGGGGCGCCTGGCCGGTTCGGCGGGGCCAGAAGGAGCCCAGGTCAAAGCATCCCGCCAGACGTCACCCAGCGCTGTCTCTTCCGAGTGCTGTGTGAAACGCGCATGAGAAACGTTTCAGCCTAACCGTGGGGGAGGAGCGGGGAGGAGAATTAGTCAAACAGATGGGCTTGCCCCAGAGACGGACCTGTATTTGAGCCCCGGCTCTGCGGCGGCTAGCCGTGTGGCCTCGGGTGGCGTCCGTTACCTCCCTGGGTCTCTTTATCCTCATTCGCAAAATAAGAATTTTGATCCTTTATGGTGGTAAGGAATGCTATAAGACTGAAGATCCTGGTAGAGTGCCTCGTTTGTAGCAGTGCTATCTGCTTTCAAATCTGTGGTGTGTGCGAGTGCGTGTGTGCGTGTGTCAATAAATCTAACACCAGTCCGGACCATGTGCTGGTCCTGTGGCGGAAGGGGGTCAGCCTTGAGGCTGAGGGATCTTAGCTCGGCGTGCCCTGTCCCTCCTCGAGGGAGCCCGATAAAGCGGCTGGTGCCTGGGTGGCCCCATTCTATTCTTAACTCCTTACGGGTTTTCCGTGACTGAGACTAGTTAGGAGAAGAAGAGGTTAAATACAGATTAGACTGAGCCACCTCATACTGAGTCAGAACGGGAAGGACGCTGCGGAGGGCCCCAGCCAGCCTCACCTTGCCGTGTGCGGGTGAATGGGAAGGACTCAGGCCCAGGGAAAGGCAGCGACACGGGAGGCCAGGGGTGGAAACGGGGCAAGACCTGGGGTCTCAGGCCTCTCTGTCTGGCGCTACTGCTCTGGCGCTATAGGACCCTCCAAAACCCACTGAAGGCGACGTCCTCGGGGACGAGAAGAGACTCGAGCTGAAGGTCACCTGGGAAGCTGCGGACAGACGGAAATAGCTACAGTCTAGCACTTGACGGCTCGTGGAAAGTTCCAGAAGACGGGGGACTAAATTCCAGGAGCCAGGAGGTGTTGTCAGCAACGCCTGTTCTGTGCCCACAGACGGAGCCCCCGGGTGACGGCGCTGATGTGCACACAGGGACATGGGTGGCACCACAGTGGCCCGGGAGGAGTCTCACAGGCCGAGCCCGCCGGGTGTTCAGTGCCAGGCGTCTGTGATTCCCCTGGATGCCAGGCAGCCGGGCCACATGCACAAACACGCAGGAGAAGGCAGCGCGCCCCAGACGGGCCGCACCCCCAGGCAGGGCTCCCACGCGGGACTCCTGGTGGCTGGAGCCAGAGCCACCCTGCCTAAAGCCATCACCAGCTGCAGATTCTCCCAAGGCCGGGCAGGGAGTGTGCCTGGCAGCCCGGCCACTTTCCCAGGGGGCTCGTGGAGGAGGGAGCCAAGTTCACCCACCACCTGTCTGCTTGCCTTTCTGATTCAGACCTTGAAGTCTGAGCTTTTCTCGTTTTATAGCCCAGTAGGGAAGAGGGGATTTGAACCCAGGTCTGTCAGGCCCCGAGGTGGGGGGGTGCTCTTCCTCCTGCACCACGTGGACTCGTCCAGGGACTCCTTTTATTTGGAATATGTAGCCATATTTCTCTCGGACGAAGGCGTCTTTGTGGGCCCTCAGCACCGTGCCCTCCATCCGGGGGTCCCCGCTCCGCGGATGTGCTCGCCAGGCCGATGGTCAGACGTCCCTGTGGGGGTGGCAGAGGCCTGCAGAAGGGTGAGAAGACAAGCCGCTGGAACAGGGGCACGGAGGCTGGCTGCCCTGCCACGCGTGCCAGGGGCAACGACTCAGCGTCTGCGTGTGCGTGTTCGGGTGTCTGTGACTGTGTGTGATTGACAGCCTGTGATTCCGTGTGGCGTATGGCCAGTCGTGACCTCGTGTGAGGACTCACGAAGGTGTATGGGTGGGGACACACGCGTGCGTGACCCCCGGGCTGACACTCAGCAGGCGCGTACGTACGGGATGCACCGGGGTTTCTGAATCCATGGTTAAGACACTGAAAACCACTTCCGTGACAGGTGGCAGACTGCTCCCCTGCCCGCCGCGGGCCCTGCCACCACCCTGGCTGCCCAGTTCTGTCCTCCACACCACGGAGGACGAGGAGGCCAGTGCCTGTCACAGCAGGGCCCCGGGAAGCTGCCCCAGCTTCTGCTCTCGACGCCGGTCCCCGAAGTTGTAGAGTTTGCTTTGAATAACAACCCCGTGTGTGTCATGTCTGTGAGCGTGCGAGCACGCACCTGTGACTGTCCCTGAGCAAACAAGCATGAGCGTGTGGCGAGGTGAATGTGCTGGCCGTGCCTTCCTGGTGCACTGGTGAGTCGTAAGTTCTGGAAGGATCCAGGCTCTGCTTCTCTCAGCCACTTGCCATGTGCGAGTGCAGAGCAGCGGGCCAGAGGGTCCCGACTTTGAACCTGAGCTCTGCCACCTGCACATAGTTAGCACATAGGGACTCTTCAGAACCTCAGTCCCCAGCTCCGGTGGGAAGAGGCAGTTAATAGGGAACAAGAAACGAAGCCCAGAGAAGCGTTGAGTGTGGGAAGGTCTAAAACTTCTCAGCATTTCCAGAGAGTTCAGTTAAGCTGTGCGTAACTTTTCGATGCTTTTTATACGTCACACGTGAGATTCTGTCGAATGCAACATTCTGGGAAAAACGTTACGAGACACAGGGCACAGGACTGGAACTGCCCCTCTGCTTTCCGCGGTGTTCGGCCGCTGTGGGTGGCAGCAGAGGCCAGGCTCCTGAAGCGCCACAGGCCGGGGCTTGGGCAGCGGGGGGCTGGCCCCCTGGGGCCGCCTGGCACTCATGGCATTGGCACCTGTTGTGCCCAGTTCCGGAGCCTGCTCCTCGCCGCCTGGCCAAACCCCACTGACCCTCCACTCTGAAATCCTGCCTTCTCCAGGCGTCGTGCCTCGCGGGACAGACGTTTCTGGGGGCCCCATGGTTGGTGCCGTGATGACAGAGTCTCCCTCCTCCCTCGGGGCCCTCACCGTCTCTCTCTGTCTCCTCTGAACGCTGAGGGCGGGAACCGCCCCCTGAGCCGATGCCACCTCGTCTACTCGCTCTTCTGACCCTGGGATCTTTGCTCGGCTTTCTCACGCGGGTGGTTTAACGAGAGAGGCTGCGTTTTCACGGCATCCTCCCTCTCCGAGCGAGCGGGCGGGGAGCTGCTTCCTAAGGGGGATCCGATGCATCGGCGGGTGCGAGAGGTGGACGGGGGATGGATAAACGGCTGGCCGGCTGGCCGGAGCCCGGCCCGGAGGTCTGCGGAGGAAGGAGAGCCCGGGGCCGGGGTGGCATGGCCGAGCTTCGGTCTTCGGCCAGCTCCCCTTTCTCCAGGGTCTGCAGCACGCGCTGGGGAGAACCTGGACTGTGTTTCCCCCTTTGGATCCCGCTGGCTCCCAGTGACGCCCCCGGAGCCCAGAGGCATGAACGGGGGGCAGGTACAGGAGGGGAGACCGCCGTCTGGAGACCGTTTCGTAAGAGAAGGGTTTGGTGGAGGGCGGGGGGGGGGCCTGGGGGGGGGTAGCAACAGACACGAGACGTTCGGGTGACCTGTGGGTGCGAGTTACCCGGTTACCTTGATCCCCCAGGAGTGTAGGAAACTGAAAATAAGAGGGTGGCGGGGGAAACCAGGGCAGGGGATCCCCGACTGGAGAAACACGAGGGCTGCAAATTTGCTCAAGTGTTGACGGTGCCTGTGTGTGTGCTGGGCATCCGGTATCTACGCAGACTGCATCCTAATCACGCATTTGGTCAGGATGCAGAAGCGCCGGCCTTTTACTCAGGGGAGGATTTTAAGGCCCTGTCCTCAGCTCCTTCCGGCCTGTAAGCCCTGCAGCCTTCTCTGCGTCACGGTGTCCACCCTGGCCCTTCTCTACCGCGTGGCTCTTGGCGGGGCACCCCCTTACTCTCCCCGGGCCCGCAGGGAGGCTGTCTCATCCTCGTAGACATTCTCGAGGTGGCACCAGCTCCCCCTGGTTTCGGATGACGCTCTCGTTTTCCGGGGACGTGGGATGCGTCTCTGTGCTGCCGAAGTGCCCGCCCCTCCTCCCCCAGGCAGGACAGGACAGGTGTCCTCAGCTCAGCGGAGCATCCGGCCCCACCTTCTCTCCCTGCATCCAGGCACCCCACTCCCCAGGGGCTCTGAGCTCAGGAGCGAAATGCGAAATCTGCAAGAACGTAAGGCTGTCAAACAGCGAAATCATCAGCCCGAGACGTGTGTGCCAGAGGAATCATGTGTAATCGTTTGGCAGACGGGAGCAGAGATGGACGGGGCCGGGAAAGGGTGTGCGCCGGGTTTCTGAGAAGCCGACAGGGCGATGTACACATGTGCTACCAAATGTGATCAGACGGCTTAGGGCCAGATCTCGGCCCAGATGGAAGTTGCAGCTGCTAATTAACAGGAGCCAGGGATCGAGGGAGCCGCCATCCTGGTGCTGCCCCGTCTGGAGTGTCGCTCCATCCGCAAGCCGGGGTGAGCGCAGCCGACAGCTGGCCATGGCGGGAGGGGAGTGGAGGTCTTGCTCTGCTTTCCCTGGGGGCTTGGCCTCTGGTCTCGTGTCCAGGCTTATTTCTGCTTGGATTTCTGGCACTGCTGAGCGGGTGGGCATTTGGGTGGAGGGCTGGCAGGTCACAAGCTCGGTTTTGGTCTGTCATGCAGGTAAATGTTAATTGTTTGGGGTGGGGGGCAAAGAGAATACAGATAAAAGGCAAAAAAAGCATTGAGGCAGGCAGGCGGGGGGGGGGGGCAAGCACTGCTGAGGTGGGAAGGGTACTGTTTGGGCGAAAAGGGCACGGGTTGAGGTAAAGGCACTGTTGGGTGCAAAGGCATCTGGCTGGGGTGGGGGGCAGCACTGCTTCTGCTTCTGCTGAGACATCCTGGTCTGGACGGGCACCTGGGAGCAGAAAGACACAGACGTGAGGCGCGTTTAAGCCACAGAGAAGCTCCGCGTCGGTCTGCTTGACCTGGCCCCGGCCGCTTCGCTGATTTAAGGGGCGTGTGCGTGTGCACGTGTGTGTGTAAGACTTGCAGCTAGATGTTCGCCATTTCAGACAAATAAAGAAATAAAGAAGGAGGGACGGAAGGGGAGAAGGAGAAGAGAGAAAGAGAGAGAATGGAAGAAAAGAAAGAAACACAGAGAGAGGGTGGGGGAGACAGACAGACAGAAGCCACAGAGAAGCTCCGCGCCGGTCTGCTTGACCTGGCCCCGGCCGCTTCGCTGATTTAAGGGGCGTGTGCGTGTGCACGTGTGTGTGTAAGACTTGCAGCTAGATGTTCGCCATTTCAGACAGATAAAGAAATACAGAAGGAGGGACGGAAGGGGAGAAGGAGAAGAGAGAAAGAGAGAGAATGGAAGAAAAGAAAGAAACACAGAGAGAGGGTGGGGGAGACAGACAGACAGACAGACAGACGGACAGACGAGAGACCCAGAGAGACAGAGAGAGGGGAGGAAAGGGGGAGGCAGCGCGGGAAAGCAGCGTGGCCTGGCCGAGGCGGGGGCTGCAGGACAGCGGGACGGGGTCCGTGTCCCGGTGGAACCGCGGGCCAGCGCTGGGACTCCGAGCGGCTCCCTCCCCTCGGGGCTGTCGTCAGGATAAAGATACATAGAGACGAACACGCATGCGCAGCTCAGCGTGTGTTCACGTGCGTGTGCGCACGCACGGAGAGCCCGGCACACGCAACCCCCAGTGTGAGGGTTTCGGTTTATTAAATCAAGTTCCGAAAATTTAAAAAAACAAAAAAATGGCAAGGAGCATCTTAGCCGCGCTCCGAGAGAATTTACAGAAAAGACGTATCTGGAGGTGGAGGGCGCCTCTGGCTTCGATTCCTAATTGCAGGCGAGGACAGCAAAGCTCGAGAGGCGGATTGTCCTCAGCACGGGGGGCGGGGCGTGGAAACGGGGGTCCCCGGTCCCCAGAGCGGGCCCTCGGCCCTGCGCCTCGTCGTCTGTCCCTGCTGCTCTGTGCTCCCTGGGGCCTCTGCACCCCCAGTCCCCGAGGCGGCCTGCTGTCCTCCCTCCCTGCACCCCGTTTCCCTGACGGCAGAGCCCCCCACCCCACAGCTGGCGACCCTTCTCCTGCCAGCCTTCTTTCCTGCGCCTGGCGGGCCCCGACCCCCACAGCACGGCGGCGGGAGCCTCGGGCCGCCAGCCGCTTGGCAGACCCAGCCCCACCTCAGCCCACCTTCCCACACCCCTCCCTGGACTCACAGACCAAGGCAGGTCGGTCTCAAATGGCATGGAAGGGCGAGAGAGGCCCAAGCCACCCGGAGCCCCAGCCCCAGCCCGCTCAGGGTGTGGGGCCGCGTGCGGCAGAGGCGCCCCCGTGCCAGACTTACCAATTCCACCTGTGACTGAAGCGCGGAGCTGCCAGGGGTTTGCGATGCTCTGAGCCGGCCGGGCCCCCTTTTATACAGCTCACGGCCCTGCCCACGGCCACGAGGTGGCCCGAGGTTGGGCTGTCCTAATTAGTCCCTCATTATGATGGGAGCCACCTGTCCTTCCTCGAAGTTCAGGTTTTAGTCACCCCCCAGGGCCGGCAGCCACCCTCCTGGGGCAGCGGGACTTGGGGATGAGGCACCTTCGCCCATCCCCCCACCCCCGCGTTACGAGGCCCGGCTGCTTTGGATTTCCACACCCACTCGTGACTGCGGACTTAGAGCCTTGGCATCCGGGATGGTCCCCGGCGAGCATCCGGGATTGCTGGGCGTGGGGCCATGAGGCCAGTGCTGCGGGAAGTCCTGGTGGGCAGGGAGGAGGAGGCGGGCTGGGTGGGGTGCCTGGACAGCGTTGTTCAGAGGGAGGCTTGGCACAACCCCGGTGGGGGGTTGGGCGCGGACAATTCTCTGAAGCCATTAAACCCAGCGAGGCTATGACAGCCACTGGCCGAGGCCCGCGCTTGACCTGGGGGGTGGCAGCCTTGGTTTCCTGCCTGTTTTCATTTGAGCAATAAAGGGGGGGGTGCATCCTCTGTTCTGCCTGTGCTGAGGAGATCGTTAGGCTCCATTAAAATCATTAGGCTCCGGGTGGTTACCGCAGAGCAGACAGGGCCTGTCTCTGTCCCCAGACTCCAGGGACATGATTGTCATAAGGCGGAGGGTCTGAGAGGCGTTGTTGGATGAGAATGTGCTCGTGGCAGAGTCAGCTGGGCTGGGTCCTGCGTCTCGAGCTCTGAGGGACCCCATTCTGGTTCCCCCCGCTTCCCACTCCTGTCAGAGGTTCGGGGACAAACAGGGACGGCACAGACCTGGAGACTCCAGGCGGCGTGCAGGCGAGGGCTCCGGCCTCCCCAGGTGGGTGGCCTTGGGCACACGGTGTCTTCGGCCCTGAGTTTCCTCAGCTGCAGCAAGGTTGAGGTGGACAACACGCGCAGGGCTCCGCGTAGCGCATGGCACGTGCCGTAAGTGCTCAGCCGCCGCCGGCTGCTCCGTGGCAGGGGGCACTGGGTACCAGGGTGAGCCAGGCTCTCAAAAGCGTGGAGCTTCAGACCGGGAAGGCCAGGGGTGGCCCTTGCCGCCAGGGCCGTGAGACCTGGCCTGAGAGAAATGGAAACAGGCGGGCTGGTCCCGAGGGTGGCGCGTTCTAAGTGTCAGACACGGACGTAGCCGTTGGTCTTCTGGAAGCCTCACCCGCGCCCAGGACCCTGGGAAGTCAGCAGCCTGGAAGACACAGGCCTACGTCGTCCGGAGTCACCAGGGGCACGGGACGAGCGGCTGAGAGGGAGCCAGAGGCACACGGGGGCCTCCGTCGGAGAGAATCCCTTGGACCTGGCGTCCGCAGAGCCATGAAGGGCTCCGCTCAGGTCCCCCCCCGACCGCGGGAAGAGAGACTTGTGGGGTGCTTGTGCTGTGAAAACCACCGGCCCCTCGGGGTACTGCGCACGCCAGCCCTGGGCCCTGTGCTGGGGACAGGGCTGAGCACGACGGCCAGGCCCGGGACTTGCCACGGCAGCGGGCCAGAGGGGGCTCCAGGTGGCAGGTCTGCCTCTGCGACCTGGGCCTGTGAGAGGGACCGGGGAGCACGCAGACCACGCCCTCTCGTCCTCCTCCTACGTCCAACTGTTACGGATGGTTTTTGATTCTTTGGCTTGGATCAGCTGAGGAAATCCAGCCCGGATGACGCCGGCGTGGAGCCCGCGTAGCTCGAGGAGGGGTGGGCGTCGGCGCCCCCCGCGTCTGGGGCGGTAAACCTGCCAATCTTCTCTTGCACGAGCCCCAGCCACCCAGGGCAGAGTTTCTGTGGTGACATCAGCTCCCTCAAGAGCACATTGGTACCACTGCCAAGAGCCGGAGAAGGAGTGGGCGGCCGGGAAGCCGGGCTGAGACCGGCTGCGGCACGCTTGGGCGGCCGAGGGCGTTGCTTTCACGGCTTCAAGGGCACGCCGGTGTCTTTCCTTCCTCCTGCCCCTCTCTGTCTGCACACACGACACACACAAAGACACGCACCACACACACACACGCATTGATGCACACATTATCATGCCATTAATGCACGCATTAATGCGACGCGACACAATACACGCGCGACATCGCGACACGCACGCATACGCCATCATATATCGCCAGCCTTGGCCACGCACACATTAATACCGCATATTTCCATTAATGCGCACGCATACATATGGCTAATGCCATTACCGCACGCTATTGGCCACACAGCCACACACCTGTTACACGCATTACGGCCACACACGACACGCACACGCACGCATTACACACGACGGACACACACGCATATTAATGCGACACCTATTATCGCATAATAATGACATTATCGCGCATAATTCCATTAATGTGTATTACGCGACACGCACGCGCATTAATATTATTAATGCGCGCATATTACGCCGCGACGTTATCATTAATATTAATGCGCATTATTATCGCGACGCGACACGTGCGACGCGACACGTGTATTGCCACGTGGCCACACACCAGTCAGCGAGATGCAATAATATCGCCGCATTAATATCGCCGTGACAATACGCCGCTATCACACACGCCGCTATCATTGTTTATCGGCATTGGCCACACGCTATTACACACACGCATTACTATCGTGCAATACACACATGCACACAGACGCAGCTCACGCACATACCCACACAATAATAACGCTATCACAACACACGCAGCACACACACACATGCACACACACCAGTCGCACACGCACACACGCACACACACGGAGTCACACACACATAGCTCCAAGTGTTAACCGGGGCGTGAGGCTGGTTCCCAGCAAATTTCATAGGCTGGAAGGTGATATTTTCTACCTGTTTCTAAAACATGTGCACGTCGACCTCCCCACCGCAGGCCCGGACGGCCCTGCATGTGGCCCCGTGGCCTTCGCGTGCTTCCCATGCCCGAGGTCTCGCCGGGCTCCTGAGGACATTGCTTCGTCTGCAAGTTTCCTTTGCTGCTCATCTCGTCCTGGCGCCAGCTGTATGAACGTGAACGTGATGGTGGGGGAGGGGCGTGAGAGGGGTGCCCTGGGCGGGGGGACCTCATCCCCCAGGATGCCTCTGGCTTGCAAACAGCCACCCGCTTGCTTGGTTTCTTGGTCTAGGCACCTGTTCGCACATTCGGCCTGAGCAGGACCAGGACCTGGCTGGGTAGAAGGGTGAAGGGCTGAGTCTGGCGGGGAGCTAGTCAGTCATCAAACGTGCAGGGAGCAGACACCATGCGAGGACTCTGGGGGCTGGCGAACTGCGTGACACACAGGCCTGGACCTCAGGGAGTGTATGATTTTCCTGGGGAGATAAAGCCAGCCCAATGTGACGGGGAGCCGGGAGCCGGGAGGCAGACTCCATGAGTCAGGCCCTGAGGAATGGTATGGAACGGGGTGGCACGGGAGCTCCGTGGAGAGGTCACCCCTCTGGGCCAGGCTGGTGTTGACAGCTCCGCATCGGAGGAGACAGGAAAGGTGCTGAGACCGAGCTCACCATTGTCCTTTGCATCCCAGCACCTGGCACGATTCTGGCTCAGTAAATGTCTGTGACGTGAACAAGGACGCCGCAGGCAAGGGGGTGCGGACTGGGGAGACACCCGAAGTGGGGAAACACTGTGTGTGTCTGTGGGGAGACGAGAGGCTGGCCGGACTGCAGTGGGGGGTGAGCGCGGATGGCAGCGGGCAGGGCAGGTGCGGCCGGGACGTGTGGACGGTTTCACAGCACCGAGGTTGCAGGGCAGACGGCACATGCGGAGACAGGGCCTTGGGCTCTAAGCGGGTCAGAGGGAATCCTTTCCGTACAGAATGCGCTTCACAATTCCAGGGCTTTGCACGCAGAGGTAGGAAGGCATCGCTCATATTGAGAAGACTGGGCGTGCGTCTGGCTCAGACGCCCATCTGTGTGTTTCAGGACACCCGGCTTCTCCTCGCCGGGGCTCAGACGTTCTCCTTGTGAAACAGGGTCATCCCCGAGGCCCCTCTGGGTGTAAACGCACTGCGATTTTCCCACAGGGAGTAAGTAGGGAGCCGACGGAGGAGGGTTTTCGGAGCTGAGCGCAGGAGGTGGGGGCTGGGGGCGGGTGGGCAGCTGGGAGAGAGGACGTGGTGGAGAAGCGATGGAGCTGGAAAGGGAGGGGTGGGTTCAGGGATGGTCTTGACTCACCGCAGCATTGTTTTCAGTGGCCGAGATATGGACGCCACCTAGGTGTCCCTCGACAGACGACTGGGTAAAGATGTGGCACATACGCACGGCGGAATGTTACCCGGCCGCAAAAAAAAGAATCAAATCTGAACGTTTGTGACAACATGGATGGACCCAGAGCGTGTTAGGCCGAGTGAAATAAGCCTGACAGAGAAAGACAAATATATGATTTCACTTCTACGCGGAAACTAAACAACAAAATAAATAAACACACAAAACAACACAGAACGAACCGGAACAAACCGGTGGTTGCCAGAGGGGAAGGGGGTGAGGGGCCGGGTGACAAAGAAGATGGGGATTAAGAAGTACAAACTTCCAGGTGTAAGATGAAGAAGTCACAGGGCTGTATCACGTGGCACAGGGAACACAGTCAGCAACATAATAACCGTGTACGATGACGGACGGTCACCCAGAGATGACGCAGATCACATCGTAAGGTATATAAATGTCATACACCTGAAACTAATATAATATTGTATGACAACCGTAATTAAAATTCAACTAAAAAATAAAAATACAAAGTTAAATGACAGAACCCATCACACGTCACTTACAATAAAGCCTTATATGTTAAAAACAAACAAACGAACAAAAACAAACAAACAGACAAACAAAAAAACCCGAGATCTTGAATAAGGATCTTGGAGGAGTGGGGGACGGAGGGAGGAGGATGGAGGGGTTGAGGGAACCCTTAGGATTCTAAGTGACAGGGATGGGGAGGCAGACGAGGGCTGGGAGGAGGCAGGGGAAAGGCAGATTCCGTTCACACGTGGGTCTGGGACAGGGGGACACCAGGGAGCTGTGGCTGGGCAGTGGGCAGTGGCGGAGGAGGGAGCGATGAAGGATGGAAGGAGGGACCTTCTCACTGAGCACTCGAAAAGGAGCACAGCGGCCAGACTCCGGGTTCCCGAGGGCCTGTCCCCCTTCCCAGTGGCGGGGCTTAGTCAGGGGACGGAAGCATCTAGACTAACAGGAGACGGAACCGACAGAGCCGGAAGGAGCCCAGTAATCAGAGGAAACATTCCCAGGTCCGCGGGCTCACGGTGACTCACGGTGACATCCTCAACAAGCCACCGAGAAACGGGAAGTGTTGACAGAGGTCGGCATGAGGAAGCCGACTTTTGTTTCTTTGGAAGGTCTCGTTTTTAGTTTGCTTTTTGAGACCATACTCTTTCTAGAGCTAATGGTTTTAAAGTGACCCTTGTGGATCGAAGGGATGGTAAACGCGAAGGGTCTTTGCCCTTACTTGTCAAAATAAAGAGTTGGCTCTCTTTACTGATTGCATTTTTTTTTAAAAAAAAAACTTTTCATTTTAGTGAAATCCCCTTATCACTGGCAAAAATGGAAAAGGTGAGTGGAAAAGGGAAGTGACTTTGCTGAGGTCAAGTTTTGTAAAAGTCGGAGGGAGAACTTGAATTCTAGGCACCTGACCCAAAACCCAACCCAGCTCAACCCAACTCAACCCAACCAACCAACCAACCAGACAACCAAACAAAATGGGAGTTAGGCTAATGTCAAAATCTCCCCTCCTGCCTGCCCCCCTCACACGCGAAGCCAGGCACGTGGCGCTCACACCCCACCCCGTCTTGTCTCAGACTCCGCGGACACTAGGTGAGGCTCCAGGGACACGGTCCCCTCTCCTCCGGAGACATGCTGTGGCCTCACGGCGACCACACGGGCACGAGGCCCGTTCTCTCTCTTACCCAGCCTCCTTCAAGCCACCTGTCCCCTTCCTGACTCGTAGGAGTCCCCAGTTGTGAGAAGCGAGTGATTCACCTCCAAGGCCCCCGCGGCTGGCTCCTCAGCCGCCTGGCTTTTCCATGGACAGAACCAGTGGTTTCGCTGTCATGATAGGGACGTCCCGGGAAACTTGCTACCCCAGGGGGCTAAGGCCGACTCTTCCGTGTGGCCCCCGGTGTGGAGTGAGGTCCCTAAAGGCTGAGGTTCCCCAGCAACCTGCCTCCAGGCTCCTGGTCCCTCGCAGCGCTGGGATGACCCCTTTTACACAAACGACCCGCAAATCTGCACGCCCAGCCCAGGCTTCGGGTCTGGGGCACCTCCCACTGCCCCCCCCAGCGTTTCCTGGGGTCTCAAAGGCATAGGGGTCTCAACAAGCCCAGCGTCGGCCGTCGCCCTTCCTGCTGCTCACGCTCCATTCCGGTGACCAGCAGCACCGCCTGCAACCTCCCCTGCAGGTCCCACCAGAAACCTGGCACCGCCGCCGACTGCATCCCACCATCTACCGTGTCCCACTGATCCATCACGAGACGTGTGACGTATGCCACGCATGACGGACGTGGCTTTGGGACGCGCTCAGCCCGGTCTGGCCTTCATCCGCTCTTGCCTCGGTGGCTGCAGACAGACGTTCCTCACCCTTTTCCCCGGTGGCATCTCTCTAGCTGGGAATCGTCCTCTAGTTCGAAGCCGAAGGATGATTCAGAAACGCAAATGTCAGAGAATGTGTTGTTTTCAGGAAACGTACACGGAGGCATTTGAGGGCAAAGGGGCGTCATGTCTGCAATTTGCTCTCCAAATGTTCAGGAAACAAAATAAAACACAGATAAATAGATACAGAAATATGTGTATATGTATACACATGGGTACGAATATGCAGAAATACATGTATGTACATACAAATGTACATACGCACATATACACATACAGTGTGCATGTAGATATGGCCCAGCTTCATATGATATACATATGTAGATACATATATGTTCGTCTCTATTTGTCTGTTTTATTTTCCTTTTCCTGAATGTATATGGATATGCGTGTGTGTATATATGTAAACACAGAGAGAGAGATTTGGGTATCTAGGTGGATCTGTATAAAGGGTGTCCAGGAAGTTCTTGTACCGTTCTTGACATTTTTTTATAAGTCTGCAATTATGTTAAAATAAATTTATACAAACACAGTTTAAATGTAAATGATCTCATGCCACCCTCCTACACAGAATTCTTTGAAGGCCCCTCATTCCCTCTTCCTACAAAACAGAGTCTAAATTCTGACGCGACGGCCCCGCCTGCTCCCGTCGACCGCTCCCCGGCTCATGCTTCCGCCCCGCCAGCGAGGATCTGCTCCTAGTTCCTGGCAGACAACCTGCTGTTTGTCATGGCCGAGTCTTCCCTCGCGTGGTCTTCCCGATACCCGCCTGCCCCGTCTGGCGAGTGGGGAAGTCGGAGGAACTAGTCGAACAGAACGGTGGATGGAGCTAGATGAGCTTGCTGCCCCTCCATAAGCTTTTCCCTCCAGGTGTTTATGGTTGGCTCCCCTGTCCCCGAGGGCTTCCGAGGAACAGCTTATGATCCGAGTGAGTGAGGGGCAGACAGGTGCAGAGAGCATCACGATGATCTCTGGTGAGATGAAAATCTCCCGATGGGACCCCTAGACCTTCGGTCTTATCTCTCGTCACCCAGGGAGAGGGCACGCGTCATCTAGCCGGGCCCTGCTCCACTCCCGATTCTCTTAAAGGAGACAACCGACCCTCGGGAGAGTCCCCTCCAGGTACGTCAGGTAAGTTAAGTGGAGGCCAGATGTCTCTGCGTGCTCACACCTGTGTGTGCGGGCGTGGGGCAGGGGTGAGAGGCGGGCAAGGGACACCTTCCTTCTTCCTAGGATGTACGAGATGCCCCATTCCTCAACCAAGAGGAGGTTCTGCTCAGCTCCAGTGACTGGAGATGTGGGGAGGGACGTCCACTGGCCTGGACATCCCGGATCCAGCGGACGCAAGGTCCACCTGCACATCCTCTGACCTGGGAGGGAGGACCCGTCTGCAGGTGTCTGTTCCCTCGGGGGCACTGTGAGGACCACGGGTCTCCTGGGGGTTTAGATTTGTGAAGATCAAAGGGCAGATATGACAGGCGGTTACGAACCATCTTGTCTCTCAGAGAAAGAGCTCGCCCTGATCTTTCCATACGGCTCAGAATTAGAGAAACAGGCAGGGGAGGAAAGCAGAAATGGACCGGAGAAAACAGAAGGCCACGTCGGTCTCTTGTTAAGTCACTGAGCCTTAGACGGGAGGGGAAGAGAAAGGGGGTCACGCGCACACGGAGGCCGGGCGCCGGCGTTTCTACGCCATTTGAAAAAGAAAGGAGAGTGTTTATTTACTCATTTATTTTCGCGCGGCTCAGTGTCTGTCTGTGTGACATCCGACTTACCTGTCTAACCACCTATGTCGAGATAAGAAATTTCGCCCCTGAGGGTTAACGGAAGCTTTCCTTGGCATTCTTCCAGCAACCTTAAGGAAAATAATTGTTTTTTTGAGGTACTTCTTTGAGTGACAGGTCTGTTAAAGCAAGCCACGAAACTATCCGATGACACGCAGGTTTCAAACAGATTACGGTTCCAAATACAATGACGAGTCTTGCAAAGCTGGCCCGATCTAGTTTAGATGGATGAGACTCCACAAACATGGGACTGTTTGTCTGCGTGAAACGCAGCCTTACGATGGTCAAGTGCAGCCTAAGAGAAACGCATTAAATGAGCGGTTTGGAACATACAGTTCCGAAGGGTCAGGCCGAAGGGCTGGGTCCTGGCCCTTCCACCGCTTACGGGCACGTGAGGAGGAGATGGCACCCGGCAGGGAGAGGAGGGCCTGGGTGGGGGCTGAGCAGACGCCCGCCGTGCGGGCCCTCCCCGCCTCCCCCTCCTTTCCCACGCACGCCCTTCGGCCGGGAGAATGCGGGTGCGTGGGTGTGCACGGGGGTGCGCATCGCGCTGGACTCAGGGTGCAGATCGGACTGTGTGTCTGGAATGAGGAGCCGTGCCAAGGCTCCACGCCCCATTCCCCAACTATATCCTGTGCTACACGCGCATGGCCTGCACGTGTGCATGCACACGCACCCGCTCACACGCACGGGGGCTCTCCGTGAGCTGATCCTTTGCTGGGCACTGAGCACAGGGTTGAGCTCCGTCCGGCGGGGGGCGGGGTGGGAAGAATCTGTCCTCGGGTTGCTTAGAGCAGACCCTAAGGCAGGGAATAGGGAAGTGAGCGAGCAAGCTGGATTTTTACGTAAATGTAGGATCCTAGGCTTCCACAGAGAATCGGGCTCTGGACAGAAAAATGACTCTCTGAGGAGGGGACGAGACCTCGAGGATCTGCTCGGGACAGAAGAACAGAACCGTGGTGAGTTGGGATGAAGGGACCGGACCGTGCCTGGGCTTGTCCTCATCCCCAATGAGGTGGACCCCGGGGCTGACGTGGCGAAGGGAGAGGGAAGGGGTCTGGCAGGGAGGCCAGAGCTGACCTGAGACAAGCCAGCGCCCTTGGGAATGCAGCTTAGACATTCCCAGAGGGAGGGCTGAAGACGCAGTGGCTAGTCACCTGTCCCCATTTCAAACGAGTAGCTGCTGATACTTTGCGTGTCTCCTATGGAGAGAAGAGAGAAAAAACACACAAACCCTTGGAATATAAAATTCAAATGCACCTTCTCCATGAAATCTTAGTCTAAGAAATATGTCCCCTCCGCCCGAATAAAGTCACGGTCCTAGGTCCACAGCCTCTCCTATATCGGCTAGGACGTGTCAAATGTTCTTCTCGGTTCTTGAGATATTTGGGCGTAGACGTGACCGCAATAGTGTGAAACGCTGGAGGACAGAGCCACAAACGTCCTCCCTACAGACCAGCTCAGAGCCGGGCACGCAGGGGATCCCGGTAAAAGCCCCCGGAATCGGCCGCGCTGTGCCATAGGCGAGGCCAGTGGCCGACGGAGGTTTAGATTCGGGGGTGCTCGAGTCGCAGTCTTCAGGAACGAAGCAGCCGTCAGTTTTCCACGGCTGCCTGCCAGCAAGCGCAAATGAACGTGAAGCTAAATATAATAAATGTTTGTGGAATGAATAGTTGGAACCGAAGGTTATGGGAGGCTGAGCTGAGGGAGGTGGTCATGTGGGTGACAGCTTCTTCACCCTTCATCCCACAAAGAGGCACACACACACACACACACACACACACACACACACACACACCCCAACCCCCCACACGCATGCTTGTCAACTTAGGTGTGTGAAGAGCTTCTGTTTATATACGTCTGTTTCTCTTCCAGGAAGGGTATGAATAGAATGATGCAAGTCTCGGATTTGCCTCCCTGGCTCCTCCTTCAGTTGTGAGACTGTTTGGGAATTTGTCCTCGCCATCCAAGCTCTGTGCCCGGGTGTGGTCTGGGATGCCGATGGGTTGAGTAGCTGTTCCCATGGAGAGACCACCTCGGGGCTGCAGGGGAGGGGTCGTGCAGACGCAGAGAACGCCCTCAGGCACACCTTAAAGAAACATCCACTCACCAGTCACGGAGGACCTACTATTTCCAGGCACTGGACCCAACCCTGAGGACTCAGAGGTAAACGAGAGAGCTTCTGCCCTGTAAGTTCTCAGAACCTAGAGCCAGTAACGCTCTGGACCAATGATTTTAACGTACGCACGGTCCGTGCGTTGGTAGAATTATTCGCAGGCTGTTGCAGCAGGTCGGGGAGGATGGAAACCAGCCAGGAGGCGCTGCCGAAGCCTTCCGGGGGCTGGGGGACAAACGCCGCCCTGTGCCGAGTCCTCAATGCGCTGTGGCGAGCCAAGGTCAAGGACACCCTCCCTTTTCTCCTAGAAGTTTCCTGATTGGGGTGGATAACTTTACCTATCCCTCTGGTTCAGAGAAGTCTTCCCTCCCCCTCATCCCAGCTCTCTGGCAAACCATTTTGTCACACCCCTAAGTCCAAAACAGCCTGGGGGCTGGGCATCTGGAGAGAGTCCAGCCACTGGCTGATTTCCAGGCTCATAGGCTGCAGGTCGGGGGCCTGTCCTGGCTGCACCTCAGGGGTCTTTGCGAGGCCCGATCAGGCGGGAAGGGCGACAGTCCCCTAGAATACCCCACACGGGGAAAACTCAGATTGCAGGGAGCCGGCGTGTCCGCAGCAGGCCCTTCCACGAACCGGCCGCTCCCGGGCACAGAGCAAACAGGGTAAAGCAAGATGATGATGAGCACACATGCCACCGAGAAACAAAGAAGTCAATAACATCATTTTGAGTAAGTCCTGAGGGCTATGGAGAAACCCCGGCATGGCCGCGTCGCACGAGAGGAAGCCACCTCCGTGGCAGAGACACGGGAGCTGGCCGCACAGGGGCAGGGTGGTCACACGGAGGTCCGTGGATCGAGGCAGAGCTGGGGCCAGCGCAAAGGCCCCGAGGTGGGGCTGGTCTCGCCGAGTCCGGGGAGCGTCGTGTGGCGGGAGCACAGTGGACAGGCAGCGGGCGGGTTCAGGGAGCCAGCAGGACCCGAGCCCGTGGTGCGTGGGCCTGTGCAAGGGTCTGTGCCGGGGCGACTTGACCCACGTGCTGCTTGAGGGAGGTCACACTGGGTGCCCTTAGGAGGTGGGCTGAGCCTGGACACCGCCCAAAGCATATTTTTATTCTGAAACTTTATTCTCAGGTTAGCCAGGAGGAAACCAGCCTTCAGTAGGTGGCGGCGATGCACTTTCGAAGGCCGGGCATGGTCGTCTGTGAGGTATGGGTGTCAGGCTTTTCTGGAAAGTGCCTCTGTTTAAAAAGTGCTTCGTGTCAGACCTCTCGCTCCCACCCGAGGTCCAGAGGAGAGAGCTGCCGGACCGAGTGGCCTATGTGGAAAGAATCTTCTCTCTCCTTCTCCAGGGTGGAAGTGCCATCTCTATTTACTAATTTGGCCTTCAGCCAGGCCCTGGCTGCTCTGGGGCACCCCCCGCTGTCCCCTTAGAGTCAGACGCGGCTGGTGGCTTCTGTCTTGCCCTGTTGGGGAGAAATCCCATCTCCCGTTTCATTTGAGCCACCTCAGGCCTCGAACAGGGGACTCGAGGAAGAACGCACGACGTGGTGACGAGGCTGGCTGGCTTTGCCATCGATCTCTCTGCCACCCAGAACGCTTGCTGAGTTTATATCCCGCGTTCCCCGGCTGCGCCTGCGCTCGGCTGCTCCCGGGGGACCCTGCTCCGTCCCCTGTAAGTGGTACTCATTCTTCAGAGCCAGATCTTACATCATCCCCTCTGGGACTTTGGGTTCACATAGATCCGGGTCTGAATCTCAACGATTAGCGAGTGACCTTGGGTGCGTGACTTGTCTTCTCTGAACCTCGGTCTCCTCGTCTCCAAGGCGAGGAGAATAATTGTACTTGACACGGCCTCGTGGTGCCTGGAAGATGAGATCATGCCTGTAAAGCCTGTGACGCTGTGACGACGGAAGGCCAGCGCTCACTAAGGGGTGACGGTTCTTGCTAGTAGAGTGATCTGTGCTTTGTCTTACGCCTCTGCTCACCCCGAATCCTTCAGGGCGCAAACTACCCAGTTCGTCACCATTTTCTAGGCGGTGTCTCGCGTGGAGCCTGGACACCGCCCAACCTCCGGGGGCGGGTGGGAGCGGGCAGGGGACCTGTCGTCCAGTCCTGCACTTCTGCATCCCGACACTAGAGGGCAGCAGGAGACCACAGACGCGTGGGAAGCCGGCCGCCGCCCCGATGACCTTGCCCTTGCCCGGCCCCCCGCGGTGGTGCGACCGGGGGCTGGAACTGCACTCTCGTTCCTTCGTGCCGGGACAACCTGCAAAACACATGAGCCAAGAGCCCCGCGTTGTGGTCCTTTGGGGAACTCCCGGGCAGTTCGCTTTAGCTGACTGGTTTAAGGGTTAAATGGGTTCACGAATGCAATATGCTTTGAGCAAGGCCCCGCGCATAGGAAAGAAATCGGGCCTATGGTAATGGGCCAAATTAGGGAAGCGAATAAAACGCATCAAGGAAATCGGAGGGAGCTCTGCGACCCCGAAGCACGAGCCGGAGCGCGGGCGCTAGACCTCGTGCCAAGTGCTTTGCAAATATTGTTTCCTCACCAAACCAACACGGAAAGGTCCGGTCGGCGTTTCCGTCTGCATTCTAACCAGTCGTGGACTGAAGGTTCGCGTCCCCCGCCCTTTGCCCCCCACATTTCTATGTCGAGGTCTTACCCCAGTCTGAGGAGGCGGGGCCTTTGGGAGGTGAGAGGTCGTGAGGGCGGAGCTCTCCTGAATGGGACCAGAGCCCCTATGGGAGAGCTCTCCCCACCCACCTCCTCCAGGCGAGGACCCAGCAGAGAGTCTGCATCCAGGAACCAGGAGCGGAGAGCTCACCAGGTGTCAGCTCTGCCAGCACCTCCATCTCAGACTCCCCGGCTTCCAGAACTGTGAGCAGTGAATGTCCAAGCCTCTGGGTCTACGGTATTTTTGTTACAGCCTCCTAAACGGATGAAGAAAACCACGAGGAACGAGATCAGAGATATCAGGTAACTTGCCCATGGTCAGGGCTGTGTCTGCCTCTAACCGGCGTTATTTGAACCTGCGCGGTGTGCCCCACCTGGCCAGGCTGTTTGTTCGATCATCATCCTCCTCCTCATCGTTATTATCGTCATTGTCATCGCCCAGTAGATTGGTCTAGATGTTTATTTCTCAGGGGTGAGATCAAGCTGGTCTTTTCCTGCATGAGATGCTGTGGCATTGGGGTAACTCCTGCTGCCTGGAGACATTAGGAAGCGTTCGGCACAGAACAGGGACGTAAATGCTGCGCGCCAGAACTCCTGACACCTGCGGCAAAGGCCGCAAAACGAAAGAGGATTCGAGATTTAAAAGTTTTTACAGAAATGCGAAAGGCTGAACACGAACGGCCTAGAAGTTAGTCCCAGGCGCCTGCGGTCACGCCCGGCTCGGCCACACGCTTGCTGGCCGACTTCCTCTCCTGTCTGATCTGATTCCTTCTGGCGCCTCTGGCTCCTCCCGCTCGGGGTCACTGCTCAGAATAATCGAGGTCCTCGTGCTCATTCTTTTGTCTCAGACTCTGCTGCTTTGGGGGAACCAAGCAGAGAGCTCTCCAGAAAAGGTTTGAAAAGTTCTGCACCGCTCTTTACATTTTTTAAGTTGAAATCTAATTCTTCTGCTGTGTGTCTAACTAGTTACAAGGGATACAATTTCCATGTCGTAGATATTGGCATTTTTCAATGAAATCATTGTTTTTCACTATCGCGTGGGAATTTTAAACACATTCGGAGGGGGACAGAAAAGTAGGGTGAATCCCGTGTGTGTTGCCCACCTTTAATCGTTATAAGATTATGGTCGCTTACGCTACATTTACATCTCCGCTCATCGGCTCCCTCCGGAGCTGTTTTTTTAAGCCAATTCCAGACTTATGTCGATTCTTCTGTAGATATCTCTAAATCAAGGACTCTCCCAGCGGTTGCGTTTAATATTATCGTACCTTAAAGATACTACTGAAGCTTCACGTTATGACCTATCCAGTCGGCATCCCCATTTCCGGTCACCTCGTAAAGGTCATTAATTTTCTAATAATTTATTTAAACAGATCAGAATAAGGTCGGCGCATTAGAACGTGGATACACCTACTACATTTATTTTAATCTTTAGACCGTCTGTCCATTTTTTGTCTCCTTGGGATTTTTTATTGAAGAAACCACGTTATTTGTCATCCAGAGTTTTTCACAGCCTGGATTCTGCTGGCTGTGGCCTCGTGGCGTCACCCCATGTCACCAATGCTTCGGTTTGGTTTTGCCTCCGTCTGTTCGTATGGTGACACTTTTTCAAGTGACTGCCCTTGGGCAACTGGGTGGGTTTTACGTCTCCCTGGGGTGGCCCTCAGCCAATGTCCCATGGGAACGAGGGTGGGGGAGCCGGCTCTGGAGTCTCCCTTCGGCATAGCTCCGAGGCTGTTTTTACGTTCTGGAATTTTCTTGCAGGGTCAGGTGAAGCTACGCTCCATGTTCTCTGCCTGAAACCACGTTTTTTTTTGTTTTTGTTTTTGTTTTTCTCCTGCTTGTCCCGCTTGTCCTCCTCCTGTGCCAGTGTCCCCGAGAAGCGCTGCCTTAACGCACCACTTGCAAAAGAAGCGTCATCTCAGGAAATGATCCTGGGGAGCCTGCACGATGATGGCTCATGCCAGCTGTGCTTCTGAGAGGCTGACTCTCCTGGTGGGGTTTGGAGTCAGCTCGCTCACTCGAAGACACAAGAACGTCAGAGCTTTGTAATTACCATCTCTTATGGCGAATGCGGGCGGATACAGTGGACGGCGCCGGCCTGGCTTTGGGACATCTTTGACATTTGAGATGTACAGAGGAAGCGATAGCCTTGAAGACGGAGGAATTGGCTGATTGTCGCCGGATGCGATGGATGCTTTACAGAGAAAAACGTAAACGCGGGCCGTCCAGTCATTATCTTAAGACGTGACGTGCAAGTCGGAAGGCCCCCGCGGCGGTGTTTGAAGAGGCTCTCACCTCCCGCAGCGGGCCCGAGACCTCACGGGGCCCTCCGCAGAGGCTAAAGGGGCAGCATCCGACTATTTCTTACGCTAAGGGCGGGACTCGGACGGAGAAGGCTCGGAACCTCAGGCCTCGGGATGGAAGAGAGGAAGCCGCAAGCCTTGCGCTTGATCGCACGGAACCCCAGGATCTCTTGCGTTCTCCCAGCCTGCAGAAGGGGGCCGCGTCCCCACTGGGCGAAGACTATGAAGAATTTTCAACCGAAGCGGATGCCTCGTAAGACAACCCTTGTCTCACCAAGATCTGCCCCGCCGCCTCTCCTGGTCATTGGTTCAAGGTCTCGGCAGAGCCAGCTGGGTCAGGAAGGGAGAACCAGCCCACCGAAGGACCTGCGGGCAACAGTCCCCAGGTGGATGCACAGCTGGTGGCGCCGTTACCCAGACGACGACACTTAAGGAAGAGAGACAGTGAGTGTCGCTGGAGGTGGGGATGGGGGGAGGGGCTGCAAGTGCCGTTCGGACCTATCGACTTGGGTGCCTGTGGCGATCCCGGGAGCAATGTCCCTGACGTGTGCCCATGCTCTTGGGAAAATGGGTAACTTGATCTGCCTGAGACGATGTGGTTAGACACTCAAAGGCAGGGGAGCCCCAGGAAAGAGAGAGCCCCAAGTCCTGAGGGACCGATGGCAGGGCCGGCCACGGAAGTGTCAGGGAGGGCGTCAGGTGCAGTGACCTTGAACCCTATTTCTCCAGCCTATTCGGCAGTTTGGCTTCCACGATTCCAGATGGCCCGACCTTCACTTCCTTTAGTGACACTGTCACGTTCCCCGTGAGAGGCCAGTCCTGGGAGCCTCTCCCCTCCCCCACCTTGCCCGGTTCTGCTCCAAGTGTGACCCTCAAGTCGTCCTTAGCCAATGAGGCAGCCACAAGGCTCTTGGGGACCATGATGGCACTCTACAGAGAGAGAGCCCGGGAAGGGACCAGAACCCAGAGCCCCTGACCTCTCAGAGCTCTGCTGTATTCTGGGCCGCGGGCCGGGACTGGGCTGGGTTTGTGTGAGAGGCAGTGCTGAGGTAGGACCTCCCCCGCCCCCCACCAGAATGACGGGCCCCCCCTCATGGCTGGACAGTGTTGCTTCCAGGGGCCTGACAACTTGTTTTTGTTTTCATTGTGTTGGTTTGCTTTCTTTTTCAGAAGCTGCGGAAGGTACTGGAATGTACCGGATGGAGCTGGGAGCAGATTAAAGAGGGATGGAGATGTGAGCCCCCTTTGGGAGCTGGCCGCGAGTGTCAGTTGCAACCTCCGAGTCACACACAGGTTTTTATGTGGTGAGAGACGGGACAAAGGGAAAAACAACACAGAACCTCGGGACTTCCAGAGTTTATTTGGCGTCATCGCGCGCTCACAGATCCGGCCGTAACACGGGGGTGACCTCAGAGGGACTGCGGGACCGTCCACAGGCAGAGGCCCTGGCACCTGAGGCTGGAACTGGGCTCATCAAGAGCAGCTGCTGGGCAATGATCTATCACAGAGACATGCAGAAGGTCAAGGTCGGGCAGGTTCACAGATGAGGCTGGGGACCTGAGGGAAGTGAGGCCACTGGCTCTCTCTTCACTAGCGGGACATCGGAGGTGGTTACTTATGTTTGGGGGGCCACTGCACCTCCCGCTTCTGCTGCTGCTGCTCTGCCGGGGGCGCGACCTCTCCCTGCAGTGGCTGGACTGGGCGGGTCTCTTGGACCTGGCCAGGAGCAAGGAGCAACGCGGGCGGCTCCGGCGGCCCCTCCCGCTGCTCCAGGGGCTCGTCTCCCTTTGCCAGCTCTCGATCCAGCTGCTGGTGCGAGAGCTGCTCATTCTCTCCCAGCTTTTCCTCCAGCTGCTGCTCCGGGCTTTCTGTTTCCTGACGGTCCTCACGCTGCTGCTGCTGCTGCTGCTGCTGTTCCAGGTGCTGTTCCAGGTGCTGTTCCAGGTGCTGCTCCAGGTGCTGTTCCAGGTGCTGTTCCAGGTGCGCTTCCTGCTCCTGTGACTCTTGCTGCTGCTGTTGCTGCTGTTCCAGGTGCTGTTCCAGGTGCTGCTCCAGGTGCTGTTCCAGGTGCTGTTCCAGGTGCTGCTCCTGCGGCTGTGGCTCACCGTCTTGCTCTGGCGCCCCCTTCACAGGAGCTGCGTGTTTCTCCCTGTGCACCAAGGGGACCTCCCCTGGGAGCTCGGAGGGCACCTTCTGGCATGGGCCGGGCAGCAGAGCTGGCTGCTTCGCCTGCTCCTGCTGAGTGTCGGCGGGAGGAGAAGCAGACTCGAGGGGCTGCTGACCGAGGGCAGGGGGCAGGGTCACTGGCAGAGTGGTCTGCTGGGACATCTCAGAAGCTGCTTCGGGTCAGCCTGAAAAACAGGAGAGGTCGGAGGTCGGCAGAAAAGAGAAAGTAGACGAATCCCGGTGAATCCGCCACAGCCCCCGGTTTCTCTGCACCCCCTCTCCCCTGGAGTGGGGTACTCCCCGCAGCTGTCATTCTCCAGAAGCAGAGAGTGAGGCTGGGGTGGGGAGGGGCGGGGAGAGGCCCTCCTGGGAGCCTCCTGCTCCCCTGCAGGCATCTGTGCCCCCTGCTCCGTCTCCTCCTGCCTCCGCCCTCATCCTGACATCCGCTGACCAGGGAGGAGAGAGCGTCCTGGGTCCCGGAGGCCAAAGCCCACGCCAGAGAGGACCTGACAGGCCATGGCGTGAGCCTGGAACGGGACTCACACGACATATGGCTTAAATCTCCCGCCGAAATGCTGTGTGCTCCTGGGCAAGGCAGCCAGCCCCTCTGGGCCTCAGCCATCTCCTCTTCACCATAAGCAGACGGGCCCGCTCAGTGGCAGGGCGTCTCTCTCTCCCCTGACCTCGAGCTTGGGGCGAGGGCCGGAGGGAGGGGGCGGCCGGCCGGCTCTTCCAAGGCTCCACTTCTGAGGCGCGCCTTCCTGTCCCTGCTCTGCCTGGGTGCCCCCACGCAGAAAGCTTTCCCGTTCTGCAGCCCCCCCTGTTTGGCGCACAGCCAAGAGTTACAGCCTTTCTGTGAACGCCCCGCCCCCATAAGGAGGAAAAATCACCGTCAACCCAAATCACACAGGTTTAGGAAAGAAATTGGCCAGATTGTCCTGCACTGCCCCCGCCCAGCACCCCATCTTCTCCCGTCCCCCTCCCCCCCCCCCTCTCCTCTCTCCTGCACACATTCCAAAATATGGTCCCAAGAAAAGACGGGACAGGAGGGCTTTGCCCTCTGTCCTGTTTCTTGACCCGGTGACCTGAGGCCTCCCAAGACAGAGACTGCAGCTGAATCAGGCCGGTGAGTGACCCCTGAGTCCGCCCCGAATGACCACCCCAGCCACTTGCCGGCCCGCCGGAGGCCCCCTGACACTCACCAGGCTCAGGGCAGGGGCGGCCGCAGAGGCTTCCGGGGCAGTGTGAGCTGAGCGGGACCGGGCCTCCCTTTATACCGTTCCCCAGCCTGGCCACCCTCCCGGGTCGAAGGAGATGGACTGGTTCCCCCACTCCAGTGCCAACTTCCTCCCGCCCCTCCCAGACTCATCACAGGCACCTGAAGCAGAAAACCCCTGGGGGCCCCTTTTCACAGAGACTCACAGCTCCTGCCTGGCCAGAGGGGCCTCGGCCACGCCTGTCTTACTCACGTCACCTGGGCCCACGAGGCGAGGTGAGGGAGGCAGCTCGGAAACTGGGTCCCTTTCCCGATGGTTTTGTGAGCTCGGCCAAGCGTCTCCAAATCTCAATTTCTCCACCTGGAACGTGGGCTTATCCCCGTTATTAGGCTGACAGATTCGCTTCCAAGGGCGCGGAATGGAAAGTCATGTGCTGCTCTGGGATGTCCCAGCCAGAGCGGGAGGAATCTCTTCTCGCCGAGGCAGGGGGTGGCTGGGGCTTCTCGGGGCTGCCCCGTTAGCGCGCAGCCCACCTGTCCCCAGCACTGACCTGGACCTCCATTCTGCGAGGAAGTAGCCTCCGTCCTGAGCTGGAGAAAACGCTAGTCTCGCCAGGGACAAACGGAAGCTCGTGGGGGTCTCCGGCTGTGAGCCAAACACCCAGAAACGCCCGGCGCACTCGGGCGCGGAGCCTGGCGAGAAGCGCACAGTGCAGAAAACAGGGAGCGTTGTGCTTCGAGACCGAAGGCGATCGCCTCTTTCTGCAGTTGTTTTCGGAGGAGCACGAAGGTGTAAGGACAGAACCTTTTTCTACAAGAGCTTGAGCAGCCGTTCAGAGCAGGCGCCCGGCTGGGCCTCAGTGCGGGTGCCCCGAGGCGCCCCGTGTGCCCCTCCCACGTCTCCCTCTGCCCTCCCCTGCTCGGCCTGTGGGATGGCGGGCCCCCTACGCTCCCCCGAGTCCCCAGGGCTGGCTCTTGCTCCTGGATCTGACCTCTGGGAAGGATGGTTCCAGCCGGCTCTGCTCTGGGTGCAGGCGGGGGAGCGGGGGGCTGTGGTGGGGGGCATCGCCAGCAGTGCTGAAAGGGGCTCAGCCCCCTCCTCATGCAGCACAGTGTCCCCTCCCCCCACGGATGGGAAATTACACTCATGGCCTTTGAATCGCGACTTGCTTTTCTTTTTAATGATGGGTTTATAGCTTATCCCCCGGACACTATGGACTTAAACCCTCCTTTATAACCTGGTCAAAAAAGAACTATGAAGACAAGATGAAGACAAAGAGTCATCTCTGGGGCTAACTTCGAGACGTGTCCTGACTCCTCGTGGGTTTTCTGGAAGACGCCGTCCTCACAGCCCCTGATAGCCGTGTCTGCGACGTTAGCTCCGCCACGCTCCTGCGGCCCAGTCTGGTGAGGCAGAGGAGGGGACGCTGCATCTGGAGGGCTCAGCTCTCCCCGAGCGCTCTCTGCTCCCCAAGCCCTCCCAGGACCTCGCTCTGCTGTATTCTGGGGCAGAGAAAGCCCTCCCCCACACCCCTGAGTGGGACACCAGCCAAGCATCGTCGCCTGGGCACCCATGCCCTTGAGCTCTGCTGCCCACCTCATGTGGCAGGAATCCACCTCTCCCCAGCCCGTGACGGTCAGGCCCAGGGTGGCAGACCCTGCTCCAGGGAGTCACACCGGTCACATGGGTTTCCACATCCGCCTCCCGCCCTCTGATTCACAGCGTAATGAAAACTTTGGGGGGAAGAGTGTGTGGGAGCCTTTGGCCACTGGGCGAAGCTGGGGTGTGGGAAGGAGGAAGGAGCGTGTGGAGCTGAGGGAGGAGTGTGGAGCCCCAGCATTTTAGGGGCTCGGAGGCCTCACGCTCTGTCCTTAGGTGGCCCCACTTGGGGGCCAGACACGCATGTACATAGGGGACATTCCCTTAGTGTCCGTGTGGGTGACCTCACAGGCCTGGGGGACAGTTAATGATGAGTGCAGATAACTGTCCGGCCCCGCCTGGCATGGGGATGAGCTCACATCCTGTGACACCTGCAGAGGCCTTGACCTTGCTCTTGCCCAGCCCAAGGAGCCTCTGGCCGTTTTTCCCCTGCTCAGCCTGGCCCCTTTCTTCATCAATTTTTATCAGTCTCCTGAAAGACCTAGTTTTTTGTTTCATTGATTTTCTGTTTTCTGTTTTTGATTTCGCTGATGTCTGATTTCCGAAAATTGAGGAAGGGACTATTTCTCATTTTCTAAGGACAGTGTTCCTTTTCTACCAAACCCAGACAAAGAAAAGAAACCTATAGACTAAAAGCCCCTCTAACACGGAGACGAACTTTTTAACAAAATTTTAGCAAATTGAGTCTAAGAACGTGTGAAAAGGGTTAGGGAACTTGATCAAAATAAGGTTTATCTCAGGAGGTAGGTTTGTTTTAACGTTCACAAATCAATCAAGTCCACGTATCGACAGATCAAAAAAGAAAAACCGTACGATCATCTCAGTATGACTGATGATAGACGGAGAAAATCCTATGGAATTTATACGAAGATATCAAAACTAATAAGCAGTATATCAGATTAATATATAAAAATTATTATACTTTTATATACTAACAATGAATAATCAAACTGAAATAAAATGCTATTTACAATACGATCAAAGCGTATGAAATACTCAGGTAAAATATGACAAAACATGTGCAAAACTTGGTCATGGAAAGCTACAAAACTTAGCAGAAATTAAATGCAACCTAAGTAAATGGAGATACAGTCCATGTTTATGAATCAAAAGACTCAATATCATTGAAATGTTCATCCCTTTCCAGCTGAATCTGTACATTTAATTCAACACCAGTCAAAATCTCAGCAGGCATTTTTTGGGGGGGTAGAAATGGACAAATTTATTCCAAAATCCGTATGGAATTGCAGAGGAACTAGAGTAGCGAAAGCAGCTCTGCAGAACAAAATCAGGGGACTTGATGTTATACGACTTTAAGACGTACCAAGCTACAGGAAACAGGACAAGAGCAACAGGATAAACAGATTCATGTAACAAAATAAGAATTAAGAGATGAGTACAAACAAAATGACAAAAGGCAAAAGTGACTCAGCAGAGAAAGGGTAGTCTGGAAGGACCGGATGTCACCTTGCTCCCCTCCATCCCCCCACCCTGCCCATAACCTTTTGTCCATACCTTTCGCCCTATACAAAAATTAACTTACAGAAGAAAACAGAGCAGAAAATCTTTGTGTCCTAAGATTAGGCAAAGGTTTCTTAGCTATGAAACCAAAAACAAGATTGATAAAAGAAAAAAAAAATCGATTACGGATATCTCCTGCTTTCCAAAAGTGGAGTAATGCAAATTTCCAGAAAGCCATTTTGGTTTATGAAAAGTTTCGTGGGAACGCCCTACTTTCAGATAATGGTAGAAAACTATAATTGGATTTTATCAAAATTAAGAACTCTTCCTCTTTGAAAGAAACTGTTTAAAGGAATGAAAAGATAAGCCACAGACTGGAGAAAATATATGCAAATAACTTACCTGATAAAGGACTCGTATCCAGAATCTATGATACATATGTATTTAAAAACCCTCAGGATTCAGTATAAGGAACAGAACAGCTCAGCAAAATGATGGGGGGAATAATTCACTGAAGAAGGTCTGGAGGCAGGTGCTCAGACAGAAAGAAGCTCAGTTCCCATCAGCCGTTAAGGAAATGCAAATTAAAGTGTCGATGAAATAACACTAAGTGGCTTTTCTAAAAATAGAAAAACTGAGCGTATGAAATACCGGCCAAGAGGTGCAACGACTCGAATCCTCACGCACTTCCGGTGGGGATGGAAAGTGGTGCCACCATTTTGGAAAAGAGTTGAGGGATTTCTTAGAAAGTGTAACGTGTGGCTATGATACAACACGGTCCTTCTACTCTTAGGTCTTTGCCCAAGAGAAAGGAAAAGCACACGTCCATCCAGAGACTTGTCACGAGTGCTCGGAGCAGCTTTATTTGTCATAGCCCAGATCTGGAACCTGCCCCAATATCCCTCAGTGGATTAATGGAGCCACAAATGTTGCCTGTCCACACGACGACGGCATTTACTGTTTAGCAATAAAAAAGGACCCAGAGCTGGCACAGGCGACGACTCGTGGGACCCTCTCTCCAAGTCATTTTGCTGAGTGGATGAAGCCGGGCACGAGAGAATACACACCGGGTGATCCTACTTCTACAAAATTCTCGAAACTGCAGACTAACTTACGACGGCCAGAAGTAGGTGAATTGTCTTCTTGGGATTGGCGGGCAGGGAGAATCGCGAGGGAAGAAATATAAAGGAGCGTTAGAAAAATTTTAGAGGCGATGTGTCGACTACGTGCCAAAGCAGCAGTAAAGATCGACGTTTACAAGAACAGCGAAGGAGGCTGATGCCTCCATCCCGCCTACCCACCCGGATCCATGGACGTGTGTTTTGGGGACAAATTATTGGTGTGCGGTGGCTTCTTTGGAGGGAAACGGGGCCTGGTGACAGAGGAGTTTGAGGAGGACTGTGCATCGTGTCAGACCCCATGTTATGCACTTTAAATGAATCACCCCATTTAATTCTCATAAAAACCCGTGGCGATAACTGTCATTACTCTCAGTCTACGGACAAAGAGGTAGAGCCTGGGAGGCGGGACGACCCGCTCAGGGTCAGAGCCGGCGCCGATGCCACAGACCCCGCACCCACGCCAGCCCCGAGCTTTGCAGGGTCGCGGAGGCCTCGCTGTGGGATGGGGCAGGGGACCCCTCCTAGGGCCCTGCTCCTGCTTGTTCTGGTCTCAAACGTGGCCCCCCGGGGACGCAGACACACTGGAATTCTAGCTCTTAGGGTGACCGGAGGCGCTTCTGTGTGGTGGGACTTTGTTTGAAAAGTAGGGTGGCTCTGGCTCTCTGGGGCTCCGTGCTCCCGGGCTCCGGGCTCCCCCGGCCCCTCCGCCCCGCCCCGCCCGCCCCGCACGTCTCCTTGGCATGAGGCCAGACAGGTGAGCCGGTTTCTCAGGTGAGACAGTTTCACAGGGTTTCGCAGGCGAAGGAGCATAGGAAGACGAGTTCTTTTCATCGTCTTTTTATTTTTGTGCTATCTAAGGTCAGGACCGCTAGGAAAGATGCTTGCTGCCTCGTCAGCCCTCCATTTCCAGCTGGGGGCCTCCAGAGGGTGGGGGGCTCTGAAGGGGCTCCGGGCGGCAGTAACTGGGGGTCAGTGAGAAGCTGCTCTTCTAAGAGGTGGGCGTGGCTTGTCTACTTGTTTGGCTCCTTCTGCCCCACGGTCCCTGGCTTGGGTCCAGGTTTTGGACTTGGGGGCGGCTGTTGGCTCTCGGAGCTCTTCTCCTGAGTTTGGGGTGGTGGGGGCTCGGACCCCTTATCCAGGCATGTGCACTCAGGCTTGGCCTCCAGAGAACAGCACTTGGGCTCGATGCAGCAAGGGGGCTTGGGCGGGCAGCAAGGGGCTTGGGTGGGCAGCAAGGGGCCTGGGTGGGCAGCAAGGGGCTTGGGTGGGCAGCATGGGGGCTTGGGCGGGCAGCAAGGGGCTTGGGCGGGCAGCAAGGGTTGGTTTTCTGTTGGTCACTCATCTTCCAGCGTTTTGGAGGTCCTAGGAGAGAGGGATTATTCTCAGAGGAGAGCTGTCTGCTTCCCCTTCCCCCAATCCATCCACCTGCAGAGAGGTGACTCAGACCAGGGCTGGGAACAGGACCGGACACCACGCCGGGGAGGTGCCAGGTCTGTGCGAGCCCTGTCACCCAGGGGGAGGTGGGGCGGGGGACAACTACTGAGGCAGAATTGCCACTGCCTGCCAGCTTCAGATAAGCCTCTGGCCCAAACTGGATTTTAAAATTGAACTGGTTACTGCTGTGGGCTTTCTACTGGGCGCGCACGCTCGTATGCCTCTCCGTGTGTGTGCTCACGTGTGCGTGTGTGCGTGCACGTGTGTGGCCGCGTGTGCCCGTGCACAAACACAGTAGGAGGAAGGAAGAGCTCGAGGTTTCTGGCGATGGCTGCGCGTCTGGACCGCGCGGAGATTTCTCTGTAATGTTCACCGGGCTTTAAGATCGGAGCCTGTCCGAGGGGCTCGTGAGGTGCTGGGCTCTGTCCTGGCCTATTCCTCCTGCCAGGGGACCCTTCCGTGTCCCCACCCCTGCATCCTACACTCCCTCGCAGCCCTGCCCCAGACGCGCCATCCGATGCCTAGAGAGCCGTTCCTGTCTTCTTTACGCTCTATCTTTTTCTCCGTCCTGTGGATGTGGGGACTCCTGGGGCATCCCCCTCACCCCGAAGCCTTCCTGAGGGCCGCCTGAGTGGGACGGAGAGCCACATCAGCCCCTCCTTGCCACCGAAGACAGCTTTAGCTCACTGGCGGTGTGCAGGATTCTCGCATTAGGTGGTTTCTAATGGGAAGCTGCCAGGTGACCTGCTTTGCCCTAGGCCGAGGGCCGCGGGTGTCTCCGATAACGGGGGGTAGACACTTAGCCGCAACCCTTTCCAGCTGGGGGTTCACCTCCGTCAGCTCGTGTGCGCAAGCCGGGTCCCCCTGAGACGCTCAGGAAGTGGACAGAGACGTCGGCACAGAAAGGGGGGAAGGGGAGCGCGACGGGCTGGCAGAGCCGAGCTTCGCCCGCTCTGTGGCCCCTCGGCCTCGGCCGGGCTCCCGAGTGTTTGCCGGGAGGTGTGTGAGCTGGGGCGCCCTGCGGCCGTGGGGCGGGGTGCGTTCAGGCGTGTGCGTGCGTGTGCGTGTGCGTGTGCGTGTGCGTGCAGGGAGCCTGGCACCTGAGCCCGTGTCCTCACCGTCCGCCCTCCCAGGGGCCAGACCCGAGTCCAGGGTCCGCGAGGGGAGGGGGACGAGCGAGCCCCTTCCCTGCTGAGGCTTTTCTCTGTCCGTGAAGGTTTCGAGGTCCTCTGAGGTGTCTTCCCTCTGCCTCTCCCCCTCTCTCCTCCTCCGTGCCTGGGGTTTACCTCCCCCCGTCCGCTACGAAGGTCGGCACCCCCGAATCGACAGTTCAGAGCCCTCTGTCCTCTCGGGGGTCCTGCGTGTGGGGCTCCATCCTTCCAGGTCTGGGCTGGGCTGTTTCTAGAAGCCGTTCTCATCCTGGTGACCAGGGGCCACCTGGAGCTCCCATCCAGGGCTTCCCTGGGCTGCTCCCAGGACGCCCCTCTGGGCGTGTCCCGTGGGCAGGTCCTGGGCACAGGTCCCCAACAGGGGCGTAGCCATGTCCCAGGGGGAGAGCAGGTCACGAGTCAGTCTTGTGCAGTGCGCGCAGGGAGGGAGGGATGGTCCCCCCAGGTCCCTGCCTCCCGAGCCATCGCCTCGCTGCCCGGAGGATGCCAAGGCTGCCCCGTGACCTCCTCCCACCAGCCACCGGTCCCTCCGCTGTCAGACTGGTCCAGGGCAGGCCCCTGCCACCGTCTGCCCGCCTCTGCCTGCGGCTTCGCCCCCACCCCAGGCCCTCGCTGTCCCTCACTCAGGCCGGAAACCACAGCCTGTACAGCGCGCCCTTGAGGAGTGCTTCCCCCACTCATTCTCAGGGCTCCCTGTACCCCCCGCTACGTTTCTATCGCAGTTAGGACTTCCCGAATGGTCTGGCTTCTCCTCCGGGCTCGCTGCCCTGCTTGGCACTGTCCTCGGCATGGTCGACACACCGTGTGACATTGTGCGGGCGTCCACAAAGTAGGAGTGAATGATAAGCGAATGCACGGGCCGTGACGAGGAGACACGGAAGTCAGGGTCCCCCGGGCTGCTACCTGGTCTGGCTGCTTCTGCTCTGCCCCCTCAGTTCATGGTCCCCGCCTGGCTCCTGAGGACAACCGTGGCCTTCCCCGTGTCCTCCCTCAGCAGCCTTGTGAGTCCATGGCCAGCAGAAGCCAATGGCCTCTCCTGGCTCCCAGGGCCAAGACTCCGAGGTTCTGGGCCTCTGTGACACGGTCATTCTCTGCCCGGGATTGTGACTTTGGCTGACTCACCAGCACCCCCTGCTGGCTGGGCTGCAGGACGCCTCTGGGTTTCTGGGCAGAAGCACCAAGTTCATCCATCACGGTCAAACATCTAAAACACAAGCCTAAGGCACAGAAGCGTGCCGCGTGTCTGCTGTCCACCGGGCCCGTCCCAAACGTGAAGTGCATGGGCTCAGAAGGCTGCCGTTCACTCTCAGAGCTCTGGCAGGGGGCCGGGGGGGCCGTGATGACCGCCAGACAAGCACAGGGCACCCCGGGGCCGCAGGGTCAGCTGCCACCAAGGTGAAAGCAAATACGGGGCTGTCTCTAGTCCTCAATATCCTGAACGGCTCGTGAAGCCGGGTCGGCCGAGGCCCCGGGTGGCACAGTCTGTGGCGCCTCCCGAGTCCCACTCCAAACGGGCCGCAGAAGCAAAGCTGCGGCCTCTAACTCGAGCCTCGTCTGCCCGCCTCTCGGTCATGCTTCTGCTCTCAGCGGCCGAGGAATCACGGCCTCCTCACAGGCCCCCTCGGACACCTCGGGTCCAAACTCCGATCGGAAAGACCTCGTCCTGGAGGTGCCTGTGGCTGTCCCCTCCCCCCTTCCTTCTCAGCCCCGGGTGCCTCGCCGAGAGCAGGGATTCAGGGTGCCCCGCGGGACGGCCACGCGGCGTGAGGACTTCCCGGGAGCTGGAGAAGACACCGGTGGGGCAACGTCCGGTCCAGGCTCAGCCGAACCGCCCCCGGTGGGAGATGCGGCCCCCTCATCAGCCCGGGAACGGGACCCCAAGGCCCCGTGCAGTCACTTTACTGACCTGCGAATTCCAGTCCTTGTCCCCAGTGAGCCATAATCCAGGCCATAATGCAGTCCGTTTGTCAGAGAAACACAAGCCTTCAGGGCACTGTGCGTGCGTGTGCGTGCGTGTGTGTGCATGTGTGTGTGTATGAGAGAGAGTCAGAGAGACAGAGAGACAGAGAGACAGAGAGAGAGAGACAGAGAAACAGAGAGAGAGAGACAGAGAGACAGAGAGAGAGGGCACAAGCCCATTTTTCTGAGTGGTTGTATCGGACCTTGTTTTACAACATGTCAGCATCTTATTAAATCCATTTATTTTTCAGGCAGCACAATTACACGTCATCGTATGTCAGCGTTAGCGTCTGTACAAATTGCAGATCCTTTAACAGTTTTTCTTGCCTTTGCTTTTGCGACATCAGTGTAAACACCGCCCTTTGCCTAGTCATTTACTAACGTGTTAAAAACCCGATCTCACTGTGCACAGTTTCCCTCCGCCGCGTGCGCATCAGCCATCTTTACGGCTCTGGGCCTGAGCAGACGGAGCCAAATCAGCACAATGGAGAGATTCTCAACAGCCATGCACGGTGCTCCTGTTGAGTTTTTACCGTGAAGTATCTTGCGGCCTTGACCTTTAGAATAATTCATGGAGTGTGGCAGAGGTCACGCTACAATCTTTCTGAGCTTGTTTACCAGCAAACAATCCTAACCACATTTCCCGATCAGCCAGCCACCTACCCCGCTTCTTACGGTGTCAACTGCACGTGATTTTTAACGAGGCCTTCTCTAGTGGGGCATGTCATTCCCTCGTGTACAATGGGAAAACCCACTTTAGATATAATATCAATGTATTTCCACTGCCAGATTTAAATTTTTCTGTACTTTTTAAAATCAACATTTAGCTATTTCAAGTCTATGTATGTTACACTTCATAGCAAGATGACATCTTTGTCAGGAAGTGGCTGCCATAAGTTATCTTGCAAAATTTCACTGCATAAAACATGTCAGGGGTTTAACTTATTCTTAGTCACTCTAAAAGCTGCATCCTGGTGATAAAAAACAAACAAACATAGTTATAATGTACTATTTTGGGTATACGAGAGTCGAATTTTGGGCACATGTTTTGTATACTGTATGTAATCAGTATGATCACTGCTGGTTAAAATCACCTGCCACCACCCTTACATCAGGTCTTACTTTAGGCCTGTTGGCCGTAGCAATAATTTTTAAAAACCTCTTTATTTAATAAGTAAAGAATTTTTAATGTAAAGAGGCATTATTTTATCTTTACATAAAATAAGCATTTATGAATATAAAGTTAGATAAGAAAACTTATACTTAGGACAGAAGTTACCTTTAACAATGTATTATTATGTACGGCATATGACTTGTTTACCGGTTATTAAAATGCCTCACTTACCAGGTGACACGGACTCACCTGGACTTACTCGGTGCCACGTTCAGTGCAATGAGCTGCAGCCTAGTTTCGCCTGAGTGAAACTGTATGTAAACTAAATAGAACATATAAAGGATGGAGATGGATCTCGTACGAAGCTAGGGCCTTTTCCCCTTAAGTCAATAAACATGACTACGACCTTAGAAACGCACCCTGAGATGTCACAGAGTCTCTGCTCTGACATCTGGAAAGCGCGCTGGACCCCAGGGCGTGATCACGGAGGGCACAGGGTCTCCCTCTCTCTCTCTCTCTCTCTCTCTCTCTCTCATCTCATGGATTCCCGAAACCCCTCCCGGACCCCTAGTGCTCGTCTGTCAGAGGCTGGGGACAGCGAGCTCGGGCAGGAGGCCATGTCCGCCTGCGTTCCAGCCGCCCCACCGGCCGCGACGCGCGATGCGCTGTTCTGGCCCAAGGCCATGGGCAGGAGCAGCCGCCCCACCACCTCCCGCTGCGGGGCCCCTGCCGGACGGCGTTCGTGGGTGACACACGCGCCACCCCACGAGCCGGACATCTGAGTAGCTGCGGCTCAGTCAGTCCAGGCCGTGGCTCGCGTGCAGTTTCTGGGGTACTGACCGGAACTCCGTCCCCTTGTCCCCCACCTGCCCGACAGGCGCCAGTGCGTCTGGAGACTGTGGCCGAGGAGCACAGTTGTGAAGAAGGGGCGGAAGCTCTGCGGTCGCCTCTGGCCCACCGTTGGGTTGGAAAGGGCAGGGCTTTGAGAAACTGCCCCCAACCCATGGCTTTTGTCCCACCGAATGGAGGAGGACAGACGCCTTGTGGCACCCGGGCCCCGGGGTGGGCGCTGGCTCCCGCGTGGGGCTCGTCGGGTAGTTATGCTCAGGGAGAGCAATCCTCATGGCTTTCTGAGCTGAGGTCTGAAAACCACAGATATCCCAGTGCCATTTCCTTCTCGAGCACGAGATCCCCCCAGATCCGAAAGGGCCGGAGGCTAAATTCTGGGGCCGGGAAGCAGCACAGCTGTGGGCCGGCTGGTGCTTCGGGAACCTTCCCATCTTCCTCCCTTCTGGATCTTTCCATTTCACAGCCCTGGCGAACCGTTCAGACCCGGGTCTCCCTCACTGGGAATGTCCCATCTGGCTGGCTCACTGTGGGGTCTGCCTGGAGAATCCGGGTTAATGAGACCTCCCCCCGAGCTGAGGATGGGGAATCCACAGACACTAGGAAGCTCAGGGTGCCAAAAAGGTAGGCTTTATTTCTGCAGGCTGATGAGGCTCCGGGAAGCAGAGTTTTCTGCCGTGTTCCTGTCTCCTTGATCTAGGACCAGAGCCACGGTCAGGAGGTCTGGGGAGTGCGCCGCCCACACTTCCGGGCAGCTTGGCTCAGAGCAGGGGGCCAGCAGGCTGAGGGTGAGGACAGACGCCCACCCGAGGCTGGTCCTTGGCTGTGGGTCTTTGGCTCCTCGGAGGTGGCAGGTCAGTGGCAGTTCCCGAGGCCGTGGCAGCAAGTGGGACATCCAGAGGGCCCCGTCTCACAGCAGATAGAAGGCTGGGACCGGCCGAGGCAGACTCCTGGGAACCGGCGGGGCACCAGGGAACAGCAGTCTCCAGAGCCAGAAATCCAGCAGCTGGGGACACAGCAGGAGGGGGCAGCGGGGAGACAGGGAACGGGGCAAGGAGCTGGGGCCTGAGGGGGCCACTTGGGTGGATATTTGGGGAGGCACTTGGCAGGGAGCTGGCACTTTTGCTGGTTTTGTTGGCAGGACATCTCGGAGAAGGTTCAGTTCCTCTGAAAAAGCAACGCAGATTATTTTGAAAGTCCAGCGAATGTAAACGCGGCTGGCGGCAGGATGTTTCTAGGAGCCTGAAGCTCCGTGGCGGATGCTGTGGCTCGAGGGCCCTTTGGGCAGACTCCCCTTAGACCCGCAGGGGAGTCGGGTCAGCTGGGGTTTGGTAACAGCTTCCTGCCTGTACCGGTTCTCCCGAGACTCCTGGCTTCCAAGGTGGCCACTTAGGGTGCTAGATGATGCCCAAAGATTACAGTGGTTCCGTGGCACCCCGGCTCACGTGCTACAGGCCCCAGGCGCCCAGCCCGAGTCCAGGCTCACACCCTCTGTCTTCATCGTCTCTTTTATTTTTCCTCTTTCTTACGTCACGGACTCTGCCTTTGGTCCACGCTTCAGCCCTGTGTGGCTGTCCCTTGTCCTACACACTAGCCTCCCCCTGTCCCCTTCCACCCCAGTCTCTGGTGACATTCGTCTCTTCTGCGATGGCGGCTTTGGAGCCAACACGGGGAGTCCCATGTGCTCAGTCTTCCCGCAGTTACTGGCCAGTCCCCGTCCTCTCTCGCCGGGGGGCCTCGTCCCGGCCAGCCCCAGACCGCCACCAGATCGGTGCGGACACTCACCTTGCTCTCCTCACGTCAGGCACGAGATGGAAGCGTCCAGCGAAGTGAGGAGCCAGTGTGCTCCGAGGCCTTTTATACGCATCCTACACCCAGCTCGGGGGAGCGAGCCCGGGTGACGGGCACGGCGTTCCCTGCCAGGCGGTCGTGACGACAGCTTCCCACATTCCAGTGGCTCTGTCATTCTGCCACTTCGTCACACTCGGTCACGGCGGGACCGTCATGAGTATCTTCCCATAAACCCTGAAAGTATTTCCATAAAGATAGGGTTCTGGTTTACGAGGGAGTTCGCACTGGCAGAGCCCGGGGGTCGAACCTGGGGATTCTGGAGGGATCCGAAGCACGTTTGAGATGAAAAGCTGAAGCCGCCCACGTTGGGCGAACCCGGGACGTGGCTACGAGTTTCTGGAGGTCCTAGGCACAGGTAGGTCTGGAACCAGGAGCCGAAGCACCCGGGAGCCCCTAGAAGGGCTCCGTGTATCGGGTTCAGGTCCCCAGGGCCTCAGACGTGGACGGACCGACAGTGTCGTGTCATAGAAAGGCCAAGAAGGGTTCGGCCCCCTACTTACACGTCACACGCAGGGGAGGGAAGCGAGAGCCGGGGGGCCGGGGAGACGCTGGGGGTCGTGCAGAGCCCGAGCTGACGCCCGGTTCCAGCTCCCCGGCACCGTGAGGCCGGGCTCCGCGCGCTCGGCTCCCGACCCGTGTGGTTACACCCGCCGGAACCCGCTTTCTCCCTGCCCTGGTTCCCAGCTCGCCGCCCAGCTGGCTTTCCTGAGCCCACCTTCTCAACCCCCCTCGCCAAGGTGAGAAACTCTCCCCGCTTTGGCTTGTCAGTGCTCTTGACTGACAAACCCTCAACCCTGGCTGAGCCTGGATGCTATTTAAAAAAAAAAAAAAGGCCCGTCGGCAGCCTGGCATCGTCACAAGATCATAACCACGACCCTGGCCGGGCCCCAAACTCCGCTTGGCCATCCTGTAACTTCTGTGTTTGAGGCCAAGGGCTCCCTCTTTTCACTTCTTGAGAGGGAGCACCCTGGGGGGCCGGGTCAGCCGTGGGGACATGGGGCAGGGGTGGGAGGCTGCTCCGAGGTGGAGTCGTGGGTACTGGCCAGCGGCGAGAGCTCTGCACTGGACCAGGTGGCCTCAGTACATCTTTAAGTCTGCATCTGCAACGATGAGCGTCGGCCCCCAGTGAGCCAGCATCCAGCCCTGCGCTGCCTCTCCCGGTTCGCCCCCTCCCTGCACTTAACTGGGCTGGTGAATTTGATGAAGAGGGGACAGAACGTGGCTGGGGCAGATGTGAGCAGGCGAAACGTCTTGGGGTAAGTCACACTGGAAGAAGCACCCCCATCTGGTCCGTTTGGTCCATGTCCCTTGTTAGAGGAGATGACTCACTTCATCTCTCGCCCTGCTGTGCCAAAGCAGAGTGTCGTGCATACGCGTGACTCCTGCCTGATGGTGCCTCTCCCAGCCGAGGTGGTGAGCTCCTGACGCCCAGATCTGCAGAGATGGGCAAAATCATGCTCCCTCCTCGCAAAGGCCCCGCTAGAATTACAAATAATTTTAAAAGGTTGGAAAACATTGTTCTTCTCCTGGATCGACCCAAGGCCGTAATCAACGAACCGTCGGTTCGATAATAAGAGATGATTTATGCCGACAGAAACTCCTTTCCTGAAGTAAGTTTGCAAATATCACTTGAAAGACGTTAATTTGTTGACCGAGTGCCTGTTTGCGCAGCGTTCAGAGAATCCCAGGGTGGAGACGTCTCTCTGCCTGTAAGGAACGGTACAGGCAGGATGATCAGGAGGGACAGGAAAGAGAGGGACTATTCTCGACCTTTCCCGTCCATCGTGCATGTTATTTGCCTCTTCACAGCACAGTAAACAGCTCTGAGTTTCTTATTCTTAGCCCCATTTTACGGAAATGGGACTTGGTCGGGAGGGGGGTGGCGGGGGGCAACTATCGTTCTAAATGGGGGTCCCTGCATGGACACAGGGACGAGAAACGGCTGGATCTTCGCCAGACACGGAGTGGCCATAATATTGGAGAGGGGTAGGAAGCGGGCAGCTTAGCTGGCCCAGAACATGCCAGCCTCGTCGTCAGGGAAGTTCAGACGTCACCCGTTCCACGAGCCGGGCCTCCCGACAGTGAGATGCTCTGCCTCGGGGGGCCCTGGGCCTTCTCTCTCGGCCTCCGCCCTTACACCGGCTTCGTGTCTTAAGTGGCATAGAAGCTGGGGGAAGATTCCGTGGGTCTGGAGTCAGAGCGTGGGCATCCGGACCGTGGGCATGTGAATGTTTTCTGAGCCTCGTCTTTTTTAATCTATAAAATGAGATTAACAATAAGAAACTCCTGGTAATGGACAGACACTGGGTTAAAAATACATCTTAATTTTCTTCCTTTCCTTTATATCATCCTATTTATATAGGAGTTCTTAAAAATTCTGAGTCACATTTTAAAATGCCATAAATCCTTAAGGCTTGACTATTCGGGCTGCCGGGGGGTGGGGTGGAGGGGAGCCTGAGCAGACAGCAACCTGGGCCTTCCAGTTGTCCCTAGATGCAGAGTAATTATACCTGTACCTGCTTGATGTTTTGGAGGTATACATTGAATTTAATTTGAAAATAGAATCGTGCCCCTTAAAAAATTTGCCTAGAGACAACTGGGGCATCCCTGAGCATTTAAATAAGGGAGAGACATGACGAGATTTACATTCTAGAAGGATGACTCTGGTCAGGTGGCCTTAGGTGCCTTGACTTAGTCACTGAAGAAGCTGACATCTGTGGTGAATGCTCAGGCTACCAGTGTGATGTGAGGACTGAGCTGGACGTGGGCGCCACTTTATTAGTGAGCTTGTAGGAAAGGGACTGGCCAGAGCGGGATTGGAGGGTCCTTAGTTGGCTGAGGCCTGTCTGGGCAAGGCTTATGCATTCCCGGACTCTACCGTCATCTGCCCAAGCACACTCCCTCCCTGCCGCCTGCCTGAGGATTCGGGCATGCTGCAGATTCCTGCCTGTCCTGGGCAGGCCCCTTAATGGAAGGGTGGGGTTCCAGCCAGGCTAGCGCTGGCATGCACGAGATTCTTATCAAGCTGATTCCCAAGTGACGGAGGCAAGGCAGGCAAGGATCTTCCTCCACCCGAAGCAGTCGGACTTCTGAGCAGGCTTCCCAGGGGCTGGCACCCCGGTGGTGGGCCGCATGTGGGTCTGACGCTGGCCAGGAGCCATCCCAAGGGCGATGGAGGCCAGACCTGGGTCGCTGAAGGGCCCGCGCTGCTCCCGCTTCTCTCGGGGTTGAGGGGATGCTCGTGGGTCGTGACCCCGTGCCGGTTTGTGTTTCGAATAAAGGGACAAGACCTACTCAGCACAACGCGTTCCCATCACTCCCACGAGGCGGCCCTGAACGCCGAAGGTCCCCCTTTGTCCTTAGAGTGAGAGGTAGAGACACAGGCCATGTGTCTATGGTGGTCGAAAGAGGTGTTACAGACAACAAAGCCGGCCGTGTCCGGCACTCGGTGGCGTTGTGGAAGCTGTAGTTACAGTGCCATCCCAGGTACCCCCGGCTTCTGGGCCCCGTTCCTGTGGGACCAGGGGACACACGGTGTCATCTGTCACCGGCATTACGGCTCCTCTTTTCTGAGGGAAAGGCCTGTAGATTGAAGGAGCAGGTAGTCCCTGGAGCTCAGGCCTGGCGCTGACCAGCTGCGGGTCACTCGCCCCTGCCCAGCCTGTGTCTTCATTGTACGATGAGTCGCGGTGGCTTTTATCCTGGTCTCTGCGGTGCTGACGACAAGTCCGCGCCTGTGGCTGCTGGATCACACGGGAGCCTGGGCAACGTCCCGATTCGCCGTCCGCGGGAGCTGTGACGACCCTTTCCCTGTGTCACACACAGGGTCCTGTCCACCCCGGACTCCACGCTGGCCTCTCGGCTGACCTCAGTGAGCAGGGCAATAGCTAAAGCACCCTGTTGGGTCTCATATTTACAAATGTCACCCTTGCCTGGTGCGTTTTAGTCCTGTGCTAGGAAGGGCTGCCCTCCCCTCGAGCAGCGACCCCAGGAGATATTTCTAAGTCTCCCCCCACCCCCACCTGCAATGACAGGGACTTCTGACTCCTGCGTAGCGTCACCCTTCTCTCCAGAGATTAGAGCTGGGGTCCTCCCCCCGGGGGGGCAGAGCGGACCTTGGCTCCATCACCCTCCCATTCCTAGGCACCCCTGGACTGATGCTGTCTCTGGCTCGTCATGACCCATGCTAATGACCTCACCATCATCCTGTCAAAAGGAGACAACCCAACAGATGCCTCCAGAGCAAGGCAGCGAGGTGACACTTGTAGTGACCCCTCGCCGCAGAGCCCGCTTCCGGCTGGGCAGCACTGGCACCTCGCCCGGGAAGGCATGAAGCATGAGTGAGGGGGCCGGGAATGGAGAGGCCTGAGGCAGCCCGCTCGGGCTTCTGGGGCTGTACGCTCATCTGTGACATCAGGACCTCCTGCTCCGTCGTTCTGTGACCCTGTAGCCGTGAGCCATTCCTACCTGAGAGGCGGTGGCCCCACCGCGGGAGCCCCCCACGGTCCCCGCCTTCGCGCTACATGTCACGTGTCTTCTTCTCCTCTGACACCCCGTGGGCCGGATGACACCGGTGTGGCAAGGCGGAGGCTGCCGGCAGCGTGAATGTCCCCAGGCGATCGTCCCGCAGCGCACCGCGAACGTGCCCGTGAGGCCGTCTGTCTCCTCGCCTGCCACCAAGCCCCGAAGTAACCGCTCGTCTGCAGCGTGGTAGCAACGAAGGTCCCGAGTCGAATGTCCGTGCTCCTTCACGTGCCCGCAGGCTGTGCCCAGTGACTTTCCAGTTTCCCATTTACAGTTCGGTTTGGTGCCCCCGCCCCCGAAAATGCGGATCAGTCGAAAATGGTTCCATGGAACTAATGTCGGCATGCGACGTAGTGGTGCTCAAACCTCCCTGGACCCTGCACTGGACCCGGGGTTCCCCCGGCTTCGGGCCCAGAGACCCGAGCTTGGCCCAGCCCCTCACCCCACCCCGAGACCGCCATACTTTGGTACTGGGGTTTTTATGCCTTAAGTTCGGTGACACAGGTGGTTCGAGTGATCAGAAGGATGGAGGTGTTGAACTGTCCCATATGGTCACCTGACGCTCCAGCCAACCGGAAAGTCCCCCTGCTGGCAGGCGCCCACTTGCCAGCACCTGTACCCCGGGAGCTCGCTCCCCGCTTCCGGTTCCCCAGGCCTCTCCCCGCTGTCCTCGACCTTTTCTCCTTCTTTTCCTCCTCGAGTTCTTTTAGACACGAAGGAAGAGGACAGAGTGCGCCACTAGCTTCAAATTTATTTATTAGTCCACAGGTTTCTACCGAGAGTGGCCCCTGGACTGTCAGCCGTCCTGGAGCAGAGACATCTCCTCGCATCTGCGGTCACAGAGCCCAGCACACAGTAGGTGCTCGACGAAGGTTTGTTGCCCTGAAGCCTCGGGTGCCAGGATCGTGGGCGGCCTGGGCCGATGGCCGTCCGGGCGCTGAGAACTCAGGCGTCGTCTCAAGCCACGTCCCTCCTCCGGGCGGCGTCCGCGAGGCCTGAGAGGTCCAGCGCGCCCAGGCCGGACCCGAGCGTCACCGCGCGCGGCTCCAGCCGAAGTAGCTGCGGCCGCGCTGCTGCGGCGCTCAGGGCTGGGGGGACAGCAGCACAAGTGTCGCCTAGTGACCTCTCGGCTCCGAAGTGCTGGGGGCCAGAGAGAGAAGCGGGGCCTGAGCGCCCACGTGGAATGGGTGCACGTGGGTGCTCAGGGGGGCTCAGAGCCGCTGCGGCGGGGTGTGGGGGGCCGGGGGCGGCGTGGGGGGCCGGGGGCGGCGTCTCGAGAACGTGAGGCGGCGTGAGAGCCGCCGCCCCTCGGCCTCAGCACTCCTCCTCCCGGATGTGGAAGAACGAGCCGCCGCGCAGGCAGCGAGGCTCCCGGGGAGCCCTCCGAGCCCTGGCCGGGCCTGGAGCTTGGGAGCTTTGGGGCGCGGGACTGCAGGGGGCGCAGCGAGGGGCAGAGCAGGGAGCCGAGGAGGGGTGCGCGCACTGCGGAGGGGCGCGTTCCGGAGCCTTCGGAGGCTCCCAAGGTTGCTGCTTCTGCTGTGACATGGCTGGGCTGGCAGGTCCAAGCTGCAAGGACAAAGAACATCCAGTTACGTGGGGGCCTCGGGCGGCTGTCCCCGTGGACCCCTCACAGACGGGGCGGAGGTGGGTGTGGGGGGCTAAGCGTGTGGGGAGCAAACCCTGCCGGGGACCCCCAACCACCAGGCTGAGAACCTGCTCTCCTCCCACGACGCCCTCTTCCCAGGCAGGTGTCTACCTGTGTCAGGGGCAGGGTCTCCGCTGGTCCTCGCTCCGTCTTACTCTGCCCTGAGACTTTAGGCCCGTGGGAATCTCCCCTCCTGCTCCCGCCTCGGCTGCCACGGCTCCCACGGCTCCCTCCCACACCAGGACACTCGAGGTCCTCGGTACGGACGCAGGTCCCTTCCCTTTGTCCCGCCGGGACCTCTCCCACTGGCTTCTCAGCTCCCCAGGGAGAGACAGGAAGGGAGATCGAGGTTCCTTAGCAGAATCCAAGGGAGAAACGACTCAGTGTCCCTGCCCCAGCGCATCCTCACCCTAGAGGAGGACGTGTGACAAGTCACCCCGGCAGGAGTCCAGAGGCCTCACGGGGCCAGGAAGGAAGAGGCCTTTTATATGTCCCTCAGGCTCCGCAGTATTGGAAGGCGGCCGTGGAGCGGATGAGCCACCTCCACGTTTCACAAGTCCCAGGGCGGGAGCCCTCAGCTCCGCATAGGTGGGATGTGGGTCAGAGGGATGCCCAGCTGAGTGGGCGACCAGGAGGCCAGGGCCTTCGGCGGAGGTGGGTATGACCAGGTGTAGGCTGCATTCCCGGGGGCCGAGTGGAGAAAAGTCCGCTGCAGAGCCCCGTCTCGGACTGGAGGGGGAGCATCAAGTTCAACACCACCCACGTCGGAGGAAGACCCCACTCGTCCGTCCCCGCCCATCATCCTGCTCAATGTCATCACCTCCACGGAGTCTCACGGCCCCGAGTCCTCCAGTCTCTGAACCTCGTGGACAACTCTCACAGGGTCAAGGTGACCTACATACTTATCCTATCTCCTCTATTAAACAGCCCCCTGATGACAGGGACCTCGGCTTGATCACTTCTGGATTCCTCGGGCCTGACACTGTCCCTGACATAACGAAGATGCCCCTGACTTATGCGCCCTCGGAGGTCAGCCGCCCGCTCCTCTCTCTTCCTTCCTCCTCCTCTTCCTCTTCTCGTCCCCACCCTCAGGCATCAGAAGTGACCCAACCGCTCCTCCGAGGCATCAGAGGAGGGACAGTGTTTAGCTCTGCGGTTCCTAAAGGCGGCCTTCCTGCGGCCCCGGAGCTGTCCTGTGTCCCGACGACACCTCCGAGTCCAGTCGGTTCCAGGAAGGGACCCCAGAATTTAATCCCTCCATCCTTCTCCCTGGTCCACTTGCCTCTACGAGTTTTCTATGATTCGATATCTACTGAGGCTGTAAAATTTCCCGAATACGCGAAGCAGTAAGAGCTTCTTCCTCTCATGCCTCGAAGCTTTCGCTCCAGACATGATGCAGACACGTTAATAGATAACACAGGACAATCAGGGGACAGGCGGATTCTGCTTCTGGATAGCGAACGGCACTAGGCAGCTTCAATGGAGCAGACTAGAATGACAGTAATTTTAAATGGCGTGGCTCCCACTCTTGTTAGCATCCTGTCCTGGTCCCCAGACACCTAGACCTGACAGCCACCCATCTGTTCTCATTCCTCGTTTCTCTGAGCAATAGAGCACGCTCGCTCGCTCGCTCTCTCTCTCTCTCTCTCCCTCCCTCTCTCTCTCTCTCTCCCTCTTTCTCCTCTTACTGTCTTTTTCTTTATTTGTGCTCATTTCTCTTCCGAGAGTATCCGCCCCATCCTCTCTTCGCCTTTGGACAATCTGTGCTCCAATCTTAATCCGATCTTAATCCCAGGTTGTCTGTAATGGGTTCCCTGACAATGCCTGACCAAGGAAATTTCCAAGAGTATGTATCGTTTGTCGTACGTATCATTTATGATCACGCACAATCGTGTTTTTTTTGTTTGTTTTTTATTTTTATTTTTATTTTTTTTCTGTGAGGCTGTGAAATTTCGAGCATGGGGAGATGTAGCATTTATCTTATCCCCTTTTGGTGAACACAATGGCTCATCACACATACTAGTTACTAGGTTTTTAAAAATCCCTGTCACCAACATTCACAGAAAACGGCTTGCAGAATGCTTTCTAAACGATGGCTGAAAAGTCCTCAAATTTGATGAAACACCGCGATGCTTTCAAAAAGATCAGCAAACTCAAAGTAAGAGAAACAGCCTGGGTTGCCAAGGCACATAAAGATCAATGGAAGATAACTGGGAGCCCAGAAATAAGCCACGAGTGTGCGCTCAGAACCAGAAACAAGCCACGAGTGTGCGCTCAGAACCAGAAACAAGCCACGAGTGTGCGCTCAGAACCAGAAACAGCCACGAGTGTGCGCTCAGGTGGCTTTTGGCAAGACGTCAAGATATTCCACTGAGAAAACAAGTCGTTTCACAAAATAGTATTAGGCGACGGAACATCCACGTGGAAAAGAGTGACCTGCAACATTTAAAAAACATAACATCGAAGAAAATCACTCAAACGCATCAAGGACCTGACTGAGGGGTCCAAGCGATACGACTCTTAGAAGAAATAAATGCGCAAGAAAAATCTCCATTATCCGGCAGGGAACACAGCCTCCGCTTCCAGGGGACGCCGGTCTGACACAGACACAGACGCGCAGCTCCTGTGTCCAGGACGCGTCCAGGCTGAGGTGAGAGCGAGAACCCCTGACCGTACTGGAGCGTGACACTTCTGTGGGATGCAGGATGCGTTTGTCCGAGCATACCCAGTCGGATAGAAAGGAGGCCACCTGTTACTCCGGCCAACAGCAGCCCCATCCTGGTTAGTGTGCCGGTCACTGTCTAGGAGGGGATCCCGCAATATGTGGAGTGTCTGAGTCCCGTCTCCTGACAGAAAGCAAGGAGGTTGACCCCTCTTCCGGCTTCCTGGGATGGCTCCTCCGGGGACCCTCACAGGACTATGACTTGAGTGACTGACGGAAGATGCGGGGACACCTAAAGGTCATATCGGTCACAGCAGCTGCGAGGGAGGAACCACCCCATCTCTGAGATGTGTTCCTGCTCTCTGGCCACCCCCCAGATGCCTGTGGTTTTTCATGGATTAAAATATAAATACAAAGTATCGGCCACTTATCCAGTTCATTTTAAGATTGTTAAGGTGTAATAACTCAGAAAACTCGCCATGTTTAAATCTCATGTGACATTTATAATTGAAAAAAAACTTGTTGAAAAATCAAGATTTCTTTTACAAAATATACAGATGAAATATATGGCCTGAAAAACTGGACTTGGGACTCAAGAAGAGAAAAGGGAGAAAGTACTAATTAAAAAAAGAAATTCCTGATTCTTTTCTTATGGACTTAAGAGTTTTATGATCTTCGCCACATGCTCTCCAAATGTTTCTGGTTAGAATTAATTGACATTGGTGGCAGACGGTTCACGTATAATTTTCTAAACACATTTTTTTTTTTACTAGAGGAGAAAGAAATCTGTGGGTGACTTGGGGCAGCATCCCAAAGGGAAAGAGGACACGGGTAGGGGGACGGGACACACACCTGTGTCCCTGTCTTGCCCTGGGGACTGGGCTGGGCCCCAAGTCCAGGGAGCTACGTTCGCCAGACACCAGGAGATGGTGCTCGGGCAGAGGCGCATGGAGTTCATCCGCGACGCAGCGTCAGGGCAGGGCGCAGGCCACCTTGCTGTCCCCTCCTCCCACGCCCACCCGTGCGACTGGCATGTATTTGATCTCCCGGGTCTCCGGGCCGCGTAAGAATGGACAGCGGTGAAAAGAACATTGGGGCGCAAGCGGCAAAGACGCGTCTGGGACAGACGGGGAGCAGATTCTTGGTTTTATTGTTTCACCGGAGGCTGCAGACAGCATGGGGAGAGGTGAGGGGCCGAGGTTTGGGGATCCCAGGGCGGACGATACAGTTGACGTAGGAGGCCAGCACATAGGTTTCTGGGAGGTTTGACACTTCTGACTCCGGGCAGAAGGACTGGGCAGGTCAGAGCTGAGAAGCCTCACTGGGACATCTCGCCACTCGTGAGCCCGATCACAGTGGGCAGAGGAGGAAGGATTTGGTCACTTGCTGCCTCTTATTCAGCTCTTCCTGGTCCTGAGTCCACGTCAGCAGCAGCCTCCAGAGGACTGGCCGCTGCCCCCTCCACAGCAGCTGGAGCCCCCGCCGCAGCAGCTGGAGCCCCCCGAGGGCTGGCTGCAGCACTCAGAGCTCTGGTGTCTGCGGCGGTGGAACCTGTGGGGCTTGTGGTGGCTCAGGCAGCAGCCACCACCCCCGGAGCTGCAGCAGCCGCCACCCCCGGAGCTGCAGCAGCCGCCACCCCCGGAGCTGAGGCCACAGCAGCCCCCAGAGCTGACGCCAAAGCAGGAGGAGACAGGGAGGGCACTTTTGGGGACACTTAGTGGGCAATTTGGGGACACTTTGGGGGCACTTGGGCCACACTGGGGACATCACACTGCCGGGCCAATCACAAGGGTTCTGTTGGCAGGACATCTTGCTGGGTGGGCAGGTCAGGAGCTGTGGAGAGTCGACACACAGTCAGCCCCACACAGAGGCCACCACTTCCCAAGTCCCCACCCGGCTTCGTTTCCAGCCCCTTATCTCCAGGAACTGCTCGATGTCGGCCCTGATATTAGGCGCTGGACGTGTCATTACTTCTGGTAGCTGCCCACACGCTCTCACGCCCTCTGCTCGGACCGTAAGAGGCCCACGAAGCGTGTTCACCTCTGCAGACCCGTTAATCTGCGAGCTTCACTCAGGTCGGCCGGCCCCGACTCCCCTGCACCAGCTGACACCCACTGTCCGCACCCCAACTTTAGCGGGAGGGACAGTGACATTTTCAAAGATGAACTTCCCTTCCGGGACGGGCATAGGTCAGCATGAGGGTCAATGAGCCAACCGTCCGGCCGTGAGACACACAAGGCCAGGCCGCGATCACACACCCCTCCTGCTCACGTCCCAGCGGGTCCTCGGTGCCCGTCCCTCAGTCCCCTCGAGACTTGCTCATCTGCTCACATGAAAGCAGCTGCATCTCCCGCTCCACAGCCCCTCGCCCCCTCCACGCTCCTGCCCCGGTCCGGGCGTCCCTCTGTGGGAGGAAGGCCCTGCCCCGGTCCCAGGGGACACTTACCGGGCGCACGAGCAGCACAGGGTCTGTCACCACCTCGGGAGGGAGTGGATGGAGGTGCCCTGGCCCCGGGGCCCTTTTATCCTGGCCGTGGGCTCTGCCCAGCAGGTGAGACAGGCCCTGGGCATGAGAGGACTGCCCCCTGCCTCCCACGTGGGTCCTGGGACAGGCGATGACTGGCAGCTCCTCCCGCCTCCCTCTAGGGGCCAGGGCAGCGGCCCCTGGACCAGGGACAGAGCTGCGTAGGGCCGGGGCCGGGGCGGGGGCCGAATTCCTCCACCGTCTGCGGCCGCAGCGCCCTCAGCGGCTCCTGCCTCTCAGTTCTCTTTCCTGGAGCTCGGGCCCCCGCTCTTCCTCCTCCTGCAGTGTTGATTCACCAGCTCCCGGTGTAAACGGAGCGCGGCAGGTGCCGCCACGCTTGGCACCCGGGGCCCGCACTTGGCCGGTGCGGCGCGGGCATCGGCGGCTACGCCGCGCGTGTGTCTGAGCGGGGCGTGCGCCCGGCGCGTGTCGTGGGCGATCACGCAGATCTCGCTCTCGGACAACGCGCTCGAGCTAGAAAAGTCAGCGGAAGGTCGGCGCGCGGCTCTGAGCCCGGCGTGAATCCGGCTCGACACTCACTCTCCTCCTCCGAGGGCGAATCGTGGATTCCCTCGGCCTCGGGGTCCTCGCCCGTGGAGAGGCGGTTTCCACACCCTCCGCTCTGTGAGTTCGTGAGAGTAAAGCTCACGAGCCCGTCTCGCACATTTCCTGCACACAGCGAGCTGTCGTCATCACCGCGGTTGTCATCGCTGTCCTTAGTCACCTTGCAGAGGCATGCTGTGGCAATCAATAGGTTTTTCTGTCATGCACGAAGCTGGCATTTCCGTAGGACTCGAGGGCTCGCAAATAGTTTGTCCACAGGACTCAGGCCGGCGCGTGAGCTCTGGAGTGTGCAGACGTGCGTGGCCAGACACGGCGCCCGCAGAGGTCCGGCCCCGGGTCGCCTGAGCCGCCTCTGCCTTTGTCCTCGGGCTGTTGCTCAAGGGTTCGCTGGAAGGGAGGGGCCCGCACAGAGATTCCTGGGCGCAGGCGGGTCACACTCACTCAGCAAGGACGCTGATCTGCAGGTGACCGGCCTGGGGGCTCGTGTGGTCCACGCCTCTACGGACGCTGGGACCCAAACCACCAGTCGACCTGACGTAGGTCTGCTGATCAGTCGGCTGCACGTTTGAGACAAAAGCTCGGTGTCCTCGCCTTGCGTGTGTGACGTCGGTGAGCGGAGTTCAGTGCGATAAGAAAATGTTTATGAAGCGGATGGTTGGCTTTCCAGGTCTTCTGTCACGAGGATGGGGAGCAGACACGGCCGAGACCCAGAGCGGAAATACGAGGCGAATCAAACGTAATGCCGCGTGTCCCACACGGGAAGGTTACACAAGTAACTCTGGCCATTTCTTTCCCAGTTTATTTTGACGGCGTCTTCCTGTCATCCAGTTACTGTTTAAAACGTTTTTAAATGTGTCCAGTTCTTCTAGAATCAGCCCGATGTTCACTATGCGACTATGCTTAACACACATCTGCATGAAATATTTTATTTAAAAATTAAACAGGTGACATTTTACGTATACATGTGTAATGAGGTATTAGTTCGCATTTCATATAGATTATTTTATATTTATTAAAACGTTAATATAGATGTCATATATATGAAAATATTTCAAAAAAGTGTTTTTCATTTTGTTTCTCCTGTCCTTATGTCACAAAACTTTTTATTTGATATGTACGTATTCATACGTATTTTTCTTTACAATTTCTTTAATCGTTTTTACACTTATGCTAGTGTTTTCCTGTCCTGAGATCAAACACATTTGGCTGTAAGTTGTTGTTTTTAGCATTTCACTTTCCCCAAATATAGAACTATTTGCCCCGTGAAACTCCTCTTGCCATTGGATGTTAAATTAGACTTTACGTTTCTTTCCGATAAACCAGGCTCCCTAACTCTGCATATTGAGATCTTTCTCCCTGATGACTGACACCTGCTTTCCACAATTTCAATCCTTATATAAACTCTATTTGTTCGGTTACCTGGTCGGCACCAGTCTCAAGGTCTGGGGATGACTTGTGTGAACTTACGGGCTGAGAGGTACGTTCTCTGTCAGCCTGGGACCTGTGGCGGACGGGACAGTGACCCTGGTTTCCGGGGAGCAGAGGGAGCGAAGGGACGTCCCCGGGACGAGGACCTCGGGGTCCGGCCCTGTGTGCTCTTTCCCGCTGGACGTCGCCCCGGTCTGAGGGGTCAGGGGACGTGGGATCTGACTCCGGCCTCAGGAAACAGGGAGGAGACGCTGTCCCCTGAGGAAAGGTGAGTTTCCGGTCCTCTGACAGTGCGGGTCAAAGGGCGTGCGAACGCTTCCTGTGGCCGGACGTTCATCACGGGGCAGAGAACAGCTGCTCTTGAGCCATCTTGTCCCTCGTGGAAGAGAAGATTCTGGAACCTGGGCTGACCTTTGGAGTGATCACCATGGAGGAGCCAGCACCCAGACCATAGATAAAGGGGAGACGCCGAGATGCCCCCAAGAGCAGGAGTCAGAAACTCGATTCTGCCACCTAGTTTTATCCAATATAAAACAAAAAATTGTGCCCACACGTGAGCTGTGCCCCTAATCGTCATGCGGGGTGGAAACTGCATTTGGAAAACAGCAAGAGAAGGGAACTATGAGGCCGGAAACGGGGTACAGGTCCTGGCCCCCGCCCACTGTGACGGGCCAGCCCACCAGGCGCACACAGGTGCTGCCAAACCAGTTGGTGTTGTCACCGTGTCTCAGACCGGATAGTCTACTTTCCAAACTGAGCCCAAGTTTGTCATGTAAAAGGACAGATCACTTTCTATTACTTAGAAGGAGCTGTGGAGGTGCTAGGCCTTCCGAATGGGCATCTAGCCCACTGAGTAAACTTTTAAGGACAAAGGCATGTAATTAAAAAGTTACGTTTTATTACATCCTCCAAGGAAGCCTGTTCACGTGCGGGCTACAGACACATTACCTAGAGTCCTCTTCCTCGAGGGGACGCTCAGGTGAGCAGGGAAGGGTTCACAGAAGGATGGGGTCGGAGTCGAGCCTGCCAGGAGGGACGGAATTGTCACGTGTCGGGGGGACGGGGAAGGAGTCGAAGTCCACCCAGGGAGAGGAGGGAGCACGGGCTGCCGCCGATCGTAGCAGTAGCGACCACGGTGGCCGCAGTAACAGCGCTTAGAAAATAGGAACGGAAGATGCCCGTACCGAAGACTTGGACTATTCTGGACACTGAGCGAAGGACAGTCAACTCTGCTGCTTCCGGACAGAAGGACATCGAGATGCAAAGTCCCCGTTAGACCAGGGAAGGGTGAGCCGGCAGCGTGGCGGGGTCACGGGGTGTCACGGGGCGGTGACCCTGAGAAACTGAGACCTGGGAACAGCTTCTAAAACGCAGTTCTGGAACCACGCGCGCGATTCCGCAGAGAGCCGCCGGTTTTCGGGAGTGAGGGCCAAGTGCATGAGTGAGGCGTGTGTGAGAGGAGGTGAGGGGGGCTCGCGGGAGCCGAAGCGGAGGAAACGGGGGAGACGTGCTGGGAGGCAGCGCGGGGACGACTTTCACACCCGACGGCAGAGATGGCAGGAGAAAGCCCGTTCCCCCCGCTCTTCCTTTCTGTTTCACTGATTGATTCATTTTGTGCGTGTGTGTGTGCGTGCATGTGTGTGCGTGTATGTGAGCATGTGTGCGCACGTGTGCGTGTATGTGCATGTGTGTGCATGCGTGCGTGTGTGTGTGGTGTCCGGCCGGGATAGGTCAGCAGCAGCAGGTGGGCACCCAGCGGGAGAGGGACAGGACGACCCCGTTAGGACCCGGAAGGTCACCAGAAGCCCAAGAATTTCTTTTTACAAAAAGCATTTTGAGACATGGTCACAGCATGCTGGACCCGGATGACACAGGGGAAAACAGAGTTGGGAGCATTTGTCTCTGCCACACGCTCACCCCGTCCACCCCGGCTGCGGCCACGGGGCCCCTCTGTCCCCGAGGCTGCAAGGCCGCCACCAGCAGAGGACAGGGCAGAGGCAGACAATGGGGCCCAGGAAAAAAAAACGGTCCTTTCAGAACGACATGCTGGCAGATGGCTTTTTTATTGTTACATTCATCAGACGGCGCTCGGGGAGAAGGCAGGGCAGAGGGCGACGTGCGGCTTGACGGGAGCCACGGAGACGGGGTCCGAGGCCAGTGGTGGGGTGCAGGAGAGGAGGGAGTTCCTGGAGCCCGGGGAGGACGTTGTCTTCACAAGTTCAGCGACCCCTCTGGGATCCTCAGACTCCCAGGTCAGCTGGCAGGAGAGACGACGGCGGCCGTTTGCTGCCCAGGTCAGCTCCTCCTGGCCCAGGGTCCAGTTCAGCAGCAGCCTCCAGAGGACTGGCCGCTGCCCCCTCCGCAGCAGCTGGAGCCCCCGCCACAGCAGCTGGAGCCCCCCGAGGGCTGGCTGCAGCACTCAGAGCTCTGGTGTCTGCGGCGGTGGAACCGGCGGGGCTTGTGGTGGCTCAGGCAGCAGCCACCACCCCCGGAGCTGCAGCAGCCGCCACCCCCAGAGCTGCAGCAGCCCCCACCCCCAGAGCTGCAGCAGCCCCCAGAGCTGACGCTGCAGCAGGAGGAGACTGGAGGGCACTTTGGGGGACACTTGGGAGGGCATTTGGGGGCACACTTTGGGGGACACTTGGGCGCACACTGGGGGACGCACTTCGGCGGGGGCTGGCACTGCTGCTGGTTCTGCTGGCAGGACATCTTGGCGGGAGGGTGGGCAGGCGGGCGTCAGAAGCTGTGGAGAGTCAGACGCACAGTCGGCCCCACACAGAGGCCACCCCGCCCTCCCTGTCCCTCCTGTGCCCATGTGCACGACAGTCCCCCAAACGCCTCTGATCTGCTCCTCCTTTTGAGAACTGCGGTCCCCAAGTCAAGCCTTGTAGAGGCTGCAGTGGCATTTGAGAGGTCAGCCTCCTTCCTGAGACCGCGCTGCGATATCAGAGCGGCCAGTGGCCTCCCTGCCTCACCCCGGGAGTCCCACACGGCGGCGCACCTGCTGCCCTCCCAGGGCTCAGGAGCCTTCGCTCGTGCCTGTCACTCCCAGCTCCATCCTTCTGGGCCCGTCTCTCTCTAATCACATGACCCCAGTCCCCGAGGTGCCACCCCGCCTGCACTCCTGCCCCGGTCCGGGCGTCCCTCTGTGGGACACTTACCGGGTGCACGAGCAGCACAGGGTCTGTCACCACCTCGGGAGGGAGTGGATGGAGGTGTCCTGGCCCCGGGGCCCTTTTATCCTGGCCGTGGGCTCTGCCCAGCAGGTGAGACAGGCCCTGGGCATGAGAGGACCGCCCTCTGCCACCCACATGGGTCCTGTGACAGGCGATGACTGGCAGCTCCTCCCGCCTCCCTCTAGGGGCCAGGGCAGCGGCCCCTGGACCAGGGACAGAGCTGCTTAGGAACGGGGGTGGGGCGGGAAATTCCCACCGAGATTCCGCCTGGTCCCCCCTGGGGGGGGCCTGTCTCGAGGGCCGGCGCCTCTCATCTCGGAAGCCCCCCTCAACACTACCTTTCTTGCCCCGCTGCTGTTAATTTAGTGACCACAGCCATTTGTCGTTTCCAAAGCGTTCCTCACGTTTTATCGCTATTCCGGTGACCCTGACCCCAGCTCGCTGCCCCGCGTGAGTTTCAGCTCTGTCACATGGTATCGTACTACGTCGCGCTCTTTGTAAGTCCTCTTGGGAGCTGCTCACGTGGATCCACGTAGCTCAAGTTCGTTCCGTTTTACACCTGCGGAGCGTCCATCCCGCGAGCGTGGCGCGATCTTGCTTGCCTGTGTCTTTTCGGATGACGGCTGTGGTACTTCGGCCACGGACATCTTGCCGCGTGTCACTTGCGTATATGGTGGCGAGACTCTAGGTTGAATGCTGGTACGTGGAACTGCTGGGTTTTAGATTAGGCCCGGCTTTCCACGTTGGTCCCGCCGATTTCTGTTTCCACTCGTGGTAGATAATGATCACTCTCCCTCTGCACATTGTCGCTAAGCTAAATCGTCGCCATTTGATGCGAGTGAATGAATCGGTGTCGTTTTAATCTGTGGTCACGGACATCTCCACATACGCTTGTTGGTCATTTGGGTTTTCCCTTCCATGAATCGTTATTTAAAAACGACTTTTCTGTTTGTCTCTTTTTGCTGAGATCTGGAAGTGTTCTTTGCAGACCCTGGTTACTAGCTCACTGTTAGTCAGTGAGTGGTGTCTGTCTTTCCTCTGTAATTAATTTCTTGTTTGCGTTTCAAGTGTCCTCTGATGGAAAGGCGTTTTATTTTTAATAGAGCCTAAATTCTGCAACGTTATGTTTGTTCACCCTTGACATGATTTTAAGAAATTGCGACCCCTCATTCATAAGCTCAGCAACCTGTTCTTTTCCGTTTTTGTTAAGTTGTAAGAATGTGTTTTCTTTAAAAAATTAAGTCGCTATCAACCTAGAAAAGAATTTTCTTCCATTTTAATTTCCTGTAATAATTATTTTTATGCATGTAATTTTCTGTATCAAATCTTTTTTTTAGGTTACCTTCTTAGGAGTTCAATTGCTGTATTAAAGAGTATGCAAATTTTAAATTTTAACTATTATGCATAACAATAATTATTTGTTGAAAAATGAATCACCAAATTTCCATCGAAATGCTTATGCCAATTTATACTTCCAGTATTAAAAGACCTTCAGCAAAACTGTTTTATTATCCATTTTAAGTCTTTTTTAGTTCCATATGAAGGAATAAATCCGATAGACCTCATCCCTGGAAAGGTACCCTCGTTTATTATATGTAGTTCTTTGGTTATTTATATATGCACAAACATGAAACGATACATTTCTAATTTTATTGGTCATTTGTACTTCTTTCTAAGCTATTCATTCGTGTGCTTTGCCCATCAGTTTGTAGACATGTTTGTTTGTTTTCTGTAAAATTGTAAGAACTTACTGTTTATTATGAATTTTAATTCTATTACTGACTTGTGTATTTCATTTTTCCTCAGCTTGTTATTTTTTCCTCCATCTTTTTTATGATGGTTTCTACCAGGAAGATTATTTTCTATGTGACAAAATTGATCGATATTTTTTACCATGCTCAAAATATTTCATCCAACTACTTATCGAGAAAGAATTAGGTACATACTCTAGTAATTTTGGAGTATTAATTTATTGCAGCTACTATAAATAGAGACTTGTAGGGCTGGCTCTGAGACACAGAGTCAAATCCACTGAATCTGAATTAATTCTCGCCGGATCTCAGCATTTTCCCCTCCCGTTTCCTGAGATTATGAGATCCTGATGACATAAGAAATATACTTTTTCGGAAAATCAGTCCTTTGCTAGTGCATACTGTTCCATTACAAACGGTGCCCAGTGGTAGCCACTGCGCTCCAACGCCTGTCCTGAGTTCGGGTGATAACACAGGGCATGATTGTTGCATCATGCCCTAGTGCTATCACCCGAGCTCAAGTCAGATTAATGATGTCAGAGGTATGTACTAGAATAGCTTCTAAGTCTGATCATCCTTGGAATGGGTGAGCTGGGCTCCTGAATCAGAACTTCCTATGTCAGCCAAAGAATCAATACCTGACTACATTCTCATTAGACGCACTCTGAAACAGCACAAGCCATACCCAGGCAGCTCAGTGGCAGATTTCTGCAGGGTGATAAGGCTAGTGCCTTGCAATGTCAGTATCTCAGAGTGAGAATTCTGATGATAATGGCTTGAGTCAGAATCAAAGTAAAGTTAATGCTAATATTAATAAATAGATTTTTAAATTGATTATCCATTGAATGCACAGCCCTCTCTTTGGAGCAGCTGGTGGATACAGATATAAAAGCCCCAAGCTAGGGTTTCAACGAAAGTTTAGTATAAGTGTATATGAATGAAAAGACTCATAAAGGAGTCATATCACAAGTTATATTTCAACAGCACCGATTTAGAAGTGTGTCGATCATAGGATAAAGCATGGAAGTTTGACAGGATGGAGCAAATTCAAAGTAGTGTAAACTGACCATTCAAACTTAAGAAGATTTTTAAAGGGAGGCAGCAACAAGGCCTGAACTGGAGATGCAACAGAGTTCTGATACACCAGCCCCAAACGTCACCCAGCAGAGACTGAAGCTCATTGAGTCCCAGCGGGGACCCCAGGATGAAGCCTCCTTCGTGAGCTGGGACAGTTACCCCCCGGGGTGAGGGGGGGAGCCTCATGAGGAGCAGGACGAAGGAGAGAAAAGGCAGGTGAGAGGCAGGCAATTTAAGAGAGACTGGACACAGGCGATACCAGATGCCCAGAGGAACAGGAAGATGTGTGTGCGTGTGTGTGCGTGTGTGTGCGTGTGTGCGTGCGTGTGCTCGGTCTCTCCCAAGTCTCTGCAATATCTCTAAGTGGAAGTACACACAGATGCACACACCTGCACCTCAACCACGTTCTAGTAGGGTTCATTCTGTGCAAAGCGACCCAGATACTGTGAAATCAGCATCAGTCCAGGTCTGGGAAATGCCACAGTTCTCCCCAGTCCATCATTTTGTTCTCTGTATCTATAAGTTTGTTTCTGCTTTGTGTTTAGATTCCACATATAAGTGAAATTATATGGTACTTGTCTTTTTCTGTCTGACTTACTTCACTCCGCATAATACCCACGGCACCCATCCATGTTATTGAGGATGGCAAGATTTCATTCATTTTATGGCCTAGTAATATTCGATTGTGTCTAAGTACCACCTCTTTATCCAGCTGTCTTTCGATGGACACTTAGGTTGCTCTTATATCTTGTCTATTGTAAATAATGATGCAATAAATGTAAGGACGCATATATCTTTTCGATTAGTGTTTCGGATTTATTTGGATAAATACCCCGCAGTGAAATTGCGGGGTCGTATAGTTCCTAGTCCAGAAGCAGCTGCCCTGGCCCCGTAGAGGGAGGCGGAAGGAGCTGCCAGTCATCGCCTGTCACAGGACCCATGTGGGTGGCAGGGGGCGGTCCTCTCATGCCCAGGGCCTGTCTCACCTGCTGGGCAGAGCCCACGGCCAGGATAAAAGGGCCCCGGGGCCAGGACACCTCCATCCACTCCCTCCCGAGGTGGTGACAGACCCTGTGCTGCTCGTGCACCCGGTAAGAGTCCCACAGAGGGACGCCCAGACCGGGGCAGGAGTGCGGGCGGGGTGGGCCCTCGGGGACTGGGGTCATGTGATTAGAGAGAGACGGGCCCAGAAGGGTGGAGCTGGGAGTGACAGGCACGAGCGAAGGCTCCTGAGCCCTGGGAGGGCAGCAGGTGCGCCGCCGTGTGGGACTCCCGGGGTGAGGCAGGGAGGCCACTGGCCGCTCTGATATCGCAGCGCGGTCTCAGGAAGGAGGCTGACCTCTCAAATGCCACTGCAGCCTCTACAAGGCTTGACTTGGGGACAGCAGTTCTCAAAATGAGGAGCAGATCAGAGGCATTTGGGGGACTGTCGTGCACATGGGCACAGGAGGGACAGGGAGGGCGGGGTGGCCTCTGTGTGGGGCCGACTGTGCGTCTGACTCTCCACAGCTTCTGACGCCCGCCTGCCCACTCTCCCGCCAAGATGTCCTGCCAGCAGAACCAGCAGCAGTGCCAGCCCCCGCCGAAGTGCGTCCCCCAGTGTGCGCCCAAGTGTCCCCCAAAGTGTGCCCCCAAATGCCCTCCCAAGTGTCCCCCAAAGTGCCCTCCAGTCTCCTCCTGCTGCAGCGTCAGCTCTGGGGGCTGCTGCAGCTCTGGGGGTGGGGGCTGCTGCAGCTCTGGGGGTGGCGGCTGCTGCAGCTCCGGGGGTGGTGGCTGCTGCCTGAGCCACCACAAGCCCCGCCGGTTCCACCGCCGCAGACACCAGAGCTCTGAGTGCTGCAGCCAGCCCTCGGGGGGCTCCAGCTGCTGTGGCGGGGGCTCCAGCTGCTGCGGCGGGGGCAGCGGCCAGTCCTCTGGAGGCTGCTGCTGAACTGGACCCTGGGCCAGGAGGAGCTGACCTGGGCAGCAAACGGCCGCCGTCGTCTCTCCTGCCAGCTGACCTGGGAGTCTGAGGGTCCCAGAGGGGTCGCTGAACTTGTGAAGACAACGTCCTCCCCGGGCTCCAGGAGCTCCCTCCTCTCCTGCACCCCACCACTGGCCTCGGACCCCGTCTCCGTGGCTCCCGTCAAGCCGCACGTCGCCCTCTGCCCTGCCTTCTCCCCGAGCGCCGTCTGATGAATGTAACAATAAAAAAGCCATCTGCCAGCATGTCGTTCTGAAAGGACCGTTTTTTTTTCCTGGGCCCCATTGTCTGCCTCTGCCCTGTCCTCTGCTGGTGGCGGCCTTGCAGCCTCGGGGACAGAGGGGCCCCGTGGCCGCAGCCGGGGTGGACGGGGTGAGCGTGTGGCAGAGACAAATGCTCCCAACTCTGTTTTCCCCTGTGTCATCCGGGTCCAGCATGCTGTGACCATGTCTCAAAATGCTTTTTGTAAAAAGAAATTCTTGGGCTTCTGGTGACCTTCCGGGTCCTAACGGGGTCGTCCTGTCCCTCTCCCGCTGGGTGCCCACCTGCTGCTGCGGACCTATCCCGGCCGGACACCACACACACACGCACGCATGCACACGCACACACACACACTCACATACATGCACACATACACAAACACACGTGCACACACATGTGCACATATGCATGAGCACATGCACTCACACGCACGCGTGCGCACACACATGCACACATACACATGCACATGCACGCAAAGACACACAAACACACGTGTGTGCACATGTACACACACATGTACGTGCATGCACACATACACACGAGTGCATGCACTCACATACACGCACACATGCACGCACTCACATACACGCACGCACATACATTCACATGTGCACACGTGCGTGCACGCACAGACACACGCACACAGATACACTCACATGTGCACACGTGTGCACACACATGCACATACACGCACACGTGCGCACACACTCACATACACGCACACACATGCACGCACACGCGCACACACGCACAAAATGAATCAATCAGTGAAACAGAAAGGAAGAGCGGGGGGAACGGGCTTTCTCCTGCCATCTCTGCCGTCGGGTGTGAAAGTCGTCCCCGCGCTGCCTCCCAGCACGTCTCCCCCGTTTCCTCCGCTTCGGCTCCCGCGAGCCCCCCTCACCTCCTCTCACACACGCCTCACTCATGCACTTGGCCCTCACTCCCGAAAACCGGCGGCTCTCTGCGGAATCGCGCGCGTGGTTCCAGAACTGCGTTTTAGAAGCCGTTCCCAGGTCTCAGTTTCTCAGGGTCACCGCCCCGTGACACCCCGTGACCCCGCCACGCTGCCGGCTCACCCTTCCCTGGTCTAACGGGGACTTTGCATCTCGATGTCCTTCTGTCCGGAAGCAGCAGAGTTGACTGTCCTTCGCTCAGTGTCCAGAATAGTCCGAGTCTTCGGTACGGGCATCTTCCGTTCTTGTTTTCTAAGCGCTGTTACTGCGGCCACCGTGGTCGCTACTGCTACGATCAGCGGCAGCCCGTGCTCCCTCCTCTCCCTGGGTGGACTTCGACTCCTTCCCCGTCCCCCCGACACGTGACAATTCCGTCCCTCCTGGCAGGCTCGACTCCGACCCATCCTTCTGTGAACCCTTCCCTGCTCACCTGAGCGTCCCCTCGAGGAAGAGGACTCTAGGCAATCTGTCTGTAGCCCGCACGTGAACAGGCTTCCTTGGAGGATGTAATAAAACGTAACTTTTTAATTACATGCCTTTGTCCTTAAAAGTTTACTCAGTGGGCTAGACGCCCATTCGGAAGGCCTAGCACCTCCACAGCTCCTTCTAAGTAATAGAAAGTGATCTGTCCTTTCACATGACAAACTCGGGCTCAGTTTGGAAAGTAGACTATCCGGTCTGAGACACGGTGACAACACAAACTGGTTTGGCAGCGCTCGTGTCCGCCCGGTGGGCTGGCCCGTCACAGCGGGCGGGGGCCAGGACCTGTACCCCGTTTCCGGCCTCATAGTTCCCTTCTCTTGCTGTTTTCCAAATGCAGTTTCCACCCCGCATGACGATGAGGGGGACGGGGCACAGCTCATGTGTAGGCACAATTTTTTGTTTTATACTGGACAAAACTAGGTGGCAGAATCGAGTTTCTGACTCCTGGTCTTGGGGGCATCTCAGTGTCTCCCCTTTATCTATGGTCTGGGTGCTGGCTCCTCCATGGTGATCACTCCAAAGGTCAGCCCAGGTTCCAGAATCTTCTCTTCCACGAGGGACAAAATGGCTCAAGAGCAGCTGTCCTCTGCCCCGTGATGAACGTCCGGCCACAGGAAGCGTTCGCACGCCCTTTGACCCGCACTGTCAGAGGACCGGAAACTCACCTTTCCTCAGGTGACAGCGTCTCCTCCCTGTTTCCCGAGGCCGGAGTCAGATCCCACGTCCCCTGACCCCTCAGACCGGGGCGACGTCCAGCGGGAAAGAGCACACAGGGCCGGACCCCGAGGTCCTCGTCCCGGGGACGTCCCTTCGCTCCCTCTGCTCCCCGGAAACCAGGGTCACTGTCCCGTCCGCCACAGGTCCCAGGCTGACAGAGAACGTACCTCTCAGCCCGTAAGTTCACACAAGTCATCCCCAGACCTTGAGACTGGTGCCGACCAGGTAACCGAACAAATAGAGTTTATATAAGGATTGAAATTGTGGAAAGCAGGTGTCAGTCATCAGGGAGAAAGATTTCAACATGCAGATTTGGGGAGCCTGGTTAATCGGAAAGAAACGTAAAGTCTAATTTAACATCCAATGGCAAGAGGAGTTTCACGGGGCAAATAGTTCTATATTTGGGGAAAGTGAAATGCTAAAAACAACAACTTACAGCCAAATGTGTTTGATCTCAGGACAAGAAAACAATAGCGTAAGTGTAAAAACGATTAAAGAAATTGTAAAGAAAAATACGTATGAATACGTACATATCAAATAAAAAGCTTTGTGACATAAGGACAGGAGAAACGAAATGAAAAACACTTTTTTGAAATATTTTCATATATATGACATCTATATTAACGTTTTAATAAATATAAAATAATCTACATGAAATGCGAACTAATACCTCATTACATATGTAGACGTAAAATGACACCTGTTTAATTTTTAAATAAAATATTTCATGCAGATCCGTGTTAAGCATAGTAGCATAGTGAACATCGGGCTGATTCTAGAAGAACTGGACACATTTAAAAACGTTTTAAACAGTAACTGGGTGATAGGAAGACGTCGTTGAAATAAACTGGGAAAGAAATGGCCAGAGTTACTTGTGTAACCTTCCCGTGTGGGACACGCGGCATTACGTTTGATTCGCCTCGTATTTCCGCTCTGGGTCTCGGCCGTGTCTGCTCCCCATCCTCGTGACAGAAGACCTGGAAAGCCAACCATCCGCTTCATAAACATTTTCTTATCGCACTGAACTCCGCTCACCGACGTCACACACGCAAGGCGAGGACACCGAGCTTTTGTCTCAAACGTGCAGCCGACGGATCAGCAGACCTACGTCAGGTCGACTGGTGGTTTGGGTCCCAGCGTCCGTAGAGGCGTGGACCACACGAGCCCCCAGGCCGGTCACCTGCAGATCAGCGCCCTTGCTGAGTGAGTGTGACCCGCCTGCGCCCAGGAATCTCTGTGCGGGCCCCTCCCTTCCAGCGAACCCTTGAGCAACAGCCCGAGGACAAAGGCAGAGGCGGCTCAGGTGACCCGGGGCCGGACCTCTGCGGGCGCCGTGTCCGGCCACGCACGTCTGCACACTCCAGAGCTCACGCGCCGGCCTGAGTCCTGTGGACAAACTATTTGCGAGCCCTGGAGTCCTACGGAAATGCCAGCTTCGTGCATGACAGAAAAACCTATTGATTGCCACAGCATGCCTCTGCAAGGTGACTAAGGACAACGATGACAACCGCGGTGATGACGACAGCTCGTGGTGTGCAGGAAATGTGCGAGACGGGCTCGTGAGCTTTACTCTCACGAACTCACACAGCGGAGGGTGTGGAAACCGCCTCTCCACGGGCGAGGACCCCGAGGCCGAGGGAATCCACGATTCGCCCTCGGAGGAGGAGAGTGAGTGTCGAGCCGGATTCACGCCGGGCTCAGAGCTGCGCGCCGACCTTCCGCTGACTTTTCTAGCTCGAGCGCGTTGTCTGAGAGCGAGATCTGCGTGATCGCCCACGACACGCGCCGGGCGCACGTCCCGCTCAGACACACGCGCGGCGTAGCCGCCGATACCCGCGCTGCACCGGCCAAGTGCGGGCCCCGGGTGCCAAGCGTGGCGGCACCTGCCGCGCTCCGTTTACACCGGGAGCCGGTGAATCAACACTGCAGGAGGAGGAAGAGCGGGGGCCCGAGCTCCAGGAAAGAGAACTGAGAGGCAGGAGCCGCTGAGGGCGCTGCGGCCGCAGACGGTGGAGGAATTCGGCCCCCGCCCCGGCCCCGGCCCTACGCAGTTCTGTCCCTGGTCCAGGGGCCGCTGTCCTGGCCCCTAGAGGGAGGCGGGAGGAGCTGCCAGTCATCGCCTGTCACAGGACCCGTGTGGGTGGCAGGGGACGGTCCTCTCATGCCCAGGGCCTGTCTCACCTGCTGGGCAGAGCCCACGGCCAGGATAAAAGGGCCCCGGGGCCAGGGCACCTCCATCCACTCCCTCCCGAGGTGGTGACAGACCCTGTGCTGCTCGTGAGCCCGGTAAGTGTCCCCTGGGACCGGGGCAGGGCCTTCCTCCCACAGAGGGACGCCCGGACCGGGGCAGGAGCGTGGAGGGGGTGAGGGGCTGTGGAGCGGGAGATGCAGCTGCTTTCATGTGAGCAGATGAGCAAGTCTCGGGGGGACTGAGGGACGGGCACCGAGGACCCGCTGGGACGTGAGCAGGAGGGGTGTGTGATCGCGGCCTGGCCTTGTGTGTCTCACGGCCGGACGGTTGGCTCGTTGACCCTCATGCTGACCTCTGCCCGTCCCGGAAGGGAAGTTCATCTTTGAAAATGTCACTGTCTCTCCCGCAAAAGTTGGGGTGCGGACAGTGGGTCTCAGCTGGTGCAGGGGAGTCGGGGCCGGCCGACCTGAGTGAAGCTCGCAGATTAACGGGTCTGCAGAGGTGAACACGCTTCGTGGGCCTCTTACGTTCCGAGCAGAGGGCTTGAGAGCATTTGGGCAGCTACCAGAAGTAATGACACGTCCAGCGCCTAATATCAGGGACGACATCGAGCAGTTCCTGGAGATAAGGGGCTGGAAACGAAGCCGGGTGGGGACAGGGAGGGCAGGGTGGCCTCTGCGTAGGGCCGACTGTGTGTCTGACTCTCCGCAGCTCCTGACACCTGCCCACCCACCGAGATGTCCTGCCAGCAGAACCAGCAGCAGTGCCAGCCCCCGCCGAAGTGCGTCCCCCAGTGTGCGCCCAAGTGTCCCCCAAAGTGTGCCCCCAAATGCCCTCCCAAGTGTCCCCCAAAGTGCCCTCCAGTCTCCTCCTGCTGCAGCGTCAGCTCTGGGGGCTGTTGCAGCTCTGGGGGTGGCGGCTGCTGCAGCTCTGGGGGTGGCGGCTGCTGCAGCTCCGGGGGTGGTGGCTGCTGCCTGAGCCACCACAAGCCCCGCCGGTTCCACCGCCGTCGACACCAGAGCTCTGAGTGCTGCAGCCAGCCCTCGGGGGGCTCCAGCTGCTGTGGCGGGGGCAGCGGCCAGTCCTCTGGAGGCTGCTGCTGACGTGGACCCTGGACCAGGAAGAGCTGACTTGGGCAGCACATGGCCAACTCCTTCCCCTCAGCACGGCTCTGGTCCCTGTGTGTCCTGTCCTGCTGCTTCGAGGCCTGGGTGAACCTTGCAGCTCTGGTCCTGGGTGAACCATCCCTGTGTGCTGGTGACCAGGAACCCAAATCTCTCCCGAAGCCCATTCCCTGACCACCCTTCCCGGCTGCCCGGACGTGTAGCCGCCCCGGGCGACCACAGGATACAGACCCTGGGCACACGCCAGCCCGATGAGAACCAATAAAATGAGGCTTCTGCATTCGCTCTCGCCCGTCTGATTCTTCTTCCCACGCTGTCTTCCTCCTGCTGCGCCCTCAAGTCCTGGTTGCCCAAGGTCTTGCTAGCTGCAGACCTGGTTCAGATTTGCCACCTGTGCCATTAACGAATGTCCTTTACAGCCAAGCATGTTTCATTGGGTCAGAGTTCCATGCGGGAGCCAGTGGCACATTCAGTGGCCACGTTCATTAGTCTCCTCCTGTCTGTGACAGTCCTGCGGGCTTTTTGTCTCTCTTGACCTCAAACCTCTTTAAGAGTCCGTGTTTGTGGAATGTTCCGCATTCAGATGTATCTGATGTTTCTTCTTGACTAGATTCGGTGCTGCATCTGTGCAGGGACCCCCCAGAGGCCGTGCTGTGACCCTCTCAGAGCTGATGTCAAGCTTTGCATAGTGTCGAGTTGTCCTATTACTGGTGATGTCACTTTGACACTTGGCTTAGGTGAAGTCTGCGTAGTTACTATTTTTCCTTTTAATTAATAACTTAAGGCGGTGAGTTTGCTAGTATTGACATACTTATTATACATTATCAGTTATTTACCCAAAACCTTTTTTGGCATCTGTTGATTGTTATATGAAACAATTATAATATGGCATTGCTGGTGTCATTAAGTATAATTTTTATTTTACATCTGACTTCTTGTTGGACTCATATCTAATTTTCTGCAATGAGCATGATTATGCATTTATCTCTCCTATGCCATATCTTTATTTTTTTAAGGCTAAATTCCTTGAAAAATTATCGTGTACAAGGATATCCTCACTTAAAATTTAAATTGATTACACACCAGTAAGTGCCAAAATGTCACCCAGAATAATTTTGCCAAATTATTGCCGCCCCAAATACGAATGTGTGTTACCATACATTCTCATGTCCTGAGCTTTGCTATTAGCCGTTACAATCATTGTTAATTTGAAACAAATAAATATATCTGATAAACCACATCTCAAAAAGAGGATAATTCTTCCTCGATTTGTTTGGAGTTTTTAAAAATATTGATAACATCGAATGTCTTTATTTGCCTTTGTGTGGGTGTGTAAGTATTAGAGAGAGAAAATGGGCTACCTCTGTCTTTTGTCCATTAGATTTTTTTGTATTCTTCTTTACTTTTTGATTTGTAAGACATATTTTTATGCTAGGGACATTCTTTCCTTACCTAGCACATGTGTTACCAGCGTTTTCCTCAGTTGCTTATTTCTCTTTTTGCCTCGTATGGGGTAAAGTCTGCCATATGAAATTAAATTTCTGAATAATTTATCAAACTTTTTCTCTCTACATTATGGAATTTGTGCCATTTAAAAAATTATGCCAATTTAAAATTCCCTATTTAATAATCAGGCAACAAAATTTCTTATTTCTTTTAGAGTATCGTTTCATATTTTATAATTCAAAGAAAGATCTGCAGAGAGGGAGAAAAAAAATCTTAAAATTTGTGAAAGTGCTCGTACATAGCCCAGAAGGAAGGACTGTGGCAGAGCGTAGAGGAAAATTAATTCAGTCTGAACTATTTCCCAGGAGATCTCAGCAGTGCCCAATCCCCTCGCCCCTTCTCCCTAGTTTCCTGAGAAGACGAGATAAAGACGAGCTAGGGACAGTCACCTTAGATGAATAGGTGACCTCAGAAAGCCTCTCCTAGTCAAAAGTGCTTCTCGAATGGTCCCAAAGTCATCGATAACTAATTTCCGAGGCCAAAGGGTCAGGTCCAAGTGCTGTGGTTCTAACCACACTGCTGATTCATCACCTAAGTCCAAGCAGATTGATAACCGGGGTGCTGCCCTGCCTCGAGGCAGGGGTGTGGCCCAGGTGACCTCCTCACCCCATCATTCTAGGAATCAGGAGCTGGGCTCCTGTGCCATCCCAGGCATGAGGATTCTGGCCACGCCCCATAACCAAGCCCATCCGCACAACCAGAAGATGCCTCCTCCAGGTGAGACAGTGGCAGATCTCCGCGGGGGGATGTGGCCATCACACCTCACTGTGCCTGTCTCCATGGGTCATAAGGGACAGTCATTTGTAAACTGTAAAGTCAGTTTGTTTAAAAAGGTTGGAGTGATGTTAACTGACGCAAATCAAATACGTTTCGAGTATATCAATGGAATGTGACTCAGCCATAAGAAAAGTTGAGGTACCGCCATTTGCGACAATGCGGACGGATCTTGAGACAATCGTGCTGAGCGAAATAAGGCTGAAAACCACATGCTATCACTCGTATGTGGGATCTAAAACTGAAAGGATTCTTAAAAATCTATTAACCACCCAGATGTGCCTAACCTTGTCCTAGTTGCTGATGGGGAATCAGAATAAGGTGCAAAATGTGCTGTCGAAAGGTTGGTTAACATCTCATCTGTAAGAAACGTCACATAAAGAATAACAGAGCAAGTAGGACTCGCACTGACCTGTCTCCGACAGTATCCTGGAAAAAGCGTAAGGAGTAAGGTTGGGACAGACACGTTGACAGCTAATAAGCCAGTTCTTCTGGGGAAGCAAAACAGAAATCGCGGCCGTTTCACAGAGTTGCACGTTTGCACATTTGAAGTTGTACCAATATTTTGCAGAGCCTTGGTTGTCAGTCAACAAGCCGACTTTGATCTTGGAGGCACTCTGGAGCCCTGGCTGGGGCTCCCTAAGTGTCCACAGGTATGTAAAGGCTCTGTGAGCCTTAGTTCAAAGCAATCATCCTTACCTTAAGTGTCAAGGGTTCTGCAGTGGTGGAAGATGATGGACAGAGAATACTTTTGGATGCCAGCGAAGACTAGAACCAAGATGGAAATACACAGATGGAAAGTAGTCGGGCTTTAGGGAAGCCATGCAGGTCAAGATGTCTGATGCTGAGCGTAATAGAAAAAGTTGGATTCTGTGTCAACATCTATCTAAGTCTATATACTATATACAATTATGTACGTATATATATATTAATCAGTTGAACAATCTAAGAGGCCCACAATCACATGCCCACAGACGTTGCTTCTCCTAATCGATTATGACCTGTGTATAGATATTATTGTGTCATGTCTACCTCATCTCAGGATCTGGAGAATTATTTTGGACACTTGTGGAGGGAGGACTTCCTTCTCATAAATACTCCTAGGTCTAATTCGCCTTCATCTAATTAATTGCTTTGGTTTTTTTTTTTTCTTTTATAATGTTGCTCTCCAAACATGGAAGGGACACCTGCGACATACCAAATTGGCGTTAGTCTTCATCTTAATCTCCTAAAACTGTTCAAACATACACACAAAAACCCCCAACGCCTCAAGGAACCCTTGTGTCCATGTAGGTCTGTAGCGGTATCTTACTGTTGTTCTAAGTTGTATTTCCCTAATGGCGTATGATGTGGAGCATCTTTTCATATGTTTATTTGTTGTCTGTATATTTTCATTGGTATTTTGTCCATTTTTTCATCGTGTTGTTTGTTTTCTTATTGAAGTTTTAAGAGTTTGAGTTTACGAGTTCGAAGTTGAGTTTAAAGAGTTCTTGGTACATTTTGCATAATAGTCCTTGTTCATGTATCATGCCTTTGGTGTTTTACTTAAAAAGTCATCGCCATATCCAAACTCATCCCATTTTGAGTTTTATGTGTGTGTGAGGATTATAAGTTCTGTGTCTAGATTCATTCTTTTTTTTTTCATGTGATGTTTTTCCAGCACCATTTATTGAAAAGACTGTCTTTCTTCCATTGTATTACTTTCGCTCCTTTGTCAAAGATCAGTTGACTATATTTATGGGATGTATTTCTGTTCCACGGATCTATTATCTATTCTTTTGCCAATAGCAAACTGTCTTCATTACATAGATTTACAATAAATCTTAACGTTGGTAGTGTCTATCCTATAATTTTGCTTCTCACCTTCAACATTGTGTTGGTTGTTCTGGGTCCTTGCCTCTCCATATAAATGTTAGAATCTGTTTTTTTTTGATATCCACAAAATAACTTGCTGTGATTTTGATTAGGATTGCACTGAATGTATAGATCGAGTTGGGCAGACCTGACATCTTGACAAGCCTGTGTCTTCATATCCATGAACATGGACTATCTCTTTACTTTCTTAGGTACAATTTAATTTTGTTTATCAGAGTTCCGTAGCTTTCCTCAGGTATATCTTATACATATTTTGTTAGATGTATACGTAAGTATTTCCTTTTGGTAGGTGCTATTATAAATAGTGTCGTCCTTTTAATTTTAAATCCACCTGTTTGCTGCTGGTGTATAGAAAGGTGACTGACTCTTGCATATTAACCTCGTATCCTGCGCTTTGCTATATAACTCCTTATTCGTACCAGTTGGGATTTTTGTCGATTCTTGCAGATTTTCTACACAGAGGACCATGTCACCGGTGAATGGCGGTTTATTTCTTCTTTCCCCATCTGTATACCTTTAATTCACTTTTCCTGTCGTATCGTGGTAGCTAGAACTTCCAGTACCACGTCGAAAGCAGTGAGAGAGGACGTCCTTGCCTTGTACCCGATCTTAGGGCAGGTTTGAGCTTCTCACCAAGTTAATTTTGTATCCTTCCGTTTTTCAGTGGTGATTTCTACCACTTAGAAATTATTTTTTTCCCACATTTAACACATACATTCCACGAGTCCGCATTTTCCTTTATATATTATAGATTTTGTGTTACTCTTAAAAATTTCTCCTGGTGCAATGAACTAACAAGTACGTTTTTAGGGCCGTTGATTGCATTTGTAGTTTTAAGACTGCATGTATGTGACAAAACTCATTGACTTGTATGTTGAAAATTAGTGAATTTGATTGTGCATAAAGGACACAGCAATAAAATTGATTTTGAAATTTAAAAAATAAGGACTTATTCATATATATGTGGGTGGGTGTGTGTGCGTGCGCGTGCAAGTCTGTTTAAACCGAAGGAGGAGTCGAGTGGAGACGGAAGAGGAGGGTGGGGAACGGGGAGCACGGGAGAGGGGGGACGGGGGCGGGAAAGGAGGACCCCCCGTCTCCTGGCCATGCCGGGGGGGCAGAGGTAGACAGCTGAAGGGGGCCAGGACTTAAATAGAAATGCGCACAATCGATTTTGCTTCGGGACCTCGGTTAAGAGAGAAAACAAAGACTTAGAGAGAAATGTAGACTTACAAAGATACAAATTTATCTCTCCTGACCCTCGACTCTGTCCTCTCTCCCCTGAGGCCTCTGCAGCCACCAGCAGAGGAGAGAAGAGAAAAATGTCGACAAAAACAGGAAACGAAATCGGTCTAGTCCACGTTAGTGAGCAGATCTGTATTTATTGTTTTGATTCAAGCGGCAGAGTACAGAGGGACGTGGGGTCTGTGCCTCGGCGTGCCCGGGGCAGCCACGGATGTCGGGAAGAATGTCAGCGACCGCATTTTAGAGAGAGGCTGCGGGCTTCCGGATGCCAGGGTAGAGGGGGCTTCTGGGGCACGCTCCAGTTCTGCTAGGACCGGGGGAAGAGGAGGGCAGGGTCCACGTCAGCAGCAGCCTCCAGAGGACTGGCCACTGCCCCCTCCGCAGCAGCTGGAGCCCCCGCCACAGCAGCTGGAGCCCCCCGAGGGCTGGCTGCAGCACTCAGAGCTCTGGTGTCTGCGGCGGTGGAACCGGCGGGGCTTGTGGTGGCTCAGGCAGCAGCCACCACCCCCGGAGCTGCAGCAGCCCCCACCCCCGGAGCTGCAGCAGCCCCCACCCCCAGAGCTGCAGCAGCCCCCAGAGCTGACGCTGCAGCAGGAGGAGACTGGAGGGCACTTTGGGGGACACTTGGGGGGGCACTTGGGAGGGCACTTGGGGGCGCACTTGGGGGCGCACTTCGGCGGGGGCTGGCACTGCTGCTGGTTCTGCTGGCAGGACATCTTGGTGGGAGGGTGGGCAGGCGGGCGTCAGGAGCTGCGGGCGTCAGGAGCTGCGGGCGTCGGGCGGACAGTCAGCCCCACACAGAGGCCACCCCCCCTTCTTGCTCTCCTTGCACCCCTCACGCTCTCCGGTGGCTCCCCACTGCGATAGACTCCCCGTACCCCTGCTTCGCCTGTCTGGGCTTCAGCACGGCCTCGTGAGTCAGACGAGAACCTTCTTCTATTGTGCAAAAAGTAGCTAAGAGCAAAGGACGCTGCAAAACACGTCCGAGAGTCCAGGATCTCGTAAGTGGAGATGGACCCGTTTCAGCCACGCCCTCCAAATCTGAACTGTGCCCTCGACAGGCCGTTTGAAGGGGATGCGATTTCTTCCAGGGAAGGCGCAGTAATCATTCAATCATTCTCTCTTTCTCTAACTTTCACGATGACTTCACTCTGGGAGGTCAGCCAAGGACCTCGGAGAGCACCCCTCAGCAAGCTCCCACGAGTGTGGGGAGGGACATGAAGCTCTCAGGGCCTGCAGACCTGAGACCTGAACCCCAGTCCCCTGATCTCGGTTGAGAGCTCAGGTCTCCTCCCCCATCCCCCACCTGCTCAAGCCGATGGGGCGCCCTGTGATCCTCAGGCTGGCTGTGTCCCAATCAACGTGGGAGGATCATAGCACATTCCCAGAGCCCTGGTATGGGGTTCGATGAGCCCGAAGGAGCCCGAGTTCCCCGTCAATGATCCCTGCTCTTCCCCTGCTCCTGACACCTGTCCAAGAGGAGCACGGTGCCCTGGGCTCCAGTGTCCCCGTCCTGAGAAGCCCACTCCACTGCAGATCAGCTTGTTCTCTCCAGCGCCCCAGGCTCAGCCATCTAGCTCTTCTCCCTACGGCTCCATCTGCTGCCCGACCCCTCCCGGCACCCTCCCTCAGTCTTCCCGAGCCCTCCTCTGGCCAGGTGGCCTCCCCCTGCCAGACCGCCTGCCTCCCCCCTCACAACCACCTGCTCTCTTGCTCCGGTCTGGGCATCCCTTTGTGGGAGGAAGGCCCTGCCCCGGTCCCAGGAGACACTTACCGGGTGCACGAGCAGCACAGGGTCTGTCACCACCTCGGGAGGGAGTGGATGGAGGTGCCCTGGCCCCGGGGCCCTTTTATCCTGGCCGTGGGCTCTGCCCAGCAGGTGAGACAGGCCCTGGCATGAGAGGACCACCCCCTGCCACCCACATGGGTCCTGTGACAGGCGATGACTGGCAGCTCCTCCCGCCTCCCTCTAGGGCCCAAGGCTTCCTAGGAACGAGGAGTGCGGGGTTGGAGAACTCGCTTGCCCCTCCCGCCTCCCCTCTGCGGAAGTCCCAGCCCCAAGGCCTTCTGGCTCCTGGATTTGGACCTTGGGCCCCAACCCCTTTCTTTCCTTCGTAGCTGATGTAAACTCGTTGGCCTTGGCAGCCTGTTCTGGACTATAATCGAGAAATGTTTTCGCGTTTCTCCACTATGTCCAAGGCACCCAGCCAGGCTAGCAGAGGTCAGAAAGCTCCCCTACTTTGTACGGCCCGCAGGCTAAGAATGCTGTCTCACGTTTCCACATTTGCAAGGAAAAATCGGACAGGCCCAGAAAACAATGCTTGTCCTGCCACCTGGGAGCTGTGTGTCCTCGTGAAAGTTACCTAACTTGACTTAGTTTTAGTTTTGTTTGTTTGCTTGTTTTCTCTAGTATAAAGTGTGAATGGTGATAAGACTATCTCACAGGAATATTGTGCCAGTCAGTAAGAAGAAATAAAGACAGAGCCTGATGGACGACTTGTAACGTGGGAGACCCTCAAATAATAAGGTGCCTATATAGTCACTAAAAAAGGAAAAATAGATATCATTTTAAAATCATAGCTTCTTTCAAAGGAGGATAAATCTGGATTTTTTTCCAAATTATTTACTTAAAAAAAATCGGGGGCTCTTTTGTTCTGTTAAACATCTCGATGCGTTTGACCAAGAAAGCACCACCAGGAAAGGAGTTTGTGGGCGGGGTCTAGGGAGCTGCCTGCGCGGTCATCAGCTAAGCCAGGGGCCACGTGGCGGCAGAGCCTACACACGGGTCCCAGACACCCTGCCGGTCGGGGAGGGGCGGCTGGCGGCGGAGCGATCCCTCAGGCTCCTTAAACCCCGTAAGGCAGTTGACGTCGGGTCCCAAGCTTTTCAGTACCATTTTCTCTGTTCGACCAGTTTTTTCAGTGGATGAAGGGTGTCCCCGTCTGGTTCAGACTGATGTACAACGCCACGGTGACGGTTTCCCGAAGCGAACTAATTCATTAATAAGGAGCCGGAAGAAGCCTAAGAAGCCTAAGAAGAAAGAGCCTCTCCTTCTTGTCAGGAGTAGAAATGTTGGGGGGGAGGAGGGGGGAGTCTAAATCCCCCAGAGTCTGGAGATTATTGATGAATTAATAAATCATCAGGGGAAGACTGAGGCCAGTTAACATGTAGTTGCGAGATGTAAATGTGTGTTTGTGCATACGTTTCTGGGTGTACAAATAAAGAGAGACTAAATGTGTGCAGGTTTACGCAAACATCACACGTATTTTGTAGTTATTGTGTGTGTGTGTGGGGGGGGGTACTTTGTTGGCTGTTTTGTGCTCTCACCATCCTGGTTTTTCCCTCGATCTCTTCTTCATTTGGATTCTTCTAGAAATAATTACCTATGTCCATTTAATAAGGCGACCGTACATCCCAGTTGGCCGCGGACAGTTTCAGAGTATGCCTTTTGTCCTAACATAAATAAATGATCAGAAGCCTTCTCGACTGTGTTCCAGTCTAGATAATTCGTACAGCCTCGCTACCCTTAAGTGAAATCTTCCCAAGGGCCTGCGCTGAACCACGGTAAAACCCAGACTCCCCACCTCCGCGTCCAAATGCGGTATGAACCTCTTCCGTTTCTACAGGGTTTTCTTCTCCTAAATTCGTCTCCTAAGCCCGACTGGCCCGTTGGCTCTGCCTTGGTCGGCTCCCCTCCTCGCCTGTTTTCTTCGTGTGACTGATCTCTGGGATGACAGCGAATGCTTCTCGAGAGCGGAGTCTGAGTGTGACGTGTTCGCATCCCTCATCGGCGTCCAGAATGCAGACATGCACACAGTCACATCGCCAGCATCTCATTGCACCTGAGAGTTTGCGAATAGCTCTTCCGCGTGAGCTAGGCATTCAGATACGTCTGACATGAGGACATGCGCAGTGCTCAGTGCTGGCTGTGTCACCTGACAGGGATCTCCTCTGTGTCACTCAGGGTGTTCCGAAGGGCTTAATTACGGGAGAAGAGGTCAGGAGATTGATTCTCTGGCTCACACAGGTAGTACGACTCAGAAACTCAGCTCGCGGATTCCTAGGATGACCGGGCTGAGAGGCCACTGGGTCACGCGTCTGCCTCCAGGCAGGGCCGCACCTGATCATCAATGATCTGACTTCAGGGTAGGTGATGTATTAGCAGCATGGTTGCAATATCTTCAAGACTGCTTTCTAAGCCTTGGTATTCGATGGCAATGGCTATTGGTAACGTCTCAATAGAAAAAATGTTTCATGACAAGGGATTGGTTTTCTGAGGTCGCTGACTCATCAAGAACTTCTGTCTCCTCCCCCTCTGTTGTTCTGGGGGGACGAGAGAAAACATTGCTGTGTTCCATGGGAAGTCATTAAAATGGTGTGAATTTCACTGTCCCCGACACCCTGCAGCCCCTTCCAGAGACAGAGCCTTATCCAAAGAAATCGTATAATACGAAAAAAATTTATATTGTATCATAAATTATTTCAAAAACGCACTTTAAAATTATTAGGAAAAAATTTATTATTCCTAATTCATTGAGGAAGAAATTATTTTGAGTGAAAAAAAAGAAAAGGAAATATAAAAGGAAGAAACGATACATGCGGATATTAAAAGTTAAATCTGTATATTAAAAAATAGCATTGTAAATGCTATTTACTAGGAAGAAAGGCGATCAGTTGGGGGAAATTATAACATATTTACTAGGAATACAGAAAAACAGCTCTCACACATCAATAGGAAATACTCACACATACTAACAAAAAGGATGATCAAAGGACATGATCAGGCAACACACATCCCAAAAAAGAAATACAGTGGCCAAAAAAAAAAAAAAAAAAAACAAAAAAAAACCCAATTGAAAATATGTTCAATTTTACTATTTATCAAAGAATGAAAAATCAAAAAGAAATGTGTTGTCTTCTTATGGTACAGTGTTTATTCTCTTTACACATCAGAGTAGATGGGCACAGACCGAGTTCTTCACAAAAACTCAGTGTCGGAGGGTGTACGTGGATGTGAGCACTCATGCGTCATCGGTTTGAAAATAAATTTGCATAACATTACGTATGGCAATACAATGATTCATTCATTGAATGCATACTTTATGATGGGTAAATGAATCAAAATGTAACAGGAGCATTTTTCAGCATTTGAAGATCTAGGAATTTAGTCTAAGGAGGTAAGGGAATGATTAGAGAATATATCTATAAGAACATTCCCTATGGTTAATTACAAACAATAAGAATACAGCAAGTTTTCAGACCCAAGATCAATAGTCTTATACTTTGGAAGTAACAGTTGGAAGATAAAAGAAATTTAAAGATACTTTAAAAAAAAAAAAAACCAGCACAATACATACTATGTAATAATGCATATTTTTCAATGAACAAGATATTTATATGTATAAAGCGTTAAAACTTTATCGAAAGATACCAAAGAGGATCTACATAACTACAGAGCTATACCGTGTTGATGGTGTATGGAAAGAAAAAGTAAATATCATTAAGATGGAAATCCGAGCTGCCCTCTGCCCCCACCTCGGTGTCACATACACTTAATACCATGCCAGTCGAAACTCCAACATCGCGTTTTACGTTGCTTCGTTTTCTCTTGGCTTTGTGGAACGTGACACGCTCATTCTAAAAATTACATGGCAGAACAAACACTTGGGGTAGCACGACTGATTATATAGCTAGAGTAATAAAAGATAGTGAATGACCTCACAGGGATCCACGGCCTGGGCAACGGGACAGAATCGTGGGCCTAGTTTTTAGATATGTACATACATGCAAACAGGAAATAATGACTGTTTTGTGATGGCCAGATGGTTACCTATATGGTGGAAATAAAATTTATATAAATATATAAAAATATGTTTCTGTAAAATATAGAAAAATACTTTTAATAAGATTTCTTAAACGAAGCACCAAAACCACAAACTATAAAGCAAAAAAATTCACAAATCGGGCTATATTAAAACTATAAATTTTTATTCGTTAAAAGAAAACATTAAAAACACATAAAAAACCCACACTGAGGTGACAGTATTTGTGATACCTTTCTAAGGATTAGAAGGTAGATCATCTAAAGAAATGCAAGTCAAGAAATCAGGAAATATCCTTAAGGAAAGAAGAGCAATTTACAGAAGGAAAAAAGCATTGTTCAATAAACCTATAAATAGGTGCTCAAGACTGCTTATGATCAGGATAACGAACAACACAACAATGAGATTCTGTTCCACACTCGCCTTTGGATGACATCTGAATGTCTGATGTCACGACATGTCGACAGGATCTGAAGCACGAGGAGCTCATGGGGGGAGCGGGAACCGGAGAGGCACGGAGTCATATATCGTAAGGATAAGAGATGAGCCTCTCTACAGTGCGACCAGGCAATGCCTGGGTAGCGTATCCTAGGGAGACTGCCCTACGCAGAGACAATACGTAGAGAATGCTTAACAATGGACTTTCAGAATTGCAAAACAATCGGAAGCAACATAAATATTCATGAATAAGAAACTGCTTGAATAAATAGCTGGGTAGTGGTAAGGTGGAGTACGATGCAGCGATCAAAAATGAACCAAGCTACACTGATCAACACGAATATCTCACGAACGATCCCGCGATAGGAGAGTGAGTTTGCTTAAGGGCGCAAGTACGTAATGTGTGAGTTGAAAATATGTAAACAGTTTTAAGGAGACTTACAATGTCATAGACTTTTAAAGAGATACGTAGGAATACTTAACCTCAATGTCAGGATATTCATTAGCTCTGGAGTAGAGGAAAAAGATAGGCATCCAATGTATGACATTTTCTATGTCCTACTCTGGGTCCTTAGCAAGAAATGATTCGCTCGATAAACATTTGTACTCTTTAAATATCGATTTTTCGTAAGAAATTAAAAATACGTAATTTAAAACTGTTTAAATTTTAAAATATTTTAAAATTAAATGATTTAAATTAATAACCTAAAATGTTTTGATTAAATCATTTAATTTCAAGTTAAATTGATTTAAACAGTAATTTAAAATGTTGATTAAAAATTATAATATAAGAATTTTATACATGCAGATATCATGTGTATTTCATTACATGAAACTTATGAAATAGAGATCATTGAAAATTTGTCAATACAATCAAGTCTGTGATGTCAGGGATCTTTTTTCCATTTGTTCACTGATATATCTTAACTGCATAAATGAATGCCTGCCATAAATTAAGAACTTATAAATACTTATTGAATATTTTACATATGGCTTGTTGACTTTTTATGTTGCTTTGTGTACATGTATTTGGAGGTCCAGAAAATTTTATTTTGATGGAATCTGTGGCCAGTGTCTTGAAAAATGCACTTTACTGCTTTTGGCCTCAACTTTTGACTTTTGGAAAATGGGACTAAAAAGGGACCTGCTTCATAGAACTTTTAAGGATTAAATAGCATAATGTGAGCGGTGTGCTCACACAGCCCCGACATGTTGGGGTTGCTCCATCAATGACTCTCATGTCACCCGGTCATCAGAATACAGATCAAGGAAAAAGTCAGAGGCATTTCTCAGGGGGCCACCCAGTCAGCGGAGGGGACAGGTCCAACATGGTGAAGGACGCTGGGGCTCTCCACCCACTGGCCCAGCTGTCTAAGGTGGGGAGCGCTTGGAGGGAGTTCTGACCCTCTCGTGCCATTGAAACCGTGCGAAGGTCCAGGCCTCAGACTGGGTGAGAATTGTGGGGTGCTTCCCGTGTGTATGTGTGTGTGTGTGTGGGGGGTCCTCACATGGGAGGCAGCGGGGAGACAAAGCCAGCCCCACTGCTGGACACTGGCTTCTGGATTCATAGAGAGAGCTAAGAGCAGGGAAGTTTCACAGAGACCCCGCAGAAAGTTTGTTTCCTTGTTTCTGAAGAGCTTCTGGCCTTGAAGCATCTGCCAGGCCCCATCAAAGTGTCCCTGGTCCTTAGAACTCAGATAGAGCAAGTAAGAGGAAGAGATAATGTGGTCCCCCAGCGAGCCGGGGTAGACAGGCACAGCCGGGGTGCCCAGGGAGCCCCGCGTATGGAGGGATAGCCACGCCCCTGACCTTGGGAAGTCTTTTCCCTGAGGCCTAATATAATATTGCCTCTGACCTTGAGTGTCCCTGATCCTAACACGGAGACACCTCGAATCGCAGGATCATAATTTATAACGATTCCAAGTGACATGTGGGAGAAAGAAGCGTGCGTCAGGCCGGCCCGGCGGGGAACGCACCAGAAGTCACGTTGCAGGGAGAGAGGACAGCCCGGGGACACGGTCAGTGAAGAACCGTAGAGCCCGAGTGGTGACAAAGGGGCGGAGGGGGCGGGGAGCCTCCCCCGCAGAGGCCGAGGCCGAGTCCCCTCCATCCCGAACCAGAGCTCGGTCAGATGAGCGGACGGAGGTGCAGAAGCGCGAGGCCATCGTGTCTTCCACGGGGCTGGACGCCGCGCCCGGCCCCTAACACCCTTAGCGACGGCCGTGGTGTGCACGTGTGCGCGCGCGTGTGTCTATAATTTACGATTCTGTTCGTTCTCTCTTTGTGACAATAAAAACAGTTCGAGGTCCATTTCCAGAAGTGACCTTGAAGTTGTATTTGTCATATGCAGTCTACGTTTTTGACACCTGAGTTTCAGGGGGTCACTTGTAATCGTGGCAAAGTCTTTGGGAGAAGAGAGAGAGAGTGAGGGTGCCAGGAAGAGGGGAGCGTGGCCGAGAGGGCTAACACGTCCCCCGGCTGAGTCGGTGGGCTGATGACCAGGCTATTGTCGCCCTTCAGTATCTGCCTTTCTGAGGCGGGGGCTGGGACTCTGCAAACGGCCCTTCCCCTTTGCCCCCGGCCTCACTGCCAACAGGGGCAGCTGGAGCGAGATTAAAAGACTGGCCGAGAGACCAGGGCCAAGCGCCCTCCCGTCTGCTTCCTGTGTCCCTCACCCAGCGGTGGCATCGGCCCCAGTAACCGTGCTGGGCTCCGTCGTGCAGCGTTCCCGGCTCTCTCAGGGCCAGCCTGTGGTGTCCCCTCCTCGGGGGCGGAGCGCTAACTCCATGGGACCCCCCTCCCCAAGGCTCGGGTTTTTAATAATTCCAGCATCTCTCCCGCTTGCAAGGTGGTTAAGCCGCCGAAGTTTCTACCTCCGTGAACATTTATCCGCCTTCTCGGTCTTTTCGGTCCTCCGATACCAAGCTAGCGATTCTTTAGATAAAGTTCCCATTGAGGGTGGTACCGTGATTTCCGTTTCCTGACCTGGGCTCACGGGGGTATCGGTGTCAGCTCTAATGACGACCAGGAACGGAATTGTACTCGTGAGGACTCTGGGAGTCTCAAGAGCAAGCAATGCTGGTCATGGGCCCCGTGACAGGGACAGAACTGAGACCCGCCATGCTCACCTTCCCGGCACATTCACACTGAGAGAGAACAATCTAGAAGCGGATGCGGGGCGGATTGCTTTATTGTTTCGCTCCCCGTGGGGAATAAGAAATATTCTCTGCGGTTCTGGGGCAGACTGCAGAGGTGGGTCAGAGGTCAGAAGATGACTTTTTAAGAGAGGACACAGATTTCTGCATTCCAGGTCAGAAGAATCTTCTAGAACAGAGTTTGGAGTCTTCACTAAAATGGCAGGCCCGAGGAGGACGACTGTGCCCCTTCAGCGCTTCTAACTCCGCTCCTCCTGGCCCAGGGTCCAGTTCAGCAGCAGCCTCCGGAGGACTGACCGCTGCCCCCTCCGCAGCAGCTGGAGCCCCCGCCGCAGCAGCTGGAGCCCCCCGAGGGCTGGCTGCAGCACTCAGAGCTCTGGTGTCTGCGGCGGTGGAACCGGCGGGGCTTGTGGTGGCTCAGGCAGCAGCCACCACCCCCGGAGCTGCAGCAGCCGCCACCCCCAGAGCTGCAGCAGCCCCCACCCCCAGAGCTGCAGCAGCCCCCAGAGCTGACGCTGCAGCAGGAGGAGACTGGAGGGCACTTTGGGGGACACTTGGGAGGGCATTTGGGGGCACACTTTGGGGGACACTTGGGCGCACACTGGGGGACGCACTTCGGCGGGGGCTGGCACTGCTGCTGGTTCTGCTGGCAGGACATCTTGGCGGGAGGGTGGGCAGGCGGGCGTCAGAAGCTGTGGAGAGTCAGACGCACAGTCGGCCCCACACAGAGGCCACCCACCTCCCTGGCCCCAGCCGGGCTTCTTTTCTTCAGCCCTGTATTTTGAGGTCATGAGATCAGACACGGGACAGTCACGTTCGATGTTTTCATCGCTCTGACCAGTTTCCCTCGTGCTTTCCGTCACGATTCCCTTCCAAACCTCGTTCGGAAGGTCGCAGAGCGACATCACCTCCAAGTACGTAGGAAGTTGATGCCCGTTTGCACCCCAAGTGTCAGAGGACAGGCCAGGCAATAAATTGGCAGCGGGTCAGCGGTCATTCTAACCCATCACCAAGAACTTTGAGAATGTCCAGTGTAGGAACGTTTTAGAGCGGAATGCCTCTTTAAGGAAAAAGCAAACCCATTCTCTCGTGGAAGGATTTCTGATAGTTTTGGCTTTGCGGGATGCAGGGTACTACGACTGCTCAGTGCCTTGGGGTCAATTCATCCCAACTGACTCGATTTATACAAGAAGAAACCGAAACCCAAAGAGATGAATTCGCCGGTCCAGGGCTATTCACTAGCACGTGACGGTTCCATTCCCAGCCCGCCCCACGCCCTGTCCTTTACGGCCCTGCTCCCCCGGCGTGCCACCGGGCCCCTCCACTCCGGCGAGCCCCGCTTCCCCGCTGTGGATCTTGCTAGAGTTCAGACAGATTCCCAGGTGTCTGCGGTTCTCTCTTCTGTTAAGGAGCCCCGTCCTCGGCACACTGTTTCTACAGCTGGGTATGGCTGTGTTCGAGCCACTCCTGCATAACCTAGTGCTCAGGGTTTTTATTCTCTAAAACCAGAGAAACACACCCAGCAACCGGAAGCAAGTTGGCTTCTCTGAACCTCTAGCACCAGCCACACAAATTGTCCCGGTTACTTACGGTCTCTCTCACCCACCGCGCCCGAGCCCGCCTCCTTTGGCTCTCCCGGGCCCTCGTCCTTGCTGACCACAACTCCAGCCCCCCAGGTCCCGCCCTGCCTGCCCGGCTGCCCGCCTGCCCGGGTTGGGGTGTCCCTCTGTGGGAGGAAGGCCCTGCCCCGGTCCCAGGGGACACTTACCGGGTGCACGAGCAGCACAGGGTCTGTCACCACCTCGGGAGGGAGTGGATGGAGGTGCCCTGGCCCCGGGGCCCTTTTATCCTGACGATGGGCAGGTGACAGACAGGTGAGACAGGGCCTGGGCATGAGAGGACCGCCCCCGGCCACCCACGTGGATCCTGTGACAGGCGATGACTGGCAGCTCCTCCCGCCTCCCTCTAGGGGCCAGGGCAGCGGCCCCTGGACTAGGAAAGTATCTGCTTAACACAGGGACTGCGGCAGGTGGCAGCAGATCTCACCGTTCCCTGAGTCCTCTGTTGCTTTATTTTCCATGAAAGACGGTGAACTTGAACTTGAAGAAATCATTCGAACTGAGGATACGGGGGAACTATAGAATAAAATAAACAGACGATTGATTATCTGTTGAGCAACAGCCAACAGACTAATGTACATGTATTTGGAGTCCCAGAAGGAGAGGAACGAAGGAGGAAATACATTCTAAAATGTTGCTCAAAAATTTTCCCAGTTTAGTGAAAACCATCGACCCGTAAGACCAAATGAATGAATAAATAAATAAATAAACAAGACAAAAAAAGAAAAATACAGTAATTGGTATACCATATCCAGAGGGAAGGTTCCAGTGAGAGAGAAGAATTCTGAGGCTGTCCGGGCAAGTCTGTCAAAGAGGTCGCTAGGACACAGGCTTTCAAAGGTGGGGACACTTGGCTCGGTGGGGACGGTGGGTGGAGGGCGGAGGCGGGGAGAGAATGCAATGGCTCGGGGGGTGCAGCCGTCTCTTCGAGTGGTGAGCTGTCCCGCCTTGCGCGATGGAGGAGCGGGCAGAGGGCGGCTCAGGATCAGGCCGGAAGGGAGACGTGGCCCATGTTGTGGGGAGACCGGTGCCAGGGTCGGTCACTTGGGTTTTATTGCGTGTCCACCAGAAACTCACTGAAGGTCGTGGTTTAATTTTATTATCGTTACTTGTATGTTTGTCGCTTCGGCGGGGTCGGGATTGTCCCATTAGCGTGGGATCCTAATCCGGAAGGAAACCGTGGGAAACTCTGGGACGGGGGACAAGGGCCGTAGGGAATGCGATGAGAAAACACTGTGACCGGTCACGCCCCGCGTGTCCCTACAGACGCACAGCCCGTTATTCATGGGCTCCAAATCCAGTGACCTCTGAACACTGAGATTCTGGTCTGCTTGGTGACCATACTCATTTGGTGACAGAGTAATCTGACCTGAACTGACGGCGAGGTCTCTTCACTTTACTATGGACACTCATTTGTTCTGTTGTAGAAATATTAACAACCTCCCCAAGGGGTAGGAGCCATGAAGCCAGGGGCTGCGGGGACCCTGGACTGCCCAGACCCCTCGCCGGGAAGTCCTTGGCGTTGGGGTTGGACGTGGCCGACTCGTGAGTGCACCTTCAGCATCGCGAATGAATTCCATGCATCTACCGCCCTCCCTATTAACAAAGCGAACTTCACCTGGCACCGAGGGGTTCAGGTACGGGACGATGATGTCTGGCACATGTGTATCCTGGGGTCTCCCGAGGCACACGGAGCTCTAATGTTTCTCAGGAGCATCGACTCCCCGCTAATAATTCCTGCTGTGGCCGAGAGCGCCTCACTGCCCCGGCATCTCCCTACATCTCAGCGGGGAGCAGGGTCCTCCCCGTGTTTAACCGACGGCTCTGCTTTTCCCAACTCGGTCACACCATCCGCCTTAACTCCCGATGTGTTCTCACGAGGCGTGTTTTCTTTACTCTCATTCTCGATCATTCCATTATATCCGGTGGGGGCCCCAGCAGAACAGCGGGGCGGGCATGATTATCAAAGGCCCTTCTCTACCCCTCTCTCTCCCGTCGGGGCCGAAGATCGTCTAGTCCAGGATCCCACGATGGCGTCTCAAGTACCTCGAACTCAAGTTACGAGGCCAACAGCTGGGGCAGGAAAGACCCTCCGATCCTGCTTTACCTCCTCGGATGCAGGGGTGCCCCTCCCACCCGGAACTCGCCCCCTCACTGCTAGAGTTAACTCAGAGCCTAAAAGTCTCTGAAACCAGATTTTACTGCCTCTTTCTCGGCTTTCTACCTTGGTCCAGTCCGTCGCGATGGATACCCAGACCTGCTCAGATGGCTTTCTAGTGAGCGCGAACGTCCTTTGTCCCACCCACGTCTCACGAATGTATTGCCGCTTCATCTGAGAAAATACTGTGGAGCCTCATCCTGGGACCTGAGCATCATGTCGTGGTCCTCCCGCACGCTCGCGCCCACTTGGTTTTCCTCCCGTTAATCTAGTCTCGCGTCAGTACCATTATTTTATTGCTCGTCCCCCTCCCCCCATAGAACTAAAGAAGGGTACAGGGCAGCATCGTCCCCCTCCCCGTCACTCTCTTACCTGTAAAGTCTGTTAACCGACCATCAATGCGGTCTCCTCTTTCTGTTAAAATGTCCTGCGATTTTTCAAGACAATAGAAATTCTCCGCGTAGTATTTTCAGCTTGCCGCCGGCATTCCTATGCCCAGCATTAGAAAGGAAGTATTCTGAGCCTCTGGCCAAATAATGATAATAATGAGAGTCACAGCTAACCCACTCACGATAGTCGTGATAGGCAAGAATAATCTGCCCTTTCGTGATCAGCACGCAGCCCCCTCGGGAGGAAATAAGCTGCCTTAAATCCTTAGAGCTGGAATTCCTTGCCCGTGTGGACCCCCTTACACCCCAGAGCCTCGCTCATGGATGAGTCTGTCGTGCTGGGATGAGTCTGTCGTCCTGAGCGCAAGGCTTGACTTTCGTCCCTCTAACGCGGTGGCTCTCAGTGAGGGAGGGTGGGCGGATTTGGCACACTCCCACTCTGACCCCACGACCCCAGGGATCATGGAACGATCTGGACACGTGTTTTAGTTGACGCAGCTGAGGGGTTGTGTTTGACACTGTCATCTGGCCGGGGCCGCCGCTTAAATTAACGCCGTACGCTGCGCAGGACAGCGCTTCTAGGACAAAGAATTCCCCAGCCCAACGTGTCGCTCGTGCTGAGGGCGGGAAGCCCTGCTTCGCTACAGGAAGGTGAAGAGCGTGCTCGCTGGGGAAGCCCCTGCGCTGCTGACCGGACCGAACAGCCGTCTGAGGAATGCCGGGGACATGCTGTGGCAAGAGCCGCCTCCCTAAACGGTTGCTCAATCCAGCCTTCGCATCCAGGCCGGGTCAGGTCGGAAGGCCCTGCCACGGTGACTAAGGGCCCGGTCCCAACCGAGGAGGTATTTCTGATGGATCGAGCGCCTCCCCGCCCTGGCGCTTCCCCTCCCCCGGCCAAGCCAAGGAGCCGCGGTGATGGCAAACCGCCTGGGCAGCATCCACGCCCTCGCCGATGACCGCCCGCGGTAGCTGCTCACTCACCGCCCTCGAATGGCCTTCGCCCTGGCACCTGAGCTTCCTGTCCTCCAAACCTTTTTCTCTTCCGGATTCAGCATTTTGCCTGAGCCATTTCCCCCGCCAAGTGCCCTGTCCGGCTCTGGTCTGCCATTCCTTGTCTCTCGTCTCCCCCAGCCCCTCCTCCTCCAAGCCTCGCTCACTGGCCCCAGCTGCCCACACTCGTCCCTGCTCCCTTCCGCTTGGGCACGGACTTGACCTGCGTCTGCTGCCCAGCTCCCTCATTAAATGGGCAGTCCCCCAGGGCCACCTTTCCTGTCACCTTTCCTCCACTTCTCCCCTTACGTGTGGACACCTCACCTATCAAGAGCAAGTAGATTTGTAGCGTTTTATAACATGCAAAGTGTTTTTAAATAACTTACCTGATTTAATCCTCGGTGGGACCCTGACGGTGTCTCCAGTTGGCTCTCGAACAGCATGGGGATCAGAGGCACAGATGGCAGATGACACCCAGCCCCACACAGTCAACATCCTGGGTACGACTTTTGCCTCCCCCCAGACTTTACTAGTAGCCGAAGTCTTAACTACTGTTGACTGAAGTCTTACCGATAACTGTTTTTTTGTGTTACACGTTTTCTATACTGTATTCTTATGATAGAGTCAGCTAGAGAAAGGAAAATGTTATTAAGAAAATCGTGAGGAAGAGACAATATATTTAAAATATTTAATGAAAAGAAAAATCCACATATAAGTGGACCCGCACAGCTCCAACTCATGTCATGTCCAGAGTCAGCTTTTTTTTTTTTAGCTGTCTTTCATAGATGAAGGAACACGGCATTGGGGAAGTTGCCTAGGCTGAGACCTCTCTGTCCGTCAGTGGGAGACCCGAGGTCAATCTCACGCCTCAGGCACCCCCACCCCATGCCTGCCCTTTTCCCGCAGGTTCAAAATCCTCACCTGCCGTGTGCCATCCACCCCCACCCCAACACACACACACCGAGCTGGGTCCCCTCCCCTCTGTGGCCTCCGAGACACCCGCCCAGACCACCCCCTCGCTGTGTTTGCGCTAACTTCCAAAGCACTTTGTGTATTTAAGTACATCATCATTTTTAAAAGCACGTCCACTGTGTATTATGGGTCTTTCTCTGCTGGAGCCTCAGCTCCTCAGAACAGGGATCCCTGTCCATCTTTGTCACGGATGCATCCCAAGCACCTAGGACGGTGGCCGGCACGTAGTGAGAACTGAGTCAATGTTCGCATGAATATTTGTTGAATGCGTGGATAAACAGTACATCCCATTTTCCAACAGTTTTGACTGTTAAAGTTTCTTCATTTCTAGCCAGAATCTCTCCTTTATGGTTTCCATCCATCGGATTTAAGTTCTTGAGTTTTACCTCCTCTGAAAGAAAGCCTTTCAAACAATGGAAGAAAGCAACACGCCACTCCTCACAGCAGGCAGACCGAGTTTCAGAGCAAGATGAGCCCGGGCTTTGGTTCGAGTACGACCAGGTCTCAGACGTGCGACCAGACAGATTCGTTAACCTCGCTAGCTTTTTGCGTGCGTTTGTGTGTGACCTTGTGTATAAATCGGAACAAATAATAACCCTTTTGCAAGTTGTCAGTATGAAGAAGGGGCAGGGTTCCTGCCTCGGGTGGTGGCTGGCACACAGTAGGTCGTCATCCTCCAGTCTCACTCCCATTTGGCCTGAGCTGAACACGCCACCTGGCTGTGCACCGGCTGTGCCGGGCCGGGCAGCGCCATCGTGCCTACGAAGACCAGGAGGTCACCACCGTTTGCCACAGACAATCCCACTCTGGGCCCTATTAATCAACTGCGCTCTCTCTGTCTGCAAGGGCTGCTGACCTTGAACTGAAATGCAGAACGTCACGTGCACCTTAATCACGGTCGGCCTATTTCGGCAGATTAGGTTCGTCGTTCTAACCCACATCGAAGCAGACGTCTGCACTTCAAGTCTCCTGTGTAAGAAATCGCCTGAAAGTTGGAGCAGTTTCTAGCACGTCTTCCTCTGAAATGCTGATCAGAGTTCGTTAGGACAGGGTAAGGATGGGGTCGTGGGGCCAGACAGGTGTGAGGAATCAGGAAGGGTGGTCGAGGAGGGAGGAAATACCCGTCCCTTGTGCGGGCTTCCGTGGAGCTGTGCCCGGCGAGCCCCGTGGGGCTCTCACAAGCCGTCGTCTCTTGCGCTCCGTGTAGCGAGCAGGGTCCGCCGCGCTCGCCACCGGTCCCGGCACACAGCCGAGTGTCCGTACACACTTGTCAGACGAGTGGATGTGTCGATGCAAGTCGGTAGGTGCTTTTCCTCCTGTGACACCGGTGGGAAGATGCCAGCCCAGCTCAGGGCTCCTGTGACGAGATGTGGCGAGTGGCGGGGCGGGTGGCTTTGGCACACCTCGGGTTATTCCTAGACTTCTAGAGATTTCCGTTTACGCGTCCAGATCAGGAAGCTTCATTTTTGGAGGAATGAATTCTGGTGATGGGGAGACCTATTGGTCATCACACTTCACCTGCCTTCCTGACTAGGTTCGGGCCAAGGCATGTGGCTCCTCCGGGGTGTCTAACCACACCGGAAGTCAGGGGTGTGCCCGTCTTGTTGGAAGTCTCGGGCACTGCCTGGCTCTTGTCCTATACGTCAACAAAGTGTCCACATGCGCAGCGCCACCGTCTGGTGACTGCTGTCTACCCACCTAGCATCTACCTAGCGCCTATCTGGCATCTACCTGGCACCTACCTAGCACCTACCTAGTGCATTATAAACAGCTGACCTACTCCCTTATGCGTGACAGTTCTGTTTTCTGGCTCATCCGGGACGACCCTGGTCTGTAGGATGAACTACAGGACGTTGACTTGCTCTCTCTTAACGTTTGGATAACGACAAAGGAGCGTGATATCCCACACCGGGCCTCCCACCTCCCCGGAAAAACACCTGCACCATATACCAGACCAGCCCTGTCCCTCAGTCACACGCAAGAGCCCTGTTCTGGCTGCAGAGCTGGGGATTTAACCGAGAAGAGGAAGGACACCCCTGGGCCTTGAGGCGCCTGCAGACTAAAGACAAGGAAGTTTGACTCCGCACGTGGGCAGTTACATCAGACCTGCCACAAAAACAGTCGGCAGTCAGCTGCATCTTGCCGTCACGTCCTACCCGTGCTGTGGCCCTTGCGACAGGTAGAGATCTTGACCGAGCTCATGCGCTGGGAATTCAGCATAGCAATGGTTTCCACCTCCAGCTGATCAGAATAATGTTAGAGAGGACGTTCCAGACCCCTCTCTCTCTCTCTCTCTGGAAATTCACATTAAGTAGATCTGGGCTGGACCCTGGGGATCCGTGTCTTGAAATGGGCACCTAGGTAATTTCGCCCGAGCTTCGTGCCTGCCACAAAGAGGAATCATAAACGGCCTTTTTTGAATCTGAAGTTTGAGTCCTCAGCCCGGGTCCTGGGTCCCTTTAATTTTTATTGAAATGGTTGGATCGACGTAGAAGGAGAAAACAGAGAACTGGAACCAGTCATAGGTGGAAGGGTGGAGGGTGGGTGAGGAAGGGGTGGCTGGGAAGGGTCACCCGCAGCCAATGCTGAGGGAGTCCGAGGTGTCCCAAACCGTGTTCCCGAGGTCACGATCCTCGCTGCCCAACGCTTTGTAACCCCCGAGCTGTCAAAGCACACAGTCAGAAATCACGGACACGGGACACACGCGAAGCCACGGAGGACGTGCAGACACACGCGCCCCTGGCCGTCCCTGTCCTCCGAGACGCTGCAGACGGCCTGCGACATCGCACTGCGGGGCTTCCGGGAGGTGCAAAGCCGGGCGTCCTGTCAGAGGAACTGGCGACGTTCAAGGCCAGCTCACCCAGAGGCCCTGTACTCTCCCCCTCACTCCCCTTCCCCTGTCCAGGCCTCGTTATCCTGGGGGCCAGAGCCGATCCCCGGAGGACAGTGCAGGTCGTGGGATCAGAGCCTGTGTGGTGACCTGCTCCCCGCCCTTAGGGGTGGGGCGGCTTCTTAGGTGTAAATGCCTTGCTCACCTAGCGGCTACTGTGTTTCTTCCGCACCTCGAGGGGGTGGCCTGCTCCCCACTCACACTCCACACAAGGGGGTCCTTGTCCAGGGGCGTATTTGAAAGAAAAGAGGAGGGATCTAATGAGGATCCCTTATCTGGGGCTCCCAATCCTCTCGCCATTCTGCCCGCCCCATGCCTAGGAATACCCTGCAGGAGCCAGGCCCCTGCCAGGCCCCCGGGGGCATGAGTCACAGAGCAGACGCTGTCCTAGAACAGCCTGGATTCTCAGAGAGGAGGCCACCGTGGGCCTGGTGGAAATAACCTATCCCCACGTGGGAGACCGCCAGGGCTGTTGGAAAGTGGATCGATGCTGGAGAGATCTGGAAGGGGCAGGGACCGTGACAAGATGAAGGGTGCCACGTGCAGTAGCGTGTGCGCTCACAGTCGAGTCGGCTGGCCGTGTGGCTCGGGCAAGTCACGAGGATCCCGCGGGCTTAGGTTTCTAACTGCAAAATGGCAAGACAATAACGCGTGCGTGGTGGCCCGTTGTGTGTATGTGCATGCGTGTGTGTGCGTGTGCGCATTTATTTATTTATGCAGTTGACCCTTGAAGAACATGGCTTTAAACTGCGCAGGTCCACTTAAACGTGGATTTTTTTCAATAAATACTGTAAATATGTTGTCTTTTATGATTTTTTTAAGAACATTTTTTCTCTAACTGATTTCATCTTAAGAATGCAGGATATAATACAAAAAACATACAAAATATGTGTTAATCGACTGTTTATGTTATCTGTAAGGCAGTTAGCAGTTATGTTTTGGGGGAGTCAAAAGTTGTATGCAGATTTTTGACTGCATGGGACTCAGCACCCCCTGACCTCCAACCTGCTAGGCTGCAAGCTCTCTGAGAGCAGGGACTCTGTCTGTCCCTTTTCCGGGGTCTTCCTAGCAAGTGAGCAGGGATTATCTGTCTAGAGTGAATGAATGAGTGGGTTTCGCATAAACAGCCTCAGTTTTCCTTTGCCCGTGGCAGGGTTTGACGGGCGGTGCATGGATGCAGCAGCTCCAGACCCCCGGGGCACAGGAGAGACACATTCAGAGCTGGGCCCTGGGCGGCTGGTGCCTCTAGCTCCGGTGCTGGAGTTGTGGGGCCCTCTGGGGCCCCGGACCAAACCCCCAGGGCCCAGCGCAGAGCTTGTCCCCTGAAGAGGTGCCCCTTCAGCCCCTAGAGACCCTGGGGAGCCTCAGGCTCCCTGCTCTGGGGAGGGGCTCTCCTCTGGGACACACGGTCCCCAGCCAGCACCCCCCGTCACCTCCGAGCCCCATCTTCGTGCTGCCGAGACCAGTCGTGCCTAACGGGGTTTGGGAGCGAAGGGGGGTGCAGAATCAGACTCAGTTACCCCCTTTTCTATTTTGTCAAAAAGAAGAAGAAAAAGGACAGGCACGCAAATAGTTTATTCTGAAATCAAGAACAGCGCGTCCTGGGCGGAGTAGCTCATAGCCTGCTCGGGCTCCCTCCTCCCCACCCCCACCCCACAGAGGCTGCGGGGCTGTGACTACGGCCCCGGAGCTGGGTGACCTGCCCAGCCCAAGCCTAAAGACCTTCACCGCGCGATCGAGGAGCAGGGGTGAGCGTCCCTGTTCCCTCATCCTTGTGTCTTTTCGGCCATCCTTTCCCGGGAGGCTCAGAGGACATGAAGGGAGTCAGTAAACCCGCGAGGCCGCCCGCCTTGGTCCAGCCGAACAGAAGACCAGCCCCGGGTACAGCAAACCCAGGAAGAAAATGAGAAAAACAAAAGCCGGTCCCAGAGAGTCAAGAAGGAGTCGCGAACAGGCAGCACGCAGGACTCAAGCTCTGAGTGTGGCCCCGTCTTTATTGTCACATGGCCTCCTCTTGTCCTCGGTGGGGACAGATCGTGGCTGAAGCCGCCAACCCACAGGCCTTGCAGGGCAGCTGCCTGCCCCAGGAGAAGCACGGGACCTGAGGGACATTCTGACTCCACTCAAATGGGAGTTTGCAACCTAGTCGGTCAGGTCAGACAGACACGCCTGAAAGCAAAAGAATTCAAGAGACGTTGCAAGGCAGTTGCGGGTGGGTGGTGTGGACGATGCATGAGGTCGAGGACCTCAGTGCAGGCTTCTGGGGGTACGAGCAAGCAGAAGAGGCTCCAAGGAGGAAGTCTGGGAAGACGGGTTGGGGTTCAGAAGCCGGGAGCAGCAGCCGAGTGGTCCAGGAACCGGGCGGGGGTGAGGGATGGGGACGAACAGAGGCTTGGGGACAGGCACATTTAAGGTATGTCCTGGGGAACACCTGGATGTGCCCTGGTAGCCAGACTGGTCTGGCTAGAACTGGGGGTGTGGACAGGGGAGGAGTTGGGAGCGAGGCTGGAGAGGTGTCTGAGACCCAGGCGTGGGTCCTGTGATGCCATGCGAAGGAGTGTGGACGTCACCTCTGCAACGGGGGGGCCTCTGAGTGTCTCTGGAGAGATGCGGACAAGAACCCAGAAAGCGTGGCTGCTGGGAAAGGGGGAGCAGCATCCTCGGGGCGGGACGCAGGGGTGCTCCAGCCCCGCTCCCTTTAAAAGTAGGCGCCCTTTGCTCCAGCCCCGGCCCCGCCTTTCACCCCAACACAGGCGCCCGCGTAGTCCCCGTAACCGCCCAGACCCCGCGGCTCTGGGAACACGTCCCCAGGCCCATAGCTGGCGCCACTCTCTCCACACTGGTTATAACCGGCCGCGCCACAGCCGGGGGCCTCGGCGTCCAGGTGGTACGGGCGGGACTCGCGACAGCCGAGGTCTCCTGCGTAGGGCACTGGACCCGAGCACGGGCTGGGGCAGCGCGCGGGCAGCGCGATGGGCTCGGGCGGCGGGCAGGGCTCCGGGTACGCGCGGGGCTCCGGGCGCTCGCGGGGCGCGGGGCGAGGACGCGGGGCCGGGTTGGGTTCCGGACACAGACAGGGTTCCGAGAGCTGCCGAAGCGGCGGGTACGGGCGGGGCTCCGGACTGGCGCTCCGGTCTGGGCGCGCGCGTGCACGGGGCGCAGGAAGTGGGCATCGCGGCGGCGACAGCTCGGGACAGCGCGGGCGGAAGCTGGGGAGCGGCCGCGGCTCGGCGCAGGGTCTCAGCTCCGGGCAGGAGGCGCCCCAGGAGGGCCTCGGGGCGCAGCGTCGGATGGGCGGGATCTGCACGGGACACCTCTGCGGCGGCACCTGCCTGGGGCAGCAGGGCGAGGAAATCTCTATCCGGCGCCGGGGGCCGCAGCGCTGCGCGCTCGGGGCGGGACCCCGAGGGCAGCCGCTGCTGTGGATGGGCTCGGAGCGGCGGGGCGGGGTGCAGTAGGCGTAGGAGCCGCCGGAGCAGAGCCCGCGCCGCGGCGGGGAGCAGCTGCGGTAGAGCGGCTGCGCGGGGCGGGCGGGCAGCCAGCGGCCGGCGCTGTGCGCGCGGCGCGGCGCCGCGAAGTCCCCGCAGGGCCCCGGGGCCTGGCACTGCGGCGCGCACGCGCGGAACGAAGGCCGGGCCTGCCGCCGGGGCGCGCAGCTGCCGTAGGCGCCCTGGTACTGGCACTGGGTGGAGAATCTCCCCTGAGTCTGGAACGCCGGGGGACAGGCCACGTAAGTCCGGACGGGCTGGGCAGCTGGCCGGGGCGCGTAGGTCTGGACCGGGTATTGCAGGTAGCACGTTTCTGTGTAGCAAGCTGGAGCACAGTCTACGTAGCAGGTCTGAACGGGGCCCGGGGCTTCACACTGCACGTAGCAAACCTCAGGCTGGCACGCCACCTGCGTGGTCTGGGCCTGGCACGGAGCCTGGTACGTCACCTGCGTGGTCTGGGCCTGGCACGGAGCCTGGTACGTCACCTGCGTGGTCTGGGCCTGGCACGGAGCCTGGCACGTCACCTGCGCGGTCTGGGACGGAGCCTGGCACGCCATCACCTTGGTGGTTCTTAGGCTGGCCCGGGTCGGCACTTCACTCCCGCGTGGTCTTAGGTTGGCACTCGGCCCGGCACTTCACCTCGGAAACTTGAATTGGGCATACGCAGGGCACTCCAATGCATTTGTGTAGCGTCAAGGCCGGACCACCACCTGGCTGCTGGGTATAGGGGGTTGGGGAGAAGCCGGAAGGCGGAGCCTTTCACGCAGCACTGGGGGAGGGGCAGGCAGCACTGAATGGGCTGCTGGTCGCACATGGTTCCGGTTCCGATGCAGACAGACGGGGAGCAGGGCCTGAGGGTAGAGAGACAGGGTTAGGATGGGGGAGTGGGGGGCCAGGACCAAGGCCGACACACCCGGCTTCTTCCCTGCCCTTTCCTCTGCCACCCTCGGCCTTCATCCCAGAATCCTTGCTGAGTCAGCTGGACTTAAGATTAGTCACCATGGCCCAAGAGACCTGCCTTGGATCTGCCAAACGACCTGACAGGTGAGATCCGTTCAAAGACTCTGCCAGGGTGGTAGGTGTCCAGGCTCTCTCCCTGGGGGGTGGCACACCAGTGTCCAGCACGGGCCGGAGCTGATAAGAGGATTCTCACCACTTCTTGGGGGCCTAAGTGGCGGGAGGGAGTTCTACAGAAGGTGGGGTCACCTCTGCTCCCCAGGCTGTAGCCCAAAGAGGGGTCTCCACACCCATGGGAGCTGGGCTTTCTCACACATACTACCTGGCAGCACACGCACGTGCAAACATGTAAAAATGCACACACGGAACAAGCACTCAAAGCATCCACTGGAGAGTAGAGGACCGGATCAGCTCCTGGGCAGCTCAAACCCAACATGACATGTTTGCTTCCCTGTGGTCCGTCTTCTTAGGTGAATTCGTTTAAACACGGGCAAACGCAAAACACGCACACACAAAACCCCAGCCTCGGAAAGGCTCAGGACCAGACCGGCAGTGTGCCCAGGCGGGGTGCTGTCCTTAGTCACATGCCAGCTTCAGGAAGGTTTTCCCTCCAGGCCCTGGGAGAGGCAGGGCAGAGCCACCTCAGAGGGGACAACCCACCAGGTGCCAGATTCTTAATTACGAGACTGATACTCAGACACACAGGAAGCCTGCACGCAGGATGCATGCGTACCATCCGACGCTACGCCTGGCCAGGGAGAAACAGTGGGTAGCCCCCGATCCCCACCGGCCCTCCCCAAGTCCGCTTGTTCATGTCCAGAACACCCGGTGACCAGCATGGCAGGGTGGCTGATCTGACAATCAGCTCATCCAACAAAACGCTTCTCAATAAAGCTCCCGAAATACCGTGAAGGGCCACGCTTTCCACTCTCCATTTATGGAAAACAATTCACATGCCCTTGGGGACGGGAAGCCCCCTACACCCAGCTCTGTTTGCAAGGCGTAAATTACTTATGCGTCTGTTCCAGGAGGACAGGCCCTGGGGAGCAATCGTGGCCGCCGAGGCTGAGGCCGGGGTCGCCGAAGGCAGGTACCCTGAGCCCAGCGCCCACTCCTTCCCAGAATCCGTGGGTATCCCTCTTACGCCATGGGTATCCCTCTTATGTCCCCAAAAAGTCCGCCAGACTTCTCTTTCCGGGGCCCCAGCTTCCCGGCTTCTGTTCTCGGCTTTGTCCCCACAGTGCCTCACCTGCATGGTTCCGAGCGGCCCCTGAGCATCGTTTCCCCCCCCAGTCCCAGCCCCCAGCCCCTGGACGCACCTTCCTTGAGGCGAGCAGTCATCCAGGCTGAGGCGTCGGGCCAGGCGCCTGTCCTTATATTAAGGGCTCTGGGCCTGCCTTCGACCGTGAGACAACCAGTTGGCATCTGCCTGGCACATCACCCAGGTCGGCATTCCAGCAGCCGGTCTCCTCCCTGTGTGCCTGTCCTTGCAGTCACCTACGGAGTGTGGGAGTGTCTCACCTGAGTGCCGAAGCTCCTGGGCTATGAAGGAGCAGATTCTTGTTTTCCTCCTTCACCTTGTGAGTTTCTTCTCCACTCTTAGAAGATCCGGGGTTGATGAGGGGTCTTTCTCCCGAAAGAGGATTCCAGGCCCTCACTCGTCTGCGATTCTCACCAGGCCGATGCATCGGGAGGAAAGGCTCCCTAACCGGAAGCGGTTGAAATCACCCCAAAGACCCGAGAAAAGGCTGCGGGAGGAAGGGAAGCGTGGTCCAGAGCTGAGTCTCGCATCTCAGGTTGGCTCCTTACAGCTCAGTGACCTTTACAACCGACTTAAGCACTGATTTACTCATCTGCAAAATGGATTTAATTACATCTTTGCCGAGTTACTGCGAGGATTAAGGCAACTATTTTACACAAAACCACCCAGTCAAGAATGATGTTCAGAACACCCGACATCCACTCGGAGTAACGGCTGACCGAGCCACAGGCGCGGCGGGAGCGGTGGCTGCCGGCTGCGCCCCGGGCCTGTGACGAGCACCCCGAGGGCCTCAGAGCAGGTGCACGGCTAACGCTCCCGACAGCGCAGGGCACGGGTCATAAACCCGGCATCCCGTGAGCCAGACACAGTCACAATGGTTCCTTAATTTTGTAAGGAATCATTAGTATTTAGAAACGGAGAGATTTGTCTTAAGATTATAGACATCTGGTTGTCTTCTAAGAGCCAAAGATCTGACATGGGTGGGTCTGCCTGACCTTGACCCGCCTAATGCCTGCCCCTCTCTGATAGGGCCTACGTTTTATGCTCTCTAGTTCTCCAGCATCCGTTACTGTATCCACAATGCAATGCGTCAGTAAGCTTCCTTTTCCTGTCTTACTCCGGTTCTTATTTTTCTTTGGTGAAATGAAATAATCCTTCCCCCTCGATCGGTTCCCTTGTTTCTGTCACCGTCCAGCCCCTGGGGGCGTTTAAGATTCTGACCGAGCTCGCGAACAGAGACTTTAGATTTAGACAGATCTGGGTCGAATCTGAGCTCTGGTACTTGCCAGTGGAGTGACAGCGACTTAACCTCCGTGAGCCTCAGATTTCCCACCTAGGAAACAGAAACAGGGAACAGAAGGAGGAGGAAGGAAAAGGAGGAAAGAAAGAAAGAAGCAGCAGCATCGGGAAAGTCAGGATGATCGCGTGAATTAAGTAAGAGAACGAATCTAAAGTTGTTAGCATTTAATTAACCGTCGAACACTCTGGGGTTTCTTTCCTCATAGGAAGATGGGAGTGGAAACGCTGATAACGTGTTTTATTGTGAAGATAATAATCAGATAATGGCTATGGAAGGGCTTCGAGCCCTGTGGAGCACATGCCAATCATAGCTATGAAATCCCTCGCATTGGGGAGTCTCTGTCGGGATCACCCTGAGTCCAGAATCTGAGCTCCGGATCCCATCACTCATTCCCAAGGGAGCTCCAGATACCACCTCAAACCTGGGGAGGATCCAAGACTTTCAGAATGTCAGAGCAACAAGGACCGTCAGGAATGACCGGGCTCCACCGTCATTCTCCAGATGCGGACTCTGAAGCCCAGAGAGAGAGAGAGAGGGCCCCGCCCGGAGACCTAACGCTAGTGACCGCCTCGGAGGCCCCAGGCCCCAGGCAGTCCAGGCCCAGGCGAGGACTCTGGGACAGAGGACTCCCCACTGGGACAGAGACGTTATCACTCTGATCGCACATATGCCAGGGTGCTCTGAACTTGGGCGACCTTGGGCTTGAAGTTGGCCTGGAAGGTGGTCACGAAAGCGTGAACTAGGAGAGAGAGAACACAGGCCGGCACGTGGCCAGACCGTGGGTGTGAATCGTTGAATCCTAATGGCCGCATCTCCCACTCATCGAGAGTGACAGAATGCGCACGTCCCGAAGGCAGAACCTCTGTGTTACCCATCTCGGTATCTCTAGATGCCGACACTTCATATGAGTCCGTTGACTGATGGACGGATAGATGAGTCGAGCTTGGTCCACGCATCATAAACTCCTGGAAAATGAGTTGATATTGTCCAAGCCGGCGACCGAAGACCACTGCCACCCTCGTCCCTTCCTGCTGCTTCCCTCTTACAGAGAGAAGTGGGTCACAGGTCGGGGAGAGGAAAGTTTTGCAGATGACAAGGAGGCTAGGTGTTTGAGGTTTCAAAAGTTTGATTTTAGAGCCTGGTCGCTAACTCACAAAATAAAGCATCGAACGCTTCCTTCTTTGATGTGAAGGCCCCTGGATTGGAAAGTCATCATTGGTTAAAGATGGAATCAGTACCGAGATTGTCTAAAGGCAGGGAAGAGATATATATATATATATATTTGTTTGTTTCTTCAGTGGAGTTTAAACTCTTGCAAAGGGCATTCCTTGTGTGGATGTGTCTTCAAACGAAATGGTTGCTTTAAATAAGGTTCAGTGTGGCCTTCTAATCTCTGACCTTGCATGTGCTTTTTGGCTTCACCAACTCAATGTGGACAAAACTCACTCACTATCTCCCTTTACAAATCCCCCTCCCACGGTTTTATGTCGGAGGATGGCTCGTCCATACCATTTTTAAATCTAGAAACCTGGGATTCACCCTTCCTCCCCCTTCCAACTTACTCCAACATACAATCCCACGGGCTGTGCATTCCGCGTAATTGCGCTCAGGTGCGCCCCCTCCTGTCATGCCCGCCCCCCCACCCCTCTTCAGTCTCAAGTCTTCACGATCTGCTCTCTTGCATTGCAATAGTCTCTTCACTGTTTTCTCTGCCTCTTGTCTTTCTTTCTTCCGTGTAACTTCCAAAATGGCCACAAGAGTGATCTTCAGCACACACGCGCACACGCGCGCGCACACGCGCGCACACACAGACCCCGATCTACACCACACGCAGCACCGAGTGAAGCCATGCGTGCTGGTTGCCATTCCGCACGCGTGTCCTGACGTCCGCAGTGGCAGACCCGAGCGCGGAGTGTCCTTCCCCACCTCTCCACGTGTGGAACTGTTGCTCATTCTTTGAGACAACGCCAAGGTCACTTCTTTTGTCACGTTCCCTGACTCCCCCAAACCGTGACTCACTCTGTGCTCTGGCAGCCTCTAGACACACCCGTCATCGGAGCTGCCACGTGTCCTCTGATTATTTACATTCCTGTCCTCCACGGGTCCTCAAGGAAAAGAAGTGGTGGCCATAAACCCTCGTGTCTGAGAGACAGGCGCTGTGCCAGAGCGTGTTTTCATTTCGCCTTGTTGGTGACTTAATTTCATTTTCACGCCTGCAGACATGCACACGAGTCTATGCCTGTATTATACTGCATTTTAGGAATTGGTTTGTTTCATTATTTATTGAAATATAATAGATAGATGTATGATAATATAAAGTTTGTATTAAATGTCCCAATAAGTAGCAAAGAAATAGAGGGTTATAGGTAGATGATAGATAGATAGATGATAGATGATTGATGATAGATAGATAGATGATAGATAGGTAGATAGATAGATAATAGATGATCGATAGATAGATAGATAGGGATAGATAGATAGAAAGAATGTCCTAAAGACAGAGATTATCTCCAGAGAGAGGTCATTAATTTTAGGGAAAGATATAGAGACTATTTACATAGATGGGGCTATGAGAAATAACAATGTAGGGTGAAATATAAATGGCTAGAAATATAATTCTATAAATCTAGGAATAAGTGATAAGAATATAGTGATTCACGAAAGCGAGATAAAGATACCAAAAGAGATCTGACACGCGCTACAATGTAAGTGAACCCTGAAAACCTCATGACATACGTAGGAAGCCCGTTGCAGAGGACCACAGACAGCACGAGTCCGTCCCCAGGAGGCGTCCAGACTTAGCAAATCTGTAGAGACAGAACGTGGGACTAGGGGCGTGAGATCTGGCCGCTGGCGGACACGGGATTTTGTCTCAGGGTGCTGAAAATATTCTAAAATTAGATTTTTCACAGCTCTGCGAATACACTAAAAACGTTGAGCTGCACGCTTTAAATGGATGAAGTGTATGGTATGTGAATTACATGTATTTGCATATGTATTTCATATATTTGTATACACACACACACACACGCACACGCGCACACACACATACATAAGGATAGATCCCTAAATCTCAGTAAAATCTAAATCACATTTATGAAGCATGGAATCACAGCTCATTGAGACCCAAGCCCCCCTGCCACACATAACACCTTGTACTATATCCCTGGGGATCAGCCTCTGCTTCGACCTCAGTCAGGCACCTGCCCCCAGAATCCTGGGGATATGAGTGACCCAGAATACCATGTTCACCTGTAATCCAGGTTGTCTTCCTCTTGGGGATGACTTCATTTATCTCTCCCCTACTAATAGTCATTCTCTCAAACGCTCTATGCTAAGTGGAAAAGATCTTAGTCCATGAAGTGGAGTTTATTAAATCTTACTCCACAAATATTTACAGATCACCGATCAAATTCCTAGAAGTGGATTAGGAATAGTCATCATCCATTCACTCAGCAGACGCTCTCTGAGCACCTGCTCACAGCCTCTGCCCTCGAGAAGCTTACGGTCAAACAAGGAAAACACACAGATGAGCAGACCTGTGATGCAGGTGATACAGATTTAAAAGGCATCCTCTTGGAGCAGGTGCCTACGAAGGAGGCACTGCCTTCCAAAGATTTACCTTCTCACTGCTGAGAAAAAGCCGCACACGCAAAACCAATGGGAGAACGGGACCGTGAGTCTCCGGACATGGCCCTCGGTGGCCCATCGCACAAAAAGCAAGTGTCTAGGGTGCAGTTGCCAGATTTAGCAAATAAAAATACGGGATGCCCAGCCGAATTTCAATTTCAGGTAGACTGCAGATATATTTTAGTATACATACATCCCAGGGGGATGGAGTAATTAAGAAAGATATTTTAATACTAACACAGGTCGAAGGAATGACGGTGATCGCTGATGTTGCTGATTTGTTCATTCTCTGATGCCCGCGTTGATTCATTCAGCTGTGGGGTATTTACTGTGTGTAAAGCTACATCTGGGGATTACAATGATAAGATAAACAAACACGCAAATGTCGCCTCTGCTCTCCAGAGCCTTCGGCTAACTGGAGAAGACAGACATGCATCCCAGGGCCACACAGATAAATAGCCCGTGGCACCTCAGATTCACGTTTGGCAGGAGACCAAGGAGAGCTGCCTGGGGCCGGGAACGCCCCGGCCAGGGTGCTGGCCTGGCCGGGGAGACCGGGAGAGGCTTCCCTGAGTAAGGCGAACGTGGGCTGAGATCGAAAGGACAAGCAGAAGCAAAGGAGTGCGGAGAGCAGGCAGGAAGGGTCAGCTCGGGGGCGGGAGGGGTCAGGGTGCATCGCGCCCGGTCTGCGTCCTCAGGTCGCTGGCCAGCATGTTAAGCAGGAGCGCGACAGGCTCCGACTCCGGGTGCCCCGTGAGGGACAGAGTGGGGGAAGCCGGAGTGGAGCAGGCACACGGGCGGGCGCGGACACTGTCCCCACCCAGGGAATGGACCAGGGACCCTACACGAGTGCGCGCACCGCCAGACACAGTCGGCGCTGCGTCTCACTTAACCTTGAGAAGTAGGAGGCCGAGCGCCCCGGGGCATGGCAAGGTCGTGGGGGGCAGAGGGGCCTGGGCTCACCCTGCGGCTCCTCCTCCAGCCCCTGCCACTGGGCAGAGCGAGCGCCTTGCCAAGTGTCATCACACACAAAACCGAACCAGATCAGCCTCGGAAAGTTGTTGCAAAGGGTACACAAAGGCGTGTGAAGAGAGGCCACGGCCAGGTCCTCCACGGAGACAATGATCATTACCATCATCGTTCTGTTATGACTGTCACGTCACATTACAGCTGTGTCGATTACATCACGATGCTCACCTAATGGAAAAGTAATCGTTTTGGGAACAGTTTGCGATGAGTCACATCACTAGGAGTATAGAAGCCTGATTGTGTGACTTTATTTATTTTTATTTTTAAATTAAATTTACAGCAGCAACGTTGGTTAGTAAAATTGCGCATGTTTCAAGTGTGCAATTCAGTGATACGTCATGTACATCGCATTGAGTGTTCACCACCCGAAGTCAAATCTCCCGACATTTATATTTGGCCCCCTTCACCCTTATGTGACTTTAGAAATAATGAAATGAGTAGGGGCCTCACGCCCTGGTCTCAGCGCGTATGGACCCTCTGAGCAGCCTCTTGGGACCTCTGTACCCTCACGCGTTGGTGCTATCGGCTGTGTTTTCCTCGCTCACTCATCAAAAATGTCATAAAGATAAAATGCGACCACTAGTAGGAGCATTCCTTAAATGAATACAGATCACGGTCGGCGTAAGAGCCACTGCCTCTGTGAACACGCGGCGTTTCTCGTCCCCAGCCCCGGGCCTGGCGAGAGGGGAGGAGGTCCCTGTGCCAGACTGGAGGACGAGGTCAGCCACTGGCTCCGGCTCTCTGTGCTGGGGGCTGACTTTCTTGGCCTTAATCTCGAGGCTGTCAGGTGGATAGGACACTCCTGAGGACAGCTGGTTTCTAAAGAACAAATCGGAGGATGACAATACGGAGAACCAGGACGCCTGCAGGTGTCAGTGTCCTTCGCCTCCACCCGCAGTGACTCCTTCCTGCTCGCTGCCGGCTCCGCCCCTCCCTCCTCGCCGTCCTGTCTCCCTGGCGCCTCCTTTGCAAGTGCTCGGTCACTGCAGGAGGCAGGAGCCGGCACTGTCTGGGGCCCCCAGCACTGAGCTGTCTTTTCCTGGCCTGGTTTCTTCCCAGGAGGGAGGCACAGCAGCCACCTTCACCATCTGGGATGAGGTGACCGTCCTCACGCTCGCAGCCCCGGGGTGCCAGGATGTCCCTGCATGGGGCCACAAGGGATCCCGGAAGGCAGGGCCTGCCCAGATGTCTGCTCCCGGGCCTGCCGCGGGCCGGCCGTTCCCCCTGCCCCCCTCACTCACGACCTCAGTGCATGCACACCGTCCGTCTTGGACCCAGACAAGGTACCAGTGACACGAAGGTGAAACGATTGCTTTTAGGAGCTGATAGTTTCGGAGGATGACCTTGTACGCCGTGAACTGTGTGTCGTGTGCCATGTGACCTTGACCTTCTGTTTACATTCCTCGTCGCTCTGACCTCAGTACAGTCTCGCACTTTTTCTACGTGTCCGTCTAACCTTGGAACCCTTTGCGAGTGATGCATGCTTTATGCCTCTCCGAACTGCACGCGTGGGACAGTATGTGGCAGGGTGAACTTAAGATGAAGATTAAACATCAGGAAACGGGAAGGTAGGTGTTTACGAGACAGAGGCACACTCGGGAAGGTACACAGCAGCCTGGTGGCTTCCAGAATCTCTCATAGCAAGACGGTTTCTCAGTGAAGTGTATGTCACGTCCACTAATACCTGATATCAGTTCCTAGATCAGTTCCTAGAAATCTATTCTTTGAAAGCCCAGTTCTGTGGGTATAAGACCGGGTGGGCAGAACGTGGACCAGGAAAAATCTACAGGGTGCACAAAAGTAAAGGCCTTGAGGACAGCGGTGGCCTCTGAAGGGCAGAAGACACGGGGTGAGGGTAAGGTAGAGTGGACAGTGCTCCATCAGAGAGGAGAGGGGACTTGAGATCTGAAGGAGCTTGGGTGTCCTAACAGACTTTTCATTTCAAGGCTGAGTGCTCATGAATTAGAATAGCTGTACTATGGAGCTCTTGCATTTTATAGGTAGCTACTTGTGGAGAAGAGAAATAAGACGTGGGTGGATTTCCTTCAGTTGACCTTATTTAAACATTTACTAATGAGCAAACACAGGGTTAAACTGCTGTGAATAAGGAATTATCATAGACTTTAATGAGCTCACGTCGTGGTCGGGGCATCCTCCTTAGAGAACAGAGAAATCCTGTTAGGGGTTTGACGGGGTTTACCAGTCACACGTGGAAGGGCACCACCTAACGCCAACCGGACCGGTTCCTTGACCACAGAAACCCCGACAATGGGCAAATGGATGAAGCCGCCACGGGAGAGCGCGCGCGAAGAAATAGAGATGCACAGTGAGAGAGAACTGGGCGCAGAATCTTGGGTTCCAACTTGAGCAGGCAAAGGGGATGTAGAAATGTAGGCGTCTAAGAAAGAAAGTTAAGATACCTAGCCTGGAAAATCAGGAGAAAACTGTGGCGATCGGGAAAAAAATAGGAACTGAAATTTTAAAGAAGAGAGGGCCACGTGGTCAGATGGCGGAGATGCCGCCCATCAGATCTGGCGGGGTTAAGCGCGTTGGCGACTTGGAAGTGGTCATTTTAATAGCGAGGGCTGAAATGACTGGTAATAACTTTAGGATTAGAGCAGGAAATCATAGATCACTAGTTCCGGAAGCGTAAGAAAGAGATGAGTAATCAAGCAGAAAAAAATGGAACGAAGAAACCACTGTTTTACTACGTAGCAGTTGACATCACATCATGATGCCAAATGAGCTATGAGTTGGGATCGAAGATGTTTCGGAGCGTTCGTTCAAAAGAACAGTTTTGAAGTCAGAAACTGAAGTCGGCATCTCCAAGGGCACGCTGTGCCATCCTAAGCAAGTTGTATTTTCTAAGCTACAGTTTCGTTGTCCGCAAAATAGTAAGCATAGGGCTGCTCATCCATAAGCCATAAACGAGGTACCACCCATAAAGCGCCGAGCACGGTGCCGCGTGCTTCGGTATCTTAATGGGCTTCATTCTGCCGAGCGTGATTTTCTTGTCCCACAGGAGACCTGATACGACAGAAGTTTTACTGTCCTATTTTCATGTTGGACTCGACTGAGGCCATGGGTGGAGACTTCTGAAGATAAAGAGGGAAGAGTGGGAGTTAGATGTGTCTCATTCCACACCGTTTATTAAATCCATTCTATGTGCAAAGTATTGCACTAGGTAATGGGGAGGATTCGGCGAGATCTGGAAACCACTCGTGTCCTCAAAGACGATCTTAGAAAAATGAATCATCCAGAAGGCCCAGCAGACGAGCGCTCCACTAACTCCAGCACGAGGCAGACAGAGACCAGGGTAGGCGAGGCCATTGTCTGTGAAACTCAGGTGCGGCCGTCTGAAGGTGGAGTGTGAGCGATGCAAATGGACGAGGTGCAGATAGGAAAGGCGGAGGCAGATACTGCATTGATAGCAACAGGGTGTAATAACGAGACAGAGAGATGTACGGAGTAAGAGGTGTCTGAGAGTGAAAGCCGTCTCTGCGATTAGATAATGATGAGGAGGCCGTGGCGATGTGGCTGGTGATGGGGAGGAGACCTACAGCCCTTTGCACTTAACGCGGGACCGGAGGACCGCACGTGACTCTCTAACTGAACGAACGATTCTTAGTGTCACGGGAGTTCGGAGAAGGACATTTAACAGATGCGTCGGTACAGATGTGACACAGACCCACACACAGTGGAATATTATTTAGCCACCGAGAAAATGAAATCTGGTCATTTGCCGCAACGTGGATTATGCCGAGTGAAATAAGTCAGACAGAAAAACAAAAATCGTGTGGTCGCGCTTAAATGGGAATCTTTTAAAAAGAAAGGAAAGGGAAAATCAACGTAAATACAGAGAACATACGGGTGGTCGCCAGAGGTGGGGAGCGGGGGAGGGGGGTTGAAATGACCGAAGGGGGTCAAAAGGCACAAGCGTCCAGGTATAAAGTAAGTAAGCCGTGGGGGCGCCGTGCACAGCACGGTAACTGCAGTTAATGACACCGTGCTGCGCATTTGGAAGTTGCCCAGAGCGTAGATCTTAAAATCTCTCATCACGGAAACGACATTTTTTTCTAACTCTGGTGACAAACGTTCACTAGCCTCATTGTGGTGATCGGTTTGCGATTCACACATTGAATCATCGTCTTGTATACCCGAAACTAATATAATGTTGTACATCACTTACACCACAATTTAAAAATCAGAAAGAAATTTAACGGTCTTTTTAGGTAGTGTTCGCTGAACTACCCGAAGATAAAGTTTTGCTCTTCATTTGACTCCAAAGCGTGTGTTTTTCTCACTCTGACACGTGGAGGCGGGGGTGGGGGTGGAGGGGGTGCTTGCAGTGTAGACTTTATCTGATACACTTCGCACCATAAAGGGACTGGTGTTTGGATCGATGGAGTTAGGAGGCTACCTGCTGCTTGCCTTTCATAGGGAATTTTGCTGAATTATAATTGAGTTAAATAATGGGAACGCAAGTAGCCAATGCCCAGCACGCAGAGGACACTCGATGGTTTTTCCTGTGTCTGTGATAAACATCAACAAAAATATTTTCATGGTCGTGTCACAAGCGGCGCCGTCAAACATCCAAAAACAGCCCAAGTTTGTGAACCAGCATGATCATTTCAAGGTCATGAGAGCGTTGGAAATATGAGGATCCTTCTTCCCATCTCTAGTGAGAAAGCAGCGGGATCCTTAAAGGCACAGGCCTCTCTGACAGGCCGTGGGACTCAGTGGCGGGAAGCGCAGGGCCGCCGCAAACAGGGGTCCTCTGTGGGAAGCGTCATCATAGCCCGTGTGTTCGACGCAACGTTTCTGTGAATGCACATCACACCGTTACACAGTGGTACGCGCGCACACACACACACACATGCATGCGAATTAGGAATATAAATTATAAATTTCCTGGCAAATAAATACATTAAAAAAAAAGGAACTAGAAAGATTCGCCAAGTAAGGAAGCTGTTTGTGCCCTAAGAGTAAAATCAACTGATGGACTCTTCCTTTTGGTGACTTTGTTTGGGGAGGAAGATAAAGCTCAGAGCCCAGGCCCCCACGGGGTCGGCTGGGCCCGCTCAGGGTAAGGCGGGACAGGAAGGAACCCGCCTCGGGCCCCTCTTCCCCGGGCGCCCCGTTGAAGGCGGCCCCAGGACATGGGCCCCTCCCGTCCCCTGGCAGGAGCCATCACAAATAGTCCCTGGAGGGAGGCACACGCATCCCACTGTTCCTGAAAGTAACGTTCAGGTCGGTGACTGCTCGCTGTCCCCTCCCTGGCTGAAGTGCTGCTCGTCTCCGGCCTCGGTTCCATTCCAGGCTTTTCGGACGCTGCCCGGCCTGGGCCCTCCCGCTCCAAAGCTGCTTCAGCGTCTTTCCTCTGTGCTCCCCTAATGCCTTATTTGCCGTGTTTATCACTTGATTTTTGTTGTTCGACGTGCTGGCTCCACGGAAAGACGGTGACCTTCTCAAAGGCAGAGACCACTCCGTCTTCATCTTCCGTCCCCAGCACTTGGCACTGTCCCCCTGGCCCAGCGCTCAACAGACGGCGCATCCGATGGTGTTTACTCGGTGAGCGACTCACCCTCCCCGAGGGGGTGGGACCCCAAGGGGAAAGTCTCAGTGTGCGAACAAGGCCATCTCCTCTGCCTCGCCTTCCAGAGCCAGCTGGCTTTATCCCCAGGCCATAGGGTCCCAGTCGTGGGGATGATGCACCTGCAGGCACCTTTAGGAGGCTTGTCTTGGAAGGAATAAGCTTATTCTGCGGGACATAACAATCGAGAGGGACAAGAAACAGAGGATGAGGAATTAGAAGAACACGGAAAATGGAGAGACCCAAGGGAGCAGCAGCCGTCACGAAGGAGACTAGGATCTGCGTCCCAAGCACCTGGTCTGAGTCCTGCCCGGCCTCCTGCCAGTCGTCTGGATCAAGTCACTCAACCTCAGGCTCCTCTTTGGTTACGTCGGAGCATAAACGAATCGACTCTCCTGCGCGTGGACTTTTTAAAAAACGAGATAACGGATTCAAATCGCGTCGTAACCCACCAGGAGCGCGTACACTGGACTGCGCGTTGTGGGTTTTGGTTATTTGTGCTCGTCGCGTTTGGAAGGAGACTTGGAGAGGGAAAGAAGCACAGAGAGAAGAGTAATCGAAGACGAAAGACACTCTGACAGAAGCAGATTCCCAACAGCCATGCGGGCACTGTCACGGGGGCGGGGGGCACAAGGTGTAGAGCAGAGGGCGCGCCCCCGGAGTGGGAAGAACGGAGGCCTCGACGCAGGCTCTGTTCAAACCTGAGCTCCTATCGTTCTGACTTTAGGCAAGTTATTCAACCTTCGGATATTCACTACCCTCGGCTGGAAAATGAGGATGAAAATTGTGTCTCCCTCTTAGATACCGGTGAGGATTCAGTGAGAGGCAATTGTTCTTCTAGTAAATATGTATTAACCGTTATGTGCCACACATGGTTCTTGACACTGGGGGTATATACGATGATGAATTAGATACACAGGACCCTGGTTTCAAACTCGTGAGAAGACAAGATGGTAAACAGATGAATATGGAATAGAACATTAGAAAGGAAAATGGTCTAGGAAGAAAAAAATAAGCGAAGGCGGGAGTGGTGAGGGGAGCAGGAGTGATTAGGGGAGCGGGCGAGGCAGGAGCTGAGTCTGGGGTCGAGGCGTGGTGCGCGGACAGCTCGGCAGTGAGACGGGCTCCACGAGCTCCCACGGGCACTTGGCTGGACACGTGTCTCTCCGAGAAGTCCACAGAAGCGATGACACGCGCCTTCTCCGTGCTCCCTAGGTCAGTCATCCCACTGGATTCCAACAATCCAGGAAATTCCCGCAGGATGGTTGCGTCAATAATGAAGTTTCATGTCTTCAATGACCAGACCGTATTGAGTCCCAGGCTCTGGGGACATCACATCAAACGAGACCGCGTTCCTGGTTCCTACAGCGTGCCCGGTCAGGTAGGTTGGGGTGGACGAGTGTCCCAGCACAATGTCGCTGCGAGTCGAACACGAGGGCCGGCCACGAGGACCTCAGAACATTAATCACCGTCGATCCGCCTCATCTCTTTGGTGCTGTGCATACTATTCCTCCTCCTCGCTTTTCGGCGGTGGCCCCGCCCACTCCAGCACCCACCCGTCTCACACGCCGCCTTGCTAATCAAGTCAGCAGCAGCCATCAGCTGGGTGGAGATGCTTACACCAATGACAAGGAATGACATCTGATTGTGACATTTTTCCTAGCCAACTTCTGTCCGGGGACCTGGCCTACATTCTCTTCTCGTCAAGCACCGAGTCTGGGAGGACTAACCGGGCGCCCCATTGCTTAAGCCCGCTGGGGGGTCGCGACGCGCTATCCATCCAATCACTCACTACCCCCTTCCCATTTTCTTGGAAAGATACTTCCCTGAACTTTGAGGGAGAGTCAGAGACTTGTAAGTACAGACTGTCAGTGACAGGAGAGGTCTTTAGTGAAGGTTTGACGGTCAGTCTTCATCGTATCGAGGACAAACGAGACTGAGGCCCAAAGCGGCGAAGTGGCTTATTCACTGTTATAAAGAGAATCGGGATAAGAACGGAGCGGGGAGAAGCTGGGGACAGTAGTCCTTTGTAGTGTCAAGTCACGCATCCCCATCGTTTTATCCGTAAAGGAAACCTTCCCTCGTCGCATTTTATCTTAGAGCTATAAAATGCCACGCCGTGAGACTCTCTTAATACTTTGCATCTGATACGATTGTCACTCTCTTACCCTCTGCCCCGACGTTCAGATTTACTGATAAAACCCCTCCAAATAGGAATGGGAAAGTGGCTTAATGTGTTGTGGACCTACTGTGTGCTGGGTACTATTTTAGGCAGTTTTATGAGACGTGATCCCTCTGAGTGGAAAGATCACATAACTTATCTGAGGTCATAGGGCCAGGAAATGGACCTGTCTGCCTCGAAGGCCTCAATCTTACTGCAGCACTGGCTGTTGCTTCCCCCCACCCCACCACGTGCACAATGCCCAGCACATAGTAGGTCCTCAATAAATAAAGGGCAATTCCCTCTGCCCTTTCCTGTAGGTGTCAAGAATAGATCGGAGTCATTTTTCTTATGGATATTTAATAATATTAGCTATATATTCACGTACAACATATGTATAAGATATAAAAAATTTTGATGTGTATGACTATAAGTTTATTTACTAATTTGGGGAAATATCATGAAGCCTTTCTCTATGCATTAACCTTACTTAGTCAGTACGTTTTGCATAGGCGTTTTCCCGAAAAAGGAAACGCCATCAAAAGACACCCCCACGCTGGGAACTGGGCTTCAGATTTTACTCAGTAATTTTTCCTATTCTCGAAAAATTGTGCAGAAGCACTTGATGGGGCAAGAGGAAGTCGTGATCCTGGGCAAGACTGTTCCCGGTTCTGGGTGGGTGTCCAGTGACTGAACAGCCCGTTTATGGGGGTGGGTGGAGGGACGGGGTCTGATTTATGGGGCCACAGGCAGCTTCGACGTTCAAAGGTAGCACCGCAGCAAAGGGACCTCCTGAGCGTGTGCCGGGGGGACTCGGCGAGCTTGTTCAGAAGCAAACACGAGGTTCCCGCGCTCGTGCACCCGTGTATTCATGTGTTTGCCGAACATCCGTCTCCCGCGCTCATGCCCCAGGCCTCGTGGGGCTGCTCGCAACAGCGGCTGTCTCTCTCTCGCTCTATTTTTCATGTGCGTGTTTACAGTTTCTAGTTATAAAAAATCCACCCCGGTCGTCCAGAGCCAGCCGAGCAACGGGGAAGGAAGTGGCGACTCGCCTTGGGACCTGAGGCTTGCTCCACGAGGCTCGCCTTCGCTCCTGGAAGGTTCTAGCCCCTTCCCTAAGGCCTCTACCCTATGGCCTCAGGAGGGCGAGCCTATCAGAGCAGGAAGTGTAACCCGTAAAGCCACCACGGGTTCGAGCCCCGCACACAGCAGCGGGGACATCGTCCAGTGACCCTCCTGAGCAGATCTGACCGCACACGCCCCTCGACACCCAGGGAGGTGGACCCCGAGTTCACACGCGGAGAGCATGCTGCCGTGAGCACTTGGTCACGGCCCGTCCTCTGCCCAGATCGATCGGAGGGCAGGAAGTGGCGTCCTCCAGCCCCCGAACCTCCAGCCTCGCATCCTGCCACCGTGCACGGGGAAGTTTATCCCCAGCATGCTAGACACGGACCAGACACACAGACAGGAAGTCACGGAATTGCATCCAAAGCTTTATTCTTGCCAAAGTTTGGGGG
>NW_024352789.1:2011553-2012118 GCF_902729225.1 Pteropus medius
CGGCATCACTGGGAGCCTGGGGGTGGGGGGTGCGAAGGCGGGGCTGGTCAAGCCCCCGAAGTCACGTGGAGCAGGCGTGAGTCCGGGAGCAGAGCTGTTCTTCCGTGTTTAGCAGCAACAGTCGTCCTCGTGATGACAGCATGCAGGACCTCGGGACCTCATGGGAATAATTCCCAAACAGCCGCACCCAGAGGAGCAGCACCCAGAGCTGCAGCAGCCGGAGCCGCAGCACCCAGAGCTGCAACAGCCCGAATCCTCACAGCAGCCAGATGACCCCGAGGTGCATTCCTGAGGCCGCTGGACCCAGCGTCTCAGGGGACTCACCCCGAAGGTCCGGGGAGCCAGGCAGGAGTAGCTGGTGGACACGGGAGCAGAGCATGGGTTAGGGACACTGACCTGGGCCGCCGAGCCACCAATGGGAGCCTGAACGTAGTAGGTCTGGCAGGGAGAAGGGTACTGGACGTAGCATGTCTGGGTCTGGCAGGGAGCTGGGCACTTCACAAAGGTCTGGCAGGGAGTGGCATACTGCACGTAAGTTTGAGTCGGGCACGGAGCCGGGCACTTC
>NW_024352789.1:2012476-2017236 GCF_902729225.1 Pteropus medius
GCCGGGCACGTCACGTAGGTTTGAGTTACGCACGGAGCTGGGCATTTCACAGATGTAACGTCGGCCCCCAATCCCGAGCCTTTCACACAGGATGGAGGGAACTGCACCTGCTTCTGCTGGTCACACATCTTTCTATGGCTTTGCAAAATCTGAAAAGAAAGGTTTCGTGAGAACGAGGACGATTTCCAGGGGCGCCTGCGACATCCCCCGTGGATGGCATGGTCTGTAAGCAGTAGGCTTTTGAGAAGGTGCCAGGCGCCCTGAAGCTGTCCAGCTGGCACCGGGGTGGACTAAGCCGTGGATGCTGGGCTCGGCTCTCGTACCTTTCTTTACCTGGCTGTATGACTTTGGACGAGTCGCTGCTCACCTCTGAGCCTCAGTTTCCATGGTAAAAAATGAAGGACTCTGCCCAGCTCCGCAAGCCTCCTCTCTCCCCACCCACTTTGATGTCTACACTGCGAGTTGTCCTTGGGAGGTCATCGCTTCCCAGTTCATCTCTTCCTGCCACCAGTTTATTCGAGTGGCTCTCCTTCCTCCTGCCCAGCCAGGTGTACCCAGGGAAGGCATGTTCACGTCAGCACAGCTGAGCCCACGGGAGCCTCAAGCCGAGCCCGACAGAGCCCGACACGGCCCCGTTGGAGTGAGTTTCCACCCTTCGCTCTTTGGATCAGCTAAACGATCACTTTACCTCGTTAACGGACCCAAGAGAGGACTGCACACCCGCACTCAGAGAGAGAAGACGGCCGCCTTCTCCCAAAGCCCTAATAGCTCAGACCGCCCGTCTCCCTCTCCTCCAAAGCTCCGGGCTCGGGCTTCCGGTCAGCTATTGCCATCGGCCTCCTTCAGCGGCTGCCCTGGGTGTCTCATCTCGACCACCCTCGTGGCTCTCCACGCCACCTTCTCCAAGGCTCCCTTTCACGCTACGTCATCACCCCCAGGCAGAGAGACTTACCCTCTTTGCTGACGGGAGCAAGGCTGGAAGGAACCAGTGATCTGAGGAACTGGAGGTTGGGGACACCTTTTATAGGGCAATGGGGCAATAGTGAGGCAATTTAATGGCATCTGAATGAAGCAGCGGAGATCACGAGGGTGAGGGCTGGCCTCGCATTGGCGGGATTCCTCCCCAGGATGCCCGGCTCCTCGGTCACAGGCGGGGCAGGTCTGGGCTTGACGCTGAATTTTTTCAAACACGAGATAAACGACTTCTGCCACCTTCTTTATGAAACAAGTCAGGCTTCTTTTACTAGAAGCTGGGAGAGATGCCCGTGAGATCTGTTCCTGTGAAGCTGTTTCTAGGTCACTTGAGTCTTCAAGGACCTGTCTGAGATGTGAGCGTCTCAGTTTTCACACGCTGGGCCGAAATGGCGTGTTCTTTCCCAGCGCAGATGAAGGCTTCCATGATGGCTCCTCCTGGTCGCGGTTGCCGGACACAGAGAGTTTGGCTCAGTGGTCTCTGCCTCAATATGGCAGCTGGGCCCTCAGGAAATGGTGTGTTCCGTGGGCTGGCAGGTTATGCTAAGCTCACTTAAAAACTGGCCGAGTGTTTGATGATCCTGGACCCCAGGCTCTATACCTAGGCTGTTTAGCCTCATTCACTCATGCCCTAGGACCTCTCACCCTCACCAACATGCCCTATGACCCCCCACCCTCACCTCAGATCTCACTGACACGTCTAGATCCCCAAGAACCCAACACGGGAGAAATCCAGCCAGATGGACACGATGTGATAACGATAACAGTAGAATCTGACATTTTAATCGAACGCTTTCAATGTGCCGGACAGTTCATGAGGCACATATACTCACAGATGGCCCCGTCACTGAGGCCCCGAAAGGTCAAGGAACGTACCCGCTGTCACAAAGCAAACAAGCGAGGAAGCTGGAAGCCCAGTGCAGGCGGTCTGATGGCCTCAGGAGCCCTGCTCTTACAGAAGAGGAAACTAAGACCCAAGGGCCCAGCTACCTCGCCGAGGCCACCCCATCGGTAGGCAGGGGATGCCATCTAGGCCCAGGCTTTTCTAATCTCAGAGCCCAGGCTCTTCCCACTGAGCCACGATGGGCTGCCCGACTGGAAGGTCATCTCCATCCCGAAGCTAGCACTGGCCCCGAGCAGCTACTCCCTCAGACCAGCCAGTCCAGGCCCCGCTGTGGCCCTTGCAGCCTCTCTGGTTAAAGGGGCTCCTGCATTTGTCCATATGGACCACCCACATTCCCCGAATTAAAAAAACACAACACGAACCCCCACACTTCACAGGCACTTCCCGCTCCGAGCCGGGTTTGCAAGGCCTGCCTCTGAACAATCTGGAAGAGGCAAGAAGGGGAGATGTCACCCCAGGACTGGAAGGCTTCCCGCTTCCTCCCACCATGTGTGCCTCTTGTGGCTTGTAACACTCCGTACCTTCCTCCGTGAAGCCCGCCAGTCTCTCTCCCCAAGGGAATGGAGTAAGCGGGAGGGATGGGGTTTACGCCAGTCCATTACCTGCTTCCCTAAGTGTCCCACCTCGGTTGATACCCAGGCCTGGCATTTTATAGAAAAAAGGGAAACAGGATGATCTTTTATTGGAGTCAGAAACGTCACATGGGATAGCCGATCAAATTTAGTCCCCACAACAGTGTCCCAAACAAACACACTCAAGCTCACACGGCTCAAGTGGTCGATTCAGAATTCGAACCCAAGTATAAGAGATCTCACATTTTACTGTCTTCCGCCATAGCATGCTGCTTCTAGTGTTCAAATCCGTCAGGCCTTCGGAACGACGCCTTTCAGCCCCCAGCAGACACGGCCGAGAAGCCTGCTACCTTACACGCAGGACGGGCCAGCCCTACTCTATGGGGAAAGGAATCTCCTAGAAGGCCAGCCATTTTAGGGCACGTCAGCAAAACGAGGTCGGGGGAAAGAGGGAGGGAGAGGTCAAGACACGAACGGAACTGAGTCCTCGTCCTGATTCTGCCGATGCCTCTCGGACTGAGTCCATCCTGCCCTGGTGTCCCTCGGCCATTCCCTCTCCACTCCGAGGACTTTTAATTGAATTTGTTGGGGTAACGTTGGTTAATGACATTATATTATTTTCAGGTTTATAAGGTCAGAATTCAGCATCTGCAGACTCCAGTGAGTGCTCCCGTCTGAAGTCTAGCCGCCTCGCATCACCATGTCTTGGCCCCCCTTTACCCTCTTTGGTCCCCTGCCCCGCCTCCCCATCCTCTCTGGCCACCCCCATTCTGCTATTTGTGTCTATGAGTTTGTTTTTGTCTGTTTTGCTAGATTGTTTGTTACTTTTTGTTATATAGCTCACATATGAGTAAAGCCATATGGTTTTTGTCTTTTTCCACTTGATTTATGTCATATAGCATAATACTCTCAAGATCCATCATATGGTCACAAATGGCAACAGTCGATCCTTTTTTATAGCTGAGTAGTATTCCATTGTATATATACACCACATCCTCTCCACCCAATCATTCATCGATGGCTCTTCCTCTCTAAAATAGACAAAGCCCCTCCTGGGACAGTCTGGGGTCCTTGGGGTCTGTTTTGCAAAGGAAATGTACATTTCCACATCCTAGCTGTCCGCGGAGTTATTCCCGGAGTTACTCCGGATGGACCCTAACTCCGCGAGCGTTGGTAGCTGTGCACGCGTTCCCTGCACGCCAGCGGCCTCTAGCACAGGCCCCGGGCCCGCTGACCAGACCAGCGCATGCGTGAAGGGATGCGGGGCGCTGGATGCGGCTGGTACAGCCTAGGCCCGCCTTTTCCTCCGCGCGGCGAGCGCCCGCCCCGCTGTTAGCCAATCCCCGCGCGCGGCGTGCCATCCGCGAGCGCTGATTGGCTCGCCTCCCTCCCTCTCTGCGGTCAGGCTCTCACTAATGGCTCTGACATCTCCGCGCGGCACTGACATCCCTGGTGAGAGATGCTGCTTCCCTGTGGCACCGAACCAGGTGGGCGGGTTGTGCCTCACCCATTTGATAGAGGCGGAGAAGCCAGATGACGGGTCCCAGTGTCAGGGTGAGTCACAGGGTTATCTTGCAAAGGCCCCATCTTTGGACACAAGCTCACGGAATCAGAGACTTGTGGACTCACGCCATTGCAGCCCAGTAGACTCACGGGGTAACAGGTACAGAGAGTCATGAATGCACAGAATCGCAGACTCAGAATCCTGGCATCTCCCAGGCGCAGGGGACTAACACATGTCATCGGTCTGGCCCCTGGCAGGGGACAGAGGAGTTCCTGTGTCATCCGGCGTCACGGGCTGTTTAGGAAGATTTTCTGGCCTTTAAAAGTTCTGTGCAGTCCACGCGGTTGGCTCATTTCAGGACCTACTGCCACCTGAGAGGCGGGGACTGTGTCCTCGACTGTCTCTGAGGTCGCTCACAGCACCAGCGTCTACGCATCCTGGCATCGATCACGCGTTTGAAGCTGTGCTCCTGAGGGCACGCATCAAGCCGGGGTTTGGACTCAGTGGTCCCCCAGCCCCGACCAGGGCACCAGAGCGGGAGGTGACATGTTGCTCCCTGAGGGCAAAAACTGGGTCCTTCTTTTGTGTGTATGTGTGTGTGAAAAAGAAGCGGGAGGAAATGAGAAGCCACACACCTGGAGATGGAGGCCTCAGGAAGCTTGCACCCGGTGGGAAGTCTCATTTCCGTGTCTGAGACCGGAAGGGGGTGTGGGGGCCCCTCCTTAGAGCCTGTCTGTGCACGTCTCCCTTCTGGCCCAGCTTCGAGATTTGCCCCGGAGCCCTGCACTTCATCCCAGGGACAATCGGG
>NW_024352789.1:2018647-2052073 GCF_902729225.1 Pteropus medius
TTCACACAGCATAATACTCTCAAAGATCCATCCGAGTTGTCGCGAATGACGACATTTTATCTTTTTTACGGCTGAGTGGTATCCCATTGTCTATACGTCCCACGTCTTTTTATCCGATCATCCATAACAGCAACCCACCCAGAAACTCGAGATCTAGGACCATTACATTTTCCCCTGTTTTGAAACCTTCCCCCAAGTTCCGGGAGGAATATCTAAAATCCGTGCGTGGACAGAAACCTGTCTGAGACGATGCACTGACTTCCTTGCTTTCGTGCCTCTAAAGAATTCCATAGCTCTTGGCTATTGTTAGGTGGTTAGTAAGCGATGGCCGAACACATGCATCAAGCGATATTTGGAACACTGGGATGGCTATCTCGTGTCATTTCAAAGGCATGTGAAGCCCCTTGCAATTCTACCTACTTAAATCGATGTAGAGATGTTTTTCAGAAATCGGTAAAGAGCTGCCATCTCCTGACATATGTACACAATATAAATTTGGGATCTGCACAGTCAGGGGACGCTTCCTCAGAGCCATGGGCTGGACCTTAGCAGGCTGGTCACGGTAGGACAGTAGCCATCCCAGGTCACTTATCACTTCTCTGCCCGACCACAGGGACAGCCCTTCTTAGGCGGTTCCCGCGTTGTCCACAGCTCCCCACTTCCCTCCTTGTCCTCCTCCATCCTCCACCCCGCCCCCAACTCTCAGAGCATCTCCATCCTGCTCAGTGCCCCCTCGGGCTCCAGGGAGACACTCGCCCTGGTCTCTCGGCCACAGACACATCCCCGAGTGGGCTGAGCAGAGGACGTGGCAGAACAGGAACACATTTGATGCGGGATCCTGGGCTGGGCTCCAGGCGAACCACACTTCCGAAGGAGCAGGACGCGCTGCTCGCACAGTGGATCACGTGCGGGTCACTCTCGGCATCCTGCCACCCCATTCTTTCCACACCGAGCGGGCAGAGGGAACTCCCAGCCTGCCCCTCGGGGTTCGGGGCTTTAGGGGAGCGGTGCCACAGGCGGTGTTCTGTAAACCATGCTCTTTCCCTCTGCCGTGGCCTGCGTTTGGGGAAACCCTTGGCCTCCAGATAGAGGATTCTCCTGCCGTGGCCTCTGCAATTCTTTTTCTTGGAAAGTCGTGGGCATCCTTCTTTCCAGCCTCTCTTGAACTTGCCCTTGTCTGTCCCTGATAAGGAGCCACTACTTGTCCACCTGGGCTGTAAACCCACCCTTGCTTTGAGTTCTGGCAGCTTTTAGGCAAAACTTACAAGAGGCTGTGACGTTCTTCTTCTTAATAAGTCTAACCGCGTTTGGTCTGTTCCCACGTCCAACCGTGACCTGGACAGCCAGCTGTGTGTGTGTCTCTTCCCAACTCTGCCTTCAGCATCATCACTCTGGTCACTTGAAATCTCCCATGGTGGGAACACACACACCAATGAAACTGGCAGCAACTTGTGTATTACCCTGGAGATCCCGCCGTTACGTGTACCAGCATACCGCTTTGCGGGCCTCAGCCCACGCCTTGGCAGACAACACTGCCTAGGTCAAGTCCACATGCCTGTCTGTGGAAACAGACCCCCAGCAGGGCACCAAAGTTCGCACAGAGCTGCCACCGCACTAACCCCTCAGACAGGAGCCCAGAGGCTCGCGGATTTGGACTTGACCTCGGATTGGACCACAGAGGCGGGCATACCACACGGCCTCACACGCTGGCGTGTGCTGCCTTCTGTTGGCCGACTTGGGGCCTGGTGGCCCCGTCTACCATCAGGGCTCAAGACAGCCCACCCTAAAATGTCCCACGATGGCCTCTTTGTTACTTTGGATTAAAGGTACTTGACAGGAGGCCAGTGCCAGAAGGTGCCTTCACCCTCCCTGGTCTCTGAATGCAGGAAATAACCGTCTCTGTGAAGGGTGACCTTCCCGCACCAGGAGACGCCCCTTCATCACTAAACAACCGTAGTCGAAAAGTCCCTATAAACGAACCTTGTCGCCTCTTTCGTAATTTACTGCCCGAGCCCAAATTTCGCTCCAGGTCCTCATCGGTGAATGACCGAGCCTTGCCCACATTCCTAATGACCAGTAATTTCTTTTTCCTTGTCCCGTCAATTTCTCACAAACGGATATTTTTTTATCTACAAAGTGTAAAAAGGTCTCTGGTTCAGTCATGTCTTGAACCTCATTTTATGATCTGAGCATCGTATTGTGCTCGTCCCACGTACACGTGGTAAATGGGCTTTTCTCCCATTAATCTAGTCTCGCGTCCCTGTTATGAGGGCAGCCATGAGGACTACCCGTGCCTGAGCTTCAGCCAGGAGAGGGGTGTGGGAAGACAGGCTGAGGGATGGGGGGTGGTGGGGGACGGGGGAGCGGGACAGGAGCCGGCCTCCCTGCTCGGGGTTCTGCGCTGCGGGGGACCTCAGGGCCTCCCCTTGGCGTCCTCCCAGACGTGCGCTCACGTCCACGCCCCCGAGGGACTGTCACCTTCGCCCTAGGCGCGCACGGGAGACGAGAAGCCCTGGAGAGTCGGGACCGCGGTGTAGTGCGCACTAACGACCTCCAGAGGGCGCCACGTACGCCTGCGGGGCCGTGTGCGGCCGCCCCAGACACTGTCGCCCAGGAGTCCAGCTGGCGGAACCAGACTCGTTTCCCTTCCTCTCCTGATCTTGACCGAGGAGCAGCTCGGCTTGGGGGGCGAGAGTCTACAGGTCAGTGGGGAAACACTGGCCGAGGCCCCCGCACTGACGCGGAGATGTCCCGCCAGCAGCAGTGTCCCCCAGGTGCCCCCCAAGGAGCCCAGCGCAGTGTCTGCCTCCAGGCCCCTCTGTCTGTGCTTCTAGCTCCGGGGGCGGCTGTGGTCCCACCGATGCTGTCACCAGAGCCCCGACTCCGGGGACACTGGCCGTGGTCAGCAGCCTGGGGCTCCTGGGCTATGGACACACTGGGGCGGGGGCGGGGCGGGGGGGATTGCTGCTAATAGGGGTCATGAGATTAAGTAACAACATTTGAAGAAAGAAAGCTCGAAATGACTAGAGCCAGCCCCAGCCGGCACACCTCGTTCCCGTCCCCTCCCCGTTCTGGCCCGGGGAGGGGACGCGTTCCACGGAGACCTCCAAGTGCCCCGCCAGAGGGTTTGGCCGCGGCACCAGGAGCTCAGTGGTCCCCTCGCCTTCGTTCTGAATAAAGCTTTTCCTTCGCATTTTTCTTTGTCTAACAGGTTGGTGTCTTTGTCACCCCGGACTGCCCGGCACTGGATACTCGACCCTGTCTCAGGGGCAGACATGTAGCAGCTCAGACTCCCCTCCACTCAGGGAGGCCCTGGGGGGGTCTGTGTGTTAGGGCGGAGGTGGGCTTAGGGACAGTGTTGGTGGGGACACGTGAAAGAAAGTCTTGAGTTTTCCTTTATGAACCCAGGGGAGATGGGATCTGATGTTGGCATCCCCAGGGTCTGCTCGTGCAGTTCCTATGAGAACATTATTCTGGGGTCCCCAGCTGAACGACAGGGGTGAGAGGGACAGCGAGTCACAAGCGGGGAAGGAAGAACAGGGCGAGCGAGGGCGGGCGAGAACATTGAGCAGCCGGCAAACAAAGGAAGCGCGGAGAGGCTGTAGGGCGTGAGGAGTGGAGAGCCGCCATCGGGGTACAGGGGGAGGGCCGGACTGGGCGAGCTCAGCGTGAGGGGTTCTGGGAGGGCGAGGTGCAGGACGGAGAGCTGAGGGGCGGGCGGGGACGAGCATTGCTCGGGCGGCAGAGATACCCAGTGACCAGGGACCCTGCTCACATCAGCGTCAAAACACCCCGGGCCCCTTCCTGCCACCTCCTGACTTTTCACAGGACCCGGTTTCCAGAGACCCCCCCTCCTGGGACCCACGGCCCCTGTTGCATGCAGCCCAGGGCCGTTCTCTGGGCGCGAGGAGAAGGGAGAACCCCCGGTGGTCTGGAAAGGGGAGGGTGGGCGGTGGAGCGGTCCAAGCCCAGCCCACAGTCAGGTGGCGCTCGATCTGTGCTGCTCTTTATACGCCACCAGGTGGAGGTCAAAGACGGAGGCACGCGCTGGGGGTCACATGGAGCTCTGGAAGGCGAAGGGACACGCTGGCAGGGCTTAGGCTGCCTCAGTCTCGAGCACCCACCATGGGCTCGGCGGGGAGACGGGCGGGGAGACGGGCGGGGGAGACGGGAGGTGGGGACACGGGGGCGGGGGAGACGGGAGGTGGGGGAGACCGGGGCGGGCTCCCGCTCTTTGATTCCTCTGGCGCTGATGCTCCATGGTCTGCGTAACGCAGGATAACAGCAGCCCCCGGGGCAGTGGCAGCACCTGGGGCCTCTGGGACCCTCAAGCGGTGGCGTCAGTGGCGTCCGTGGGCCCCGTGGTGGCTCAGGTAGCAGCTCCCCACAGAGAGTGCTTGCGGGTTGCGGGGTTGAGTCGTGGAGGCGGCTGACTCTCTGTAGGTGTTTCCTGGCGGAACCCTCAGCCTAGCGATGCAGGTGAAGCCCGGAGAGCCAGCCCTCCCTCCCTCGGGAGATGCCCACGCGGTTTTCCCATAGGAGGGAGCCAGGAAGCCCCTGAGGCGCCCAGGTTCCTGGCCCTGACCCTCGGGGTGTCGGAAGGCTGGTCGTTTATATGACTTTTCATCTCTTCATTCAAACCACGGGGATTGCTGACATCTCAGAAAGGTCTAAGGCGCGGTTTGCATCCTTGAGAATCGTGGCGTTGCGGGCGTGATGTGACTGGAAGGCAGTGAAGTCACCGTGAGCTGCGGATCGGGGGCCGAAGGAGGCAGTGAAGTTGCCATGTGCGGGAGTCTGGATCTGGGAGGCAGGCGAACAAAGACCCTGGGTGGCAGAGGAACGTGCTGGCAAAGACGGTGGGCACTGAGGTCAGGTGTCCCCATGCCCCCTCTTCCCTTTCAAACAGGTGACGCTGGGGGTGTCTGGGGAAAACAAGCTAGAGCATAATAAAGACAAAACGAACCATGGACCTGAGTGAAAGGGGAGCCGGAGATCAGCCGTCTACACCGTCTACACCGTCTACACCGTCTACACCGTCTACACCGTCTACACCCTGAAGCGACGGGACTTGCAAAGCCAAGGGCGTTGTTAGTTACCTGCGCTGTGGCTCAGAGAGCTGACGGATGGTTCCGAGACAGGGGAGCGCGTGTCATGCTCACCTTTGACCAGAGAGCTTTGCGGGGCAGGGCGGGGGGCAGGAGGTGAGCTATGAATGATACCTGGTGAAAAAAATCACGCCGTTCTGGATGATCGTGGTGACCGATTTCATTTCGACAGTGCTTCTGACAGATGTACACAGGCTGTATACTAGTGTTCAGTTGTATTTTATCTTAATTTTAAAGAATCAAATAATTTAACGTGACACGTGTAAAAATACGCTGCCGTCTTCCACAAGACATCGTTGCTGTGACAGTGGCATTCTAGCGGCACGAGGCTGCAGGAGGCGCCGTCCTCTTCAGAGCTTAAATACGTCATCACGCGGCTGACACCTGAGTCTTTCCCGAACGCGTGGGAACCCGCACTTACCCTGGGACTCCAGGAAGGGGAGACGCGGACCGGAACCAGGACGAGAGCAGTGCCCCAAATCTCCGCCGCGGTCGTCGTTTTATGTCCCCATAAAACATGTCCCCAAATTCTTGGACTCGCCTCTCATTGAAGGATGAGATCTATGCTGCCTCTTCTTGGATCTAGGCAGGCTGTGGCAGCTCGAGCCACAGTACGGTAAAAGGATGCTGCGTGACTTCTGAGGCTGGGTCACAAAACGCCAGGCAGATGCCCCCTGGTCCTATGGGAGGCTCTCTCTGGGGGAAGCCGGGTACCATGTGAGTCGTCTCGGAACCACCCTGAGACCATCATGCCAGAGAGGTCAGACGTAGGTGCGCAGGATGGAGTCCCAGCTGACGGCCGGCGCCAACCGAGTGAGCCTTCACAGATGTCCAGCCCAGGTGACTGCAGCCCCAGACATCAGTCTGCAAACTCATGAGGGACTCGAACAGGACTCCCCCAGCTGAGCCCTTCCGGAATTCCTGACTCACAAAATTACAAGAAAACTAAAATTATAAGAATACTAAATATTGGGGTGGTTCGTTATGCAACCATGTTAACGGGGACATCCACTCATTTCTCCCTTTAGCAAAGTTGTTGGATTTGCCGGGAGCCAAGAGTCCCTGGCTGCCCTCATGAATCCCACAGAATCAACCATTTTCATGCCTTGAATTTTGCCCAGGCTGGGTTTATCCAACCGGCCCCGGTGCCCACCACACGCGAGGTGACGCGAATCCACCTCGTCCATCCAGGCGGCTGTACTGAGTGGCTTAAAATGACAGCAGTCTGTCTCACGGTTCCGGAGGCTGAGCGGTCCATCAGGGTGCCCGCTGACTCAGCGTCCGGCGAGCGCCCGCTTCCCGAATGGCTGCCTGTTCACCGTAACCTCACACGGCGAAGGGATCTCTCCGGGGTCACCTCGTAAGGGCGTGACCCCCATTCATGCACACTTAGATTGAGAGGGTCAGTTTTTCCTGCGGCCACCGCACCCACCGGCTGGGAACCACGCCCAGTGTCAGAACCACACCCAATTGCTTCCGACCCCTGTGACCGTCCCCGTGTCTCTGGTCTGCACTCCGTGAACAGCCCGAAGCCTGGTGATGCTTTGCAGTGGGGGGCTTAAATCTGACCTAGGAGGTTCCGAACCCCAAGCCTCGTTCTTTAGTTTTTGCACAGAAAGACGGATGACAAAAGCTAACATTTAAGAAAAGAAAGCCATCACGTTGGCGCCGAAGCCTGCGCAAATGCCAGCCCCAGGCCCGTCTGTGCCATCCATGCCTGTGGCTACTTCCTGCGGGAGCCCATCCCAGCAACACCAGTGATGAGTTCACTGGTGGAGCGGGGTGCCCTTCACCCTCCAACCAGCATTCATTTTAATAACGTCCAGCGTACCACTTTTTAAAAACGCATTTTTTTTTTCAGGCGAATCCCCAAAGCATCACACAGGTTTTGTCCTCTGCAAAGTTTCCACGCTCACATTCTGCTTTCTCGCAAGAATTTCAACTTCCGCGGCGGGCCCGGCTGTACGAAGCCATCAGGGCCTGGCCGCAACAGGCCCCTGCTCTACTGTGCCATTATTTCACAAAACTAGCAATCTCGGCGGATGGATCAACGCTGCCCTGTCCCGCAGGTGGGCCACAGCATCCCCAGCTGGGACCCACAGCAACTGGAACCCAGCTGTGTCTCTTTAATGTTGTCGAAGTTGAAAAGTACCCTTCGATAGCCGGAAACAATGCAAATGAGATCCAGCCGCTCACGTCTCCTGAGAGATGCTCAGGACGCGTCTGACATTGCTCCCTCCTTTCTGTCTGAAACCGGCGACCTCTTTGGTCTCGTTCGTCCCGATTTGTCCTCTCTGCCACCCTCAATAGGGACAGGGGATCCGATGTCCGATGGTCCCCGCCACCGCGTGGCACAGGAGAAGTCAGCCCTTTGCTGAGTGTCCTCAGCGCCCTCCCACCCCGCCGCCCCTCCGTGTGGAGAAACCTGACGGTTCCGTCCCAGCCCCACACCCGGGGTTGTTCCTGGGGTGGGAGGCGGGACCTTTAGGGGTTGGCGAGGCCCCCGATCGGCCTTGGGAGGAGCGGTCAAAGGACAAGGGAGGAGCGAGTGAGGAGAACAGGCTTTATTTTTCTACCTGGTCAGACATGCTGATAACACAGTGAGGGGAGCCCACAGGCTCCTGGAAAACGCAGGCGTAGCATCTTCTGTGAGGCGGCCGAGAGGCGGGGGGGGGGCGCTCAGCCGCCGACCGAGAACATTCCCACAGCCTGGCTCAGACAGGACGGAACGGGGCGTCGGGACAGAATGCGTCCGGCTGGGGCCGTCCTTCAGCCCTTTGGCTTCGTGTCTCTTCTAAGTCGCTTGTCCCAGCATCGGAGCCCAGGTCAGCAGCAGCCCCCTGAGCCCTGGCCACAGCCCGAGCCCCCGGACTGCGGACCATAGCCGGTGTCACAGGAGTCGGAGCTCTGGCGACGGCACCGGTGGGACCTGCGGTGCCTGTGGTGGCCCAGGCAGCAGCCGCCCTCGGAGCTGGGAGCACAGGCGGAGGGGGCCGCAGGCAGACACTGCGCTGGGCTCTTTGGGGGGCACTTGGGGGTGACGCACTTGGGCGGGGGCTGGCACTGCTGCTGGTTCTGCTGGCAGGACATCTCGGCGGGAACTTGACCTTGAACAAGTACAAGAAACATTCTGAGCACAGAAGCCTCGGCAGCCCCGCTTCTCCCCCCGCCACAGGTTTGTCACACACTCGTCCCCGTGACCTCGCTGCTTTCTGAGCCCGGCTCTGTCGGGGACAACCGGGAGCACGGAGGGGACACGTGCGTGTGGATAAAGCACCTCCCAGGATGTCAGCTGGGCCCGTGTGCGTCCCCGACAGCGTCCTCGGAACAGAGTGGGAAGGAACACGGAGGGCCTGTGGCTTTGGGGTTCACGGCCCCCCTCCGCGGCTCCCCCCTCACCAGCGCCCTCCCCGCACCGCTGCCCACGGTGGGCCTCTCCCCGCTGGTTCCATTCAGACCTGAGCCCGTCTTCCCAGCCCCGCGGCCGAGGCCCTGTCCCCTCGCAGACACTCACCGGGTGCAGAGGAGGCAGGAGGAGGCTGAGCTGAGCAGGCTGTGGATGTGGAGCCCAGGGCGGGAGGCCTTTTATCCCGTGCTGGGCTGGTGACACATGGCCCCAGCATGCTGCAGCTTTCTCAACCGGGGGAGGTGACGTGCCAACACTCCCATCCCAGCTCTGCAGCTTCTTCCTGCACACGTGCCAAGGTGTCTGGCAAGAGGGGACCAGGAAATCTTTTAGACTGCCCCCAGGGGTGTCAGGGACCTGCCATGTCCCCTTTTGCTCATTCAGGTCAGATGCTTTAGCTTCAGCTCTGCCCCCTGCTTTGCTACTGGGCAGTGAGGATGCAGAGATGGGTATGACACACTTCCTGACCTTGAGCGTTTCAAGTTTAACTGGACAGACATCAGAGGAGTAAACATTTATGTCAGATACCACGAGATTCGTCCTTCGACACTGCCGTCTGTGGGGCATCGCTTCCCTGGTTTCTGCATAGTCCCGAGGGTCATCATTCATTTGGGGATAGTCAGCTCATTTCTCAAGATGTCGGCAACCTGAGACTCTGGACTCTACGAATGAGATGTGTCCGGAAACGGGTGGGGGATGGGATTTGGCCGATGTGGTCAGGTGCATTTAAGAGAACTAAAGCTAAGATAGAATTATACGAGCAAGCAGACGAGATAGCAGAAGTCGAGATCATGAAACTCAGTATAAAAAAATGTAGTTTATACATATTGAGTTTCCTGCGGGATGTATGATCGTGATTCTTTAAAACATGACATAATCTACGAGCGTGAGATATTTAAGGTAATCGTTCGAGTCACGAAGGCGATTTGCTCGATGTGCAGCTGATGATGAGGCTGACGGTGATGGTGATGTTACGTGCATCACATGTAATAGAGCGGATCCGAGCATTTCTAAGGTTTGCGTGTGACGATTTTTAAATAAAGTCTGGATCCGTTTTTCCCGTTGGATTTTATTACAATACTAGAGATGAGTTTCTCGTTGGCTCATCTCTGCTATCGCAATGGCTGCTTTTCGCTCTTTGTTTCCAAAAGATTATAGTCAGAACTACAACAGACATCAATCATTTATATTCAAATTTCATGGTAATTTTAAAGGAAATCTGTCCATGGACAATATGTGATTCTTTTGTGTATTTTGGCTATGAAATTCCTTACATGGGTTTGCCTTTTGCAACTCATCCACTTTAAAGCGTAGGGATTTCATGACTCATTTTGAGAATGAATTGCACTGGGTCACAAGAAAAGGTACCTTGGGATGGAGGAAGGGGAAGGGTCAGAGCTGGCATCGAAGGGTCAGAGCTGGCATCGACCCTCCTCTCCGAGAGTCTTCTGTCTCCAGGAGGAGTCTCTCGCTGGACTTTGGTCCCAGCCTCTGCTAGAGTGCCCCTTTGCTTCACGATGTTGGGGACCCCACCAGCTGATAGCGCCTTGGAGGGAATTACCCAGCAAGGCTGGAATGGGCGCTTTCTCGAACGTCACGAGTCGAAAACCACGTAGCTCTTTCTCGCGGCCGTGCTGGCCACAGGAGGCTCGGAGCACACGGGAGGGGAGGGGTCGTGTTAATGACAGTGTGCTGCTGGGTGACTCGGGCCTTCGGAAGCGTTCGCTTTGTCCCCTGGTGTGTGACTCTGGGTTGTGACACTGCCTTCTGTCTTTTCTCTCCTGGGTCTAATGTTCGCCTTGAGCCCCCTCTGCTTCCAACGGCCACCACCAGCCCCCCGCCCCCCATGAAATTCCTTCTCCTTTAAGTCGTTCGTTTAATAAGCATCTATCAAACATTATCAATATTGCCCATTGAAGACCGCCAGGAACACACCGAGAGTAGAGCCAAGTGCTGATTGGCTGTCGCCATGAGGGAGACAGCTGATTGGCTATCACCATGAGGGAGCCGCACACCATACAGAATTCAAGTGCCGTGGGGCATGCGAGAAAATAAAAGATGTTGGAGTTTAGACTTTTCTGCAAAAATAAACACTTCTCTGTATCTTGTGATTACAGAAGCTAAGCAAACAGCAAGGACGGAAGCCCTTTTTCCACTGTGGGCGGCAACCCCGAGTCACTGGCGGTGGTGGGGCTGGGGGAGGAAGGTGGGGATGTGGGGCCGCACAGTGGAGGAGAGAGGAGCGAGCCATAGTTGAAAAAGTAACACGGATCACACACTCCGGGATCGTTTCAAAGGATCGAAGCATCCTCGTCAATGACCGTCAGTGGGCGGTTCATCCTGTGCCCCCTGAACCCCATCGACGGTCTTCCAAGCTCGGTCCCAGCCGCATCCCTGACTGCCCGTCTTGGGAGGCTCCACGCAAGACCTGGAGATGGAGCTCAGGAATCTCACCTCCGCCTTGATGACTTGCCGCTGTCTGGCCCCCTCCCTTTCCTTGTGAGATTGGGTGCTCCTCGGGCCCCACACGCAAAGCAGCCACCCTGTGATGACAGAGAGTTGCCATAAGATCACGGCCTGGTCACTTCCCCCAGAGCACCAGGCCACCTCCCCAAGAGTCACCGATCTCAGGAGTCCCGTCCTGAGAAGCCTCGGCTTCCTTCCTGATACATCAAGGAAATGGAGAGACTGGTCCAGCTGGATGAATCTTGGAAGAATTTCATGGCTTAGTCATTACAATTAGTGTTATGGGAGCGGGTACTGCAGGCTCCCAGGTCCAGCTCCTTGGAGTACATTCTGGACATTCCATACTCGAACCCAGGGATGAATCGACAAACACCGAATCTTCTGCCTTTGCTGGGAACTCACAGTTTTCTGTCCTGTCTCCTCCCACCCCCACAGCCAAGCGGCTGAGTCACTCTTAAGGAAAATGGGAAGAGGTAGCCAGAAAGTGCCACATACCTTCCATGCCGGTTCGAAGGTCCGCGTCTCTAAGGATCGTACACAGACCCCAAACCCCTCACCCCGACAGCTGAGGCTAGGCAGCCCCCAGCGCTGAGGCTCAGCAGGAAGAGACCGTGGTGGGCGCTGAGCGGGATATTTGAGTGACACTTGGGGGGACCCTTGATACTCCTACCTTTGCTTCCAGGACATCGCGAGCGAAGTTTGGTGACTGTAGAGGAAAGAAAAGGCAAATAATCGCGTGTAATTTCATCAGCTTAAAAACGCTTCTTTCCCTATATATTTCGGAGCTTCGTGGCGCTGAACACACGGCTCAGGAAGCGTCTGGGCAAAGAGGGAGCTCGAAAGTAACCTGAACCGCAGGATTCTGATTCCAGCGAGGACGGACGGACCGAACCCGGAGGTCTGGTCCTGCTTTGATTCGCGGGCGGGAAGTGGGTGGTGCGCTCGGGTGACGGTGGGGGTGGCGAGTCTCAGTGAGAGGGCAGTTTGTTACATCTCCAGGCCCAGGCCCTTCGCCTCTCCACGGAGGGCGTCTCGAGTTTTGAGGAGAGAAGGATTCCCAAGACTGCCCAAAGAATGGCCCCTCAGTCTTCCCGTAGGAGCTGTTCTTGATTTTCGTGCATTTATTCCTAAAAATCATTCATTTTCTCAAACCACTTCTATTGAGATAGTACACGCTGTGCTGGACCAAGGAGACCCGAGCGTGGAGAAGGTGCTACCCGCAGGCTGGCGGCGGGGCCGAGGGGCAGGTCGTGAAACATGCATGAGCCAGCGGAGGTCGCTGGATGCACCTGGGTGGGGTGAGTCCTCGGGCCTGAGGTCAGAGTTTTGGAGCGTCAGTCCCCTGTTGCCCTTCCGTGACCCCTGAGTGAATGATGCATCCAGATGTCACTTGGGATGGCCCATTAGGTGAACACGGATGTGGAGCTGTAATCTGTCCAGGTACGGAAAACCCAGGCGGGGCAAGTCAGAGGAGCTTGTGGAACCCAGGAAGCATCCGGGCATCTGCCAGGAGGACAAGATAAGGTGGAGGGAACGGGGTGAGGGGAGCACTGGAGGCTCCAAAGACCTTGGGGACAGAGTAATATGCTCATCGAAAGCATTTACTTTGGAGGCAAACCGCTAAAGTTGAATCCGGTCCTTCACTTAAAATCTGTGTTAAGGCCGAGGTTAGCCGAGGAAGACAGAAAAAGCTATTCATCCTGAGGCACAATGAGCCAGAGCTGCCGCAGGTAAAACAGAGATGGACTAAGACACCTACAAAGGCCGTGGCGACGTGCCTTGGAAATTAAGGAACATCGAAGAAGCATCGTGTCAGTATCTTAGTGACGGTTGTATTGGTTCTGAGAGCCAGGAGTAGAAACTCAGAGAGGAGAGTGATTCAGATGGGCTGGGATGCCGAGGACAGATTTGCCCAGAGGTGAATGGTAATCGATGGGCGTGATGATCATGAACCTGATAGTGATGGTGACTGTGAACACCTGACCTGACATGGACCGAGGCTGTGGGAAGTACACTTACAACAGCTGTGGAGCATTTGCTCATTGCATCTGTTATGACGATAGATCTACGTTGTCCCCTGAATCATGATGTGTTAAAAATCTCTAAGAACGGAACAAATCATTTTTATTTCATGCATATCTTAAAATGATAAATTTTGATAAATTGTAATAATAATAATAATAATTATTATTATTAATAGTATTGTTATTATTAATTATTATTAATAATAATAATTATAATAATAATAATAATTATTATTAAGTGCATCTGATTACCTTGCTACAGGGAAGGCTGTAGGCGTGGGCACCCTTTCCCAGATATGGTGGCCAAGTAGAAAACTCAGGCACCTTCGAGATGCCTGAGGGAATGTGGTTTTTTACTGAGACTTGGGGATTGAGTGCAGAAGGCAGGAAAAGAGATGAGGACAGGCCACGTTTTCAACAAACGCGTCACCGTGGGGACAGCAATCTATCCTCTTGCCTTCCTGAGCTCTTACCTTGGGTGTGGAAGCAACAGACACTACATATCCTTTTTGTCACTGCCAAATAGACAATATCCATTCTCAAAATTGTGCCATGACGGTGTCTTTGCTGGGTATAGCAGCCCTTTACCAGAATCTACGCAATGCCCAAGGATGAGAAGCCAATCGAATATACACCCGCCTTTGTCTAAATCTGCTGTCTTCCGAGGAAATCAGAGCCCTCCCCCAAAGGGCCCACGGGGATGGCAGCTCCCCGAGAGCAGGCTTTCCTGTCTCGTTCCCCACCAATCCAAATACCGAGACGAGTGCCACACAAATCCTCGCTGAGCGATGGAGCAGGTGGGTTTGGATTTATGGTCTGTCTGCCGGACCGTCGAAATACCAGTTTGATGTTTCTCAAGGACAAAAACACCATGTTTTTTGATTCAATGAACTCCCAAAGCGCTACACTGGGTTGATCGATTGACTGATTATTTCTTTATTTCTTTGTTTGTTTCTTTGTTTGTTTATTGCATTGTATATCCATCCCCACACTGATTTCTCCCAAGTTTTCCATTTGAATTTAGCTCGGGCTCCCTGATGGTCCTTTGGTGTGGCCCGAGAGCCACCTGGGTGGGCTGGATGGACCGACAGCCTTTTCGTGCCTGACCTTCAACAGGCTGGCAGAGGGAGCGAGGGTGGCAGAGGGAGCGAGGGTGGCAGAGGGAGCGAGGGTAATGGCTCAGCAGATGATTTCGAGCTGGGGGAGATCGAGCCCCTCTTATGTTTTAGGTCTCAAATATGGGAAACTAAATTTTTAAAAAATAAAGTTTTACTGAAATTAAAACTCCATGGTCGGGCTCTTAGCTCCTCAGATTTTTGTTTGTTTGTTTGTTTTAAAAATAATAATAATAATAAAATAAACACGATAAAGTTAAACAGGACAAAAAAAATGTTAAGTAGAAAAACCCTCGTTGTTTCAAAGATCTCAGAAGCGAATCAAGTGACAAGGTGGCCGAGAGCATGGCCTCAGCAGCCCGACAGCCACACCATGTAGCTGGCCGTGTGGCCTCGGTCCTCATATGACTGGACCCTCAGTTTCCCCATTTGTAAAACTGGGCTGTTAACAGCATCATTCTTACAGGTTGCGTAGAAAATGAGATGAGTTCCTATCAGCTACTCAGGGGTGCTTAGCCTATGATCTTATGCCAATCTGTAATCCAGGAAACACTTCTCATGTCCTTGTCCCTATTTGTCACCTAGCCCACGCTCTTCACGCGATGGTGTTTCTTAACCTCTCAGCCTCATCCCTCCTTCTAACCTGCAACTTCTTTGCTTTACCTGGTTCTCCCTCCTCTGCCCGCGACCCCGGCTCGCCCAGCAGTTGGGGTTCTCTGTCCTTCTGGATGCCACGCCTTCCTGCCCCCACCTCCCCACTCTCCTCTGAGGATTCCCAACCTTGGCGCATGGGCCCACGTGACCCTGCAGTGGGGTCGGGGATCGTGCTGTGCTTAGCTGCATCCCGGGCTTCTGTCCACCGGATGCCAGCAGTATCTACAAACAACCAAAATGTCTCTAGAGCTCGACAAATGTCCTTCGGAAGGACAGATGGCCCCTGGTTGAGAACTGCCTGTTTTCTGATAATTGCCTGCTACATACAGTCTTACTTTCTTAACAGGGATGCTGGAAACAGCAAACAGTAGGTGCCCACAGGCCCGGGAGCCCACGTGTGAGGATCGGCTCCGATTCCCAGGGACGCTCATTCCGGCACGACGGGCACAGGCCTCGCCCGGCGCCCTTCCCTCCCCACTGCCTCCCAGGCCAGCGGAAGAACCACCGCCTGGCTCTGTGTCTTCCAGCCGAGGCCCAGGAGTCTATGCCCGCTGCAGGGCAGTGCTGGGCCAGAGGGACAGGTGAACGCACGCACGTCCAGCCCCCTGGAAAGGGATAGAGGGAAATGACGCATGCGCCGCTGTGGTCATGAAGAAGAAAGCTTTATTTTTTTCGCAGGGTCAGATACAAGCACTGCCAGCCCCTGGCAGGTGTGGGGCAGGGGCGGGGAGACTGTGAGGTCGTGGATCAGACAGCACCGGGAGGCCTCCTGGGGACGTCTCAGCTCGGCCTGGGTGGGACGGAACGGGGCGTCGGGACAGAATGCGTCCGGCTGGGGCCGTCCTTCAGCCCTTTGGCTTCGTGTCTCTTCCAAGTCGCTTGTCCCAGCATCGGAGCCCAGGTCAGCAGCAGCCCCCTGAGCCCTGGCCACAGCCCGAGCCCCCGGACTGCGGACCATAGCCGGTGTCACAGGAGTCGGAGCTCTGGCGACGGCACCGGTGGGACCTGCGGTGCCTGTGGTGGCCCAGGCAGCAGCCGCCCTCGGAGCTGGGAGCACAGGCGGAGGGGGCCGCAGGCAGACACTGCGCTGGGCTCTTTGGGGGGCACTTGGGGGTGACGCACTTGGGCGGGGGCTGGCACTGCTGCTGGTTCTGCTGGCAGGACATCTCGGCGGGAACTTGACCTTGAACAAGTACAAGAAACATTCTGAGCACAGAAGCCTCGGCAGCGCCGCTTCTCCCCCCGCCACAGGTTTGTCACACGCTCGTCCCCGTGACCTCGCTGCTTTCTGAGCCCGGCTCTGTCGGGGACAACCGGGAGCACGGAGGGGACACGTGCGTGTGGATAAAGCACCTCCCAGGATGTCGGCTGGGCCCGTGTGCGTCCCCGACAGCGCCCTCGGAACAGAGTGGGAAGGAACGCGGAGGGCCTGTGGCTTTGGGGTTCACGGCCCCCCTCCGCGGCTCCCCCCTCACCAGCGCCCTCCCCGCACCGCTGCCCACGGTGGGCCTCTCCCCGCTGGTTCCCAGACCTGAGCCCGTCTTCCCAGCCCCGCGGCCGAGGCCCTGTCCCCTCGCAGACACTCACCGGGTGCAGAGGAGGCAGGAGGAGGCTGAGCTGAGCAGGCTGTGGATGTGGAGCCCAGGGCGGGAGGCCTTTTATCCCGTGCTGGGCTGGTGACACACGGCTGAGCATGCTGCTGCTTCCTCAACCGGGGGAGGTGACAGCCTGTCACACCCCCAGGACTAGACTTCCAGCCTTTTTCCTGAGCACTTAATTGCACAATGTCCAACGAGTGAAGTTCCACCAGGAAACGTGGTGACATAACCCCCCAAGGCTTCCTGGGAGCCTGACACCCGCCCCTTGTCCCTGTCCTCCCTCCTCAGCTGACACTCCTGGTTCAGGACCTGTGTCCGGTGCTTTCCTGGAGCAGGTGTGACCACGACAGAATGCTGCGGTCACCGTCACGCATCTACCGAGACAGACCCACCAGCAGACGAGTGAATAAATCATAAAACAAATGCCAAGTGTAATTGTAATTTAATGTGACCACAACCTTCAGCAGAACCCACTGCTGCCTCCTGAGCTCCTAGCAATGACGAGGGGGCCAGGGGTGGGGACTGGTGCTGGGGTCTGCCTGGTGGAGTGAGTCCCCCCTCCCCCACCATGGCCTCATGCCTCCCAGGGAGCAGCACGGAGTTTCATGCGTGAAGGGAGCAGATTCCATCAGGTATTGATGGATGTCAACATCCAAGTAAATTGACCAGAGCTGAAAATGGGTATGGGTTTTTTTAGTGAATATATCTAAATTCAAAACTATTTGCACACACGAATCTATTATAATATCTAGCTATAGTAAAAAAAAAAGTATATGTAATTAGAACGGCAAGCTTTAACAATCCATATACAATTTAATTATTTTTTATATTATGATAATATTACATCATGGATTTGTATTTTCTTATGGAGAGCAATGTTCACGGCCTTTTTTTTAACTGACAAAAAGCAGGTGATAAAACAGTATCCACAGTTAATTAAATGATATTTTGAACGATGTCTTTAAAACCTACGAACTGGTTTCCTGCCTTTAGACACTTTTGTGTTTCTCATTTCAGTCTAAAACTCAACCACACTGAAGCCCAGTGGTCCCGGGGTCATTTCAAGACCCTTCCGAAGAAGGACTCAGATTGGGCCTTGGGAGCGTTAGCTCAGGGATTACGTTGGGGATGGAGTTTGCACCCTTCCTGATGGTCTCCTGTCTCCACAAGAGGCTCTTGTCCCCCTCAGCCTCCTTCCAGCTGGTGGCCATTTTCCCGAGAACCCCACAGCTCGACTGGAAGGGGGGAAACATGAGTGACGAGAAAGAGAAACTACTTTTCACGCCGAGTCCGAGCTGAGGGCGAAGAAGGAGGAAGGAGTGGAAAACTCACTTCCGTTTTCATCAGTTCTGCTGGAGGGGCAAGCTAAGAGGGTGCCACCAGATGGGGCCGCGGCCCCTCGGTGTACCTGGAGAGTCCGAGTTTACGCCTCGTGTCCGTGGTGTACTGGTTTGCAGAGAGAAGAGACCAGCCCAATGGAAGTGGTGTTCGTGCCACACTTGGGGCCCCTCTGAAAGTCGGGCCTGATTTTGGGGGGGACCGGGAGGGGACATCGGCCACCGTCTTCTCTGATCCTCCTGAATCACTTCATCCTTAATCTCCAAGTTCCTCTTTTCAACAAACTTTGAGCATCAGCTGTAGGTTGGGCCCCATGCTCAGCACTGAATGATAACGGGTCAAAAGGTAAGACATAGAAGTATAAAACTTCTAATGTGAAACGTAAGAGAAAATCTTTGTGACGTGGTGTTATGCAAAATTTTTAAAGATGTGACGACGAAGGGGGTAATTCAAAAGAAAAAAAAAACCTTGAGAAATGGCACGGCATCAAAATGAAAAACTGCTTTTCGGATGACACCGTTACGAAAACGCAAAGAAAGTTCACAGACTTGGTGAAAATATTTGCCAAACACGTATCTGATGAATTACATATGTCCAGGTTATACGAAAAATGTTCAAAGATCAATTAGATAGTAGACAGCCCGGTTTAAAAAATAGGCAAAATATTTAAACGGACATTTCAACAAAGAAGGTATACGGATGGCAAACCAGCCGAGGGAAAGACGCTCAACATCATTAGTCACCAAGGAAACGCAAATTGAGAGCTGACTCCATACACATTAGAATGGCTAAAATGAAGACATAAATGAAAGCTGACACCACCAATGACACTCTAGGTCATGGAGCATCCAGATCCTCAGTCGCTGCTGGCGAGAATACAAAAAATGGAGCGAGCACTTTGGAAAATAGTTTGCCAGTTTCCTAAAAAATAAACACACACGACTGGCCCCCAGAAACCTTATTCTTGCGCATTTTGGCAAGAGCAATAAAATTTATGCTCGCAGATACACCTGTAAGTCACTGCTTACCGTGACTCTATTCATAATTGTCCTGAGCTGGCAGTAGCCCCAGTGTCCTTCATCGGCTGCGTGGATGAAAAAGGTGACACATCCATACAATGGAATGCTGCTTAGCAACCAAAAGGAATGGACCACTAATGCATGAAACAGCAGGATGAATTTCAAGCAGATCATTCTACGTGAAAGAAGACGGACTTTAAATGCAACGTAGGATGTGATTCTAATTACGTGACATTCTGGAAAAGGCAACATTATGAAAATAGATCAGTGGCTGGCGAGGCCTGGTGCGGGGCAGGGGGTGACCACAAACAGTCACGAGGGAATCCGTTGGGGATGGAACTGTTTTATATATTCATTGTCCTGGTGTTTACATGGTGGTCTGTTAGCCAAAGCCTGAATTGTGTATTTTAAATGGATGATTTTTTTTTCTGTTGGTAAAATATACCTCAAGGAGTCCAATTTAATAACAGGATAAAATAAGACTTGTGAGGAATACATATGGTAAACGTGATGACATCACATTGAAAGGGAAGCAAAGAATGACATATGCAAGATTCGGGATGGTGGTCCCCTCAGCAGGGACAGGCAGGGCATGGGGTGGCGTTTTTTGCATGTGTTATTTAAATAATAGATAGAATGATGGATGGATGGATAAGTAGATAAGCAGATAGATGATAGATGATAGATGATAGGTAAATAGATATGGATGATAGATGATAGATGATGGATAGATAGGTGACAGATAGGCAGGTAGATACAGATGATAGATAGATGAGCAGTTGATAAAGTAATCGAGAGGGCCTTTCATGGACCAACGACGAGGAAATGCTACAGACTGAGGAATTGCGACTCCGCGTCGGTGCACCTGATCCCCCACACCGAGCAGAGCGAGCGGCGGACTCCAGGGACGCAGCTCTTCCCAGGACGCCGCCTCGCGTGCCGGGTCCCTCGTCCCGTTCCGCAGCCCTGGCGTACGTCGCAGAGGAGGACGGCTGGTCCTTGTTTGTCTGCCTGCTGCTTCTTGCCGGCGGACCTTGCTCGGATGGCTCACCCCCGAGCTGGACCCGAGGGACAGCACCTCCCTCCCCAGAGCTAGCGCGGGCATTGTCAGGACGTACTGTCCTCGTTTGAGGCCGGCCGGGCACGCGTCTTCCCCGGGTGTTACTCCAGATCCCTCCGGAGGTCAGGGCACCGAGACATCCTCGGAGCGCTCCGCATCTGGGGGGACCTCACGCTCTGGGTTCAAGTATCTTCTTCTGTCATCACAGGCTCGCTGTGGGCTCCGGTCTGGGAAGGACGAGGCGGCCGTGAGGTGGGCGGGGGTCCGTGATGGGGGGTGAGGAGGAGGAGGAGACGGGACTCGGGCTGGGTGTGGGCGGCGGTCCTGCTGGCAGGCTCCCAGACGGTCTGAGCCACACTCACCAGGGCATGTGTCAGCCCCAAAGCGTAACCCCAAAATCGCACATCACTGGGATTAAAAGTGGCCTCTGTACATATTTCTGGAAAACCACGTGACGTGGGAAAACAATTATTTCCTTCTGCGACTAAGCTTGAACCCCGGGGCATCTGTTAGTGCCACACCCGCATTTTTGCCGGCGGGCTCAGCCATCACAAACGTACACAGTACTCAGCGCCCACTGTCCCCGCTGGGTGGCTGGGCGGTAGGGCCCCTGCAGGCAGAGACGTGCCTCTGGGTCACTGCTGAAATCGAGGCCCGGCACGCGCCTCTCAGACAAAGAATCGAAGAAGAATCCTGGGAACAGCCGACTTAAGTGACAGTAAATTCCAGGAGATAGGACTGGCGGTGGCAGTTAGGAAGGAGAGCGGCCCAGAGCCAACTCTGGGCTGAGGAGAAAAGCCGTGGAGGGCCGTCTCACAGCCCAGGGTCCGCGGGGAGCAGGCAGGGCGCCCCGCACTCCCCCGAGCGCCACCCCCGCCAGCCAGCACCGCCTGCAAAGAGGCGGCTCCCGCCACTTCCGGTTCCGCTCGGCCTCAGGCCTCACGGTCTGGTTCAGCACCACCCGAGACAGTCACGGGCGAGTGGGTGACAGCTCAGTGCTCAGGGCAACCGTCAGGTTGAAACTGACGCCACACCCAGAGGGGACCGGGTCTCGTTTTCGAGCAGAGAGGGCGGGTGACCCTGCCAGGCTTCCCCCTGCCACCGCCAGGCATCCCTTCTCTGCGCCCAGGACCTGTACCCCGAAAGAATCTGGAATCGCTGATTCAAAATGAGTCAGTCGTAGATTGGAAAGAAAAAGGAAACTTTAGTCTTTACTCTTAATTTAGTGTTTAATAACAGATAGCCGGTCCTTTAAGCCTGCGGCTAGTCAGAATCATTAGCTGTAATGAAGTTTTATTGAATTGCGTTTAGTTAAATTTAAATATGTAGGTGCTGAAGTCCCGATGATAATTTTATTTTTTTTAGTAAATAGAATGTAATGTATTTTCTTACCCTGTGTGAGACAAAATGTAATGTGGGACGCATCTGCAATGTCACGACTACATCAAACGGGGACGTCGCATGCGGTTTACGCAAAGCTTAGGCATCGGGAGGTCTGTGCCGTGAAGCGAGGCTCGCGTGCCGCCCTCACCATTGCCAGCCTCACAGTTACCGACCAGTTTTGCAAAATGCTTCATCGTCACCACCTGCACAATTTTTTCTTAACTCTTGCAAGCTCATGAACCATTTTCTTCGACCACCTTCTACAGTGTCAGAATCAGCGGCACATCTGCCACGGCCAGGGCAGTGTGGACACGCAGAGCCACACGGGGGTGGCCCTTCTCCCCGCCCCCGCTTCCTGCTCCTTCTCAGAACATCAGTTGCAAATCGCCTCATGTCCAGGGTTGTAAGTCCTTTCTCTACTGTGACTCTCCTGCCACGTGCTGCCACATACTGCCACGTGGGGACCGTGAGGTGCTCTTAGGAACCTTTCCGTCTTGGACAGAAACTGGCTTCGAACCCCCATCCCCTAACCAGCATCACGCCCCGCAGGACCATGGCCTTGCCAGCTGTCACTCCTAGAGGACACCGGTGCCATCACCTGGGGACCTCCCAAAGCTGACTCGTAGGCTTGAGATCTTTGTAAACACATCTTAAGACGGCGCTTATCCCGTCAAATCCAGTGGATTTCCCGGTCTACGTGATGGTCCCCTGAGGCCGCTCAAGAGAAGAAGCGTGTCCCATGCGTCTCTGTATTGCTAACATTGAGCGAAGTCAAAGGGGCAGAGCCTGTGTCATAACGTGGAAGCGAAGGAATGAGCCAAGGCCCAGAGCAGACCCGCACGGAAGTCCTCGGCAGTCACGAGGACATCCCGGTTCTACGTCGTTAGAACTTTAGGCTCGTGTCCAGGAAGACACTGGAGGCGAGCGACAAGGAAGTGTTGGCACTGTCACCTCCCCCGGTTGAGAAAGCTGCAGCATGCTGGGGCCATGTGTCACCAGCCCAGCACGGGATAAAAGGCCTCCCGCCCTGGGCTCCACATCCACAGCCTGCTCAGCTCAGCCTCCTCCTGCCTCCTCTGCACCCGGTGAGTGTCTGCGAGGGGACAGGGCCTCGGCCGCGGGGCTGGGAAGACAGGCTCAGGTCTGGGAACCAGCGGGGAGAGGCCCACCGTGGGCAGTGGTGCGGGGAGGGAGCTGGTGAGGGGGGAGCCGCGGAGGGGGGCCGTGAACCCCAAAGCCACAGGCCCTCCGCGTTCCTTCCCACTCTGTTCCGAGGGCGCTGTCGGGGACGCACACGGGCCCAGCCGACATCCTGGGAGGTGCTTTGTCCACACGCACGTGTCCCCTCCGTGCTCCCGGTTGTCCCCGACAGAGCCGGGCTCAGAAAGCAGCGAGGTCACGGGGACGAGTGTGTGACAAACCTGCGGCGGGGGGAGAAGCGGCGCTGCCGAGGCTTCTGTGCTCAGAATGTTTCTTGTACTTGTTCAAGGTCAAGTTCCCGCCGAGATGTCCTGCCAGCAGAACCAGCAGCAGTGCCAGCCCCCGCCCAAGTGCGCCACCCCCAAGTGCCCCCCAAAGAGCCCAGCGCAGTGTCTGCCTGCGGCCCCCTCCGCCTGTGCTCCCAGCTCCGAAGGCGGCTGCTGCCTGGGCCACCACAGGCACCGCAGGTCCCACCGGTGCCGTCGCCAGAGCTCCGACTCCTGTGACACCGGCTATGGTCCGCAGTCCGGGGGCTCGGGCTGTGGCCAGGGCTCAGGGGGCTGCTGCTGACCTGGGCTCCGATGCTGGGACAAGCGACTTAGAGGAAGTCGAGTTCCAGGGAGTACCCTCTGCCAGCATGTTCCCTCCCAGCGCCCCCACCTCCGTGTGTTTGGCCAACGCCCAGATGTTTTTGGAAAGGACTGAGTACCCCTCAGGCCCTCCTACCCATCCTCCGGGCCCCATAGACGCCCCAAGATCTGCCGGAGCCTGCAACATGTGCCCCATCAACTCTGTGTCTGACCCTGTGAATAAATAAAGTGTCTGTGTCCCCAGCATCACGTGCCTCGTTGACTGTGCTCTGGGAGCCTCTGCTCCGCCAGGTCCCTCCGGCCACCACTGCCTTGTGGAGGAGACGGCTCCTGCCTCTAGCCAGAATAATGTGCCAGTTCCGTTTGCCCCGAGGGGCGGAAGGAAGATGTGTGTCGGGTGGGAGAGAGGAGGGGGACCGGTTTCCACCCCACACCCACCGAAGGGACTATGTCCCCGGAACGTGGTGTGGCCATCGGTCTGGCCCGCGCCCTGGACCCTGCAAGGAGGTGACTCTCAGCGTCCGAGGGGGTGTTCCAGGGTCCCCAGCTGAGAGACAGGGGTCGGGGCGGCAGAGCACCCCAAACAAGGACAAAGGCTATCGAGAGAGCAGGAGAGGAAAGGAATATCTCGGGGGCGACCAGCGACTCGGTTCCTTCCGTGAGGATCTGGGGCCGCCGCGGTGCGGGTTAAAGCCTCAGAGGTTGTGGGGACAGAGGGGACAGGGCGGGGGCGTGAACTCCGGGCGTGAGCGTCTGTCTGGCGGGAGGAAACTGGGCCGAAGAGAAAAGTGGATGTGAGAGATGGTGCTGGTTTCAAAAGTGAGCGTAATCGGAAGGCCCAGCATTTGCCCAGCACCTCCAGCGAGCCAGGCCCGGCGCCCGCTGCTCGGCGGCGGCTCGGCTCATCCTCCCGCCAGCCCCGGTGTGGGCGCCTCCCCACCGCGCCTTCGGACACCCCAGGTGATCGCGACACACCGTCATCTCCGCACAGGGCAGCCTGGCGGCAAGACCGCCAACCACCCCATCTCGCCCCGATTCCCTCGAAGCACGGAGCAGAATTCCTTCTGAATTACGTTCTTTGTTCTCAGCCCAGCTCGATGGGTTTAATGGTGCTTTTTAAACTCTGTCCAAGGCTCCCAACCTCGTGGGTCATCGCGGCGATCGGACCCGGCCTGGGGAGGACGATCGTCCCTCATTTCAGACAGTGACGCCCTCAACGGACACATCCCGCTGGACTCATGTCAACTCCTCCACGAAACCCCGTCTTCCCGGCCCCCCAAACGTCCCCGCCCCCATGTCCACACAGAATGGGGGGGGGCTGTCACACCTGTGTTCGTTTGCTCTCTACCTGACTCCGCCCCGCGCCCCGCCTGCTCTTCCCGGCCTGCGCCCGCCCTGCCCTTGACCCGACCTGCACTTAGGGTCCTGCGCCGCCCGCTCTCAGGGGACCCAGCAACCTCCACAGCTTCGGGGGCCGCAGCAGGCTGGCTGGACGCTTCTGTGCTTTGAGCAGGACGTGTCCCCACAGCCACCCAAAGGGCCCCGCATCCGCGAAGAAGCACAAGCGGGGGTGGGGGTGGGGGGTCCGTCCGCAGGCGCAGAGGCCACGGCAGGGCGCCCCTGGGTCGGACGGGCGCGGCCGCGCACAGCGAAAGGGACCCGCAGCCCCGCCCACGTCGCCGGCCGCCGGGGCGCGCGCGCCGGGGCCGCCAGAGCGACCGGAGACACCTGGCGGCCAGGTGCGCGGGTGCCCGGGCGCAGACGCAGCTCCGCGCGCAAATGTTACCCTCGCGGAGCTCTAGACAGGAACCGGCAAAGCGCAGGTCGCCCTAGCGTTCAGCCAACAGCATCGATGTCCTTACGGGTGGCGACAGCGCCCCACTTCCCATACGACGCAGATGCCCAAAGTCCTGCCATGTTAAAGGAAGAAAAAAAACGATTTCCCAATTATGAAAAAATGGAGGAAGGACCTAGGCGATTCACAGAAGAACCGCAAACGGCCCGCGCATGTGAAAATGGGTCCGACTTCGTTAACGAACGACAAGTTTTCCCATCCGCCTTTTTGTAATTATCAGATTCTGCGCACTTGGGGTTGCGTGTGAGTCGTGGCTATGTCCATGTCAGCGGCGGTGGCCGATTTAGCCGTGTACTCCGAAAGCTTAGCAAGTCCTTGGACTCGACAGAATAGTAACTATTTCTAGGAAAATTCCCCCAGTTAAATCGACGAAGATTTCTTTAAATGCACGTGGCATCGTTTAGAGACACAGTGAGGAGAGCCTGCCTCGAAGTCCAACAGTCAAGAAAGAGTTCGCTAAAATGCTGCGTCTGCGTAAAGTGGATCAAACACGGGTCAGGGACCCAACCCGCTTTGAAAGATGGACAAATTCTCATGACGGAATGTGAGAATGCAGCCTGGGCGGTGTCGATGTCACATTCACACGCAATTTTATTCCTCTTTCCATAGTTTTCAAGAATTTAGCAAAGGTGCATTCATTTCATGATCAGAAAAGAACTTTTTAAAACCAAGCAGGCGGTGTAGATTCCTGAGTTAGGGGTCTTAAGTCTCCCTGGCCCAGAGGTGGTAAAGAAAAGTCATCTCTCTCGTTTTAGCAATAAGACACAGACAATCTTGCTGTCACCCCAGTGACCGCCTCTGCTAACCGCAGCTGTCTGGAAAAGGGCAGCCTCTGAGCCGGCAGGAGGGAGGACTGTGGCTGCGGGGTGCAGCCTCCATCGGGGGGCCTGGGCGGGGAACCTGGGTCTGGGCGGCCGCCTCAAACCCACGGCAGCTCCCCCTGGGTTGGCCTACTCCGCCCCCCATACGTTAAGGCTGTGGCACCGGTCCTGTTCTCAAAGGTGACCTTTCTCGGGTCCCACCTGCACCATGGCTTCTCACAGCTGTCTACTGACATATTATCAGTGTCGTCACTGTTCAAATGTCACTGGTCGTTCTTGTCGTTGAAAAAATAAATAACTATTGGATACATGTGAACCACCTATGACACTGAAATGCTCCCTTTTAAAACGTATTTCAAACAAAAACTCGACCATTATGGGGACATATCCTAGGATTTCGTCTAAGCAGAGAAGGGATGCTGGGAAGGCCACCTCAGGCCCCTTTCTACAAGCACCTCAAATGAAGCAGGGGAGATGCTTCTGAGGGTTTTTATCACTCGCCCCGTTAGAAGGTCGCAGACACCTGTGGTCCAGCGCTGGCAGCCTCTCCTCCAGCTCCTCCAGATCTCCGGTGTGTGAGGGGGTGGGCGGAGGGGGCTGGAAGAAACCCTTTGGTGACGGACAGTACTGTAAGACGTTTTCTCTGTCATACTTGCACGCTGGCCTAGTTAGGGAAGCCATGGTCCCTATTTTCTTCCTAGATGAAAACACAATTTAAATTTAATTAAATTAGAAAGGAGGGGGAAAAAAACCCCAAACCTATATAGTCATCTTAAACTCATGGAACATTTTATGAGTTTTTAATCGATACATGTACCCAGACTCCAGCTGGGACTTCATAGGTTCAGCCGTGTTGTTTTCTGAACTGTCATCTTCGGGGGTGATTTTATATGTACCTCACCTCCACATCAGCACGTTAGGTATTGGCAGAAAATTAAAGCTTTGGGGGATAATTTGTTTCCCTAACAACACCACACACACACACAAATGCACGCTGAGACACACGCGCATACGGAGACACTTACGCGTATTTACTCACGTGTTTTTCTAACTCCAGATACCTCCCAGCACCTGGAGTCCAAAAATAGGTGGCATATTGTTTTTACGTAGAGTGGGAGGAGTAATCACTGCATCAAGCAGTCTGTTTAACCTGGGTGGCTGCCATAAGAGTGACCAGTTGGCTGTGTCTCCTTAATGAAATTCTCTGGGGTACCTGCAGAGGGCAGTATGGAACAGGGGAAGGAACAGAGGGTTTGGATTCCCAGGGCTCCTGGCTTAAACAACTGGATGCTGCTTCCTCTATTCTGAGGATGATGATGATGATCGCGTCCCTGCCTAGATGAAAGTGTTAAAAAATAAGGTTAAGAATTAAAGAAACTGTGAGCTAAACTAAAAGACTAATAAAAATTATTAGGCATGGGAGGGCGAGATGGGATAAGGAAGGAAGCTGGGCTTTGTTGAATGGGCCTCGTGTTACGATTTTGACTTCAGAATAACGCAAATGTTTAACACATGATGAAAAACAAAAACACTAAATTCAAATCTCTCTGAGCAGCAAAAGAAACTGCAACTAATGTGTCTAACTTTATATGAGGTTGGTGGCACACCTACGCTGAAAAAGTAATTACTCCAAGTAACTTTAAAACACAATATTTTGACTCTACATTTCTATTGCAAAGACAGAGTCTCAAAGAAATCTCACAGAGCACTGAACGTTTTTATCATTAGTAGTAATATTGCCACTACCATTTGGAAAAAATTCTAGCTAGATATTTTGTAGGATAAAACAAAAAACACCATAATTTTCTATATCATATTTAAAAATAATAGTTAAAAAATAGTTTTAAAATGTTCATTTTAAGTTGAAATGTCATTATTCATTCATGATTTTTTTTCCTTAGGAAAAAACGTATTTCCTAGTGTTGGCCACTAAAAATACCTAGCAGCAACAAAAACTTAGTAGTGTTTTTCATCATGCTGCCCATATTAAAATTGGAACTCACCGGAGGAATGTCTGAGGAATGTCCGAGAGACAGGTGACACACAAGATGTGTCTGAGACATCTTGGTACCCAGAAAGCAAAGAAGCCAAGGTAGATTACTGGGGTTGTGTCGAATGGACACAAGAAGCAAAAAAAAAAAAATTACTGGGGTTGTGTCAAATGGACACAAGAAGAAAAAAAAAAGACAGTTTGAGAATCAAAAAGAATAAGCATTGCAATTCATCAAGGCACATCAAAAAATAGAGAATCCATTAGTCCAAATGATACTTCTTAAAAAAAAAAAAGTTATCTTAAGAAAGTGCTAGGCCACCAGCTCATTATTCTGAAAATTGGCAAGAGAAAGAATTTAGCCTTTATTCTGTCTTTCCTGTCTAAATTGGATTTCAGGTTACCACATAGTTGATGAGGAAAGTTATTTTTGATAAAAACAATTTCAGTTGATAAAAGAAGAATGAATAATGATATAAATAGAATATCACCGTTTATTAGCCCTTAACAAAATAATGGCTGTAGCAACAACCGTCAACATGTGCTTACAGCATTAGGCGAAAGGTTTACAGGGGACTTTAAAATGAATGGGTGGATGGCACTGTCACCACCCAAACGAGATGCCAAGTTTAACACCACTGAAGTAGAACATCCGGATAACATGTGCCTCATGTATGACGCAACAAGAAGTACGTAACATCACATTCGATGTATGTTTGCAACACGCACACACACACACGATGAACTCGAATGTAAGCTCCTGGTTCTATTTACCAGTTTACAAGAAATACTGGGGAATATCTCAGTTAAATGGCACCAGAAAGAATCGATCGCCTGAAATCAAAATACAAGAAATTCTTCGGGATGAATAATCTGTTTCTTTTTTAAAAGTAGATGATGTGAACCAGATTTCGTTAACCAATGTCACCATAAAAAAATAATAATAATAATAAAATAAAATAAAAAAGCAAATGACGTGAAAGACGAGGGAAACTGCTACAGATTCGAAGAAATTTAAGAGACGTATCGACCAAGTGTGTGGACCTCGTTTGCATCCTGGTTCCAAAAACCAACTTTAAAGCCACGTGTTTCAGACATTCGTGGTACTGTGAGCATGGGCGAGGTGTGGTACGGTATTGAAGAAGCAGTGTGCATTCTGTTAGGCAGAGTTAAGCGCCCACTAAATGTTTGTTGAATGAATACATGAAGTGCACGACAGCATACTTAATTATAGTAACAAATCAGAGGTAAGACGATGCCCAGCAATGGGGAGTGGCTATTCATAGACCGGAAAGCTCCTCTGGCATGAGAAGCATCCCGTGAATGAATGCTCGTTGTCCGGAAGAGAGACCATAATATTTTGGATGAAAAGTTCAGATAAAAAGAAAAAATAGCATTCACAGCCTGAATACATTTTTGTTAAAAGAAAAAATAAAAGTTTGTGTAGAGAAATACACGACCAGGTGTAAAAATGAGTATCTGTCAATAATAGAATTATGAGTTGCTTTATCTTTTCTTTATTTATATTTCGATTTTTCCACAATGAACGCGATCATTCAATAATAAAGTTACTTTAATATTGAAAACTTACTACAGAGGCTTTTCCAACACATTAAAATTTGCGAAATGAAATAATCTATCTCGCGAGCCAGCGCGCTAAGGTCCCGCCTCCAGATGCGACCAAGCGTCAGGCAGGTCACCGGGAAAGGGACTTTTTCCTGCGCTCAGTGAGCGATCCGAGCGCACGGTCTCCAACGATCCCTTCAAACGTTAAAGATGGTGCGAACCTGGGACTATCTGTACCCTTCGAAGTGTTTTTCAAAAACATGTTTTTAACTGAACGAGTAATACCTGAATCGTTTCTGCTTTGTTATTAGTTGCGCGCACGTTGCGTCCGGAATGGCTGCAACGCCAGAAATCCACCCGGCATCCTTCGGGCGTTTCTGGGCCGGGCGGGGTGTGGGGTTAATGTGCTGCTCAGCTCTGCACCCCGCCCTGGTGTGATTTTCTGCTGAGTGCAGAGCACAAAGCGAGGATTCAATTGCAGAGCTTCCGCTGTCAGTGAGCAATCAACAGCTGTTTCTGAATAATTCCGTAATACAGATCGCATTGCTGAGTGGACGAGGACCCACCAGGACCTGTGGGACACCCCACGTCATCCCTGCAAACCCCAGACCCTAGTAGCTGCGAAAGAAACCCGCCTTGCGTAGAGACAGAATGAGGGCCAATGAGCGGTCCCGGGGCCAGTTTCTCTTTGAGATTCTCTTGCGTCATGTACCACCCACCGATCACTCTGGTCCCCCAGGCATGCTTGGCCCCCAAAAGAGCAGAAATTCTTTCCTTGGGTTTCCTTTAGCGCAGCTGAGATAGTGCTAACTTTTAAAGAACCTATTACGGGTTCTGGCAATAACGCTTTTTTAGATCACTGTAACGTCTGTGTGCCATAACCATCTCGAGCGTTAGATAAAATACACTCGACGTCCTTTTGATGTCTAGCTCCGCTTGCAAGAAAGTAAGAAAAGTTCCCGAGGTCCACAATTGAAGGATGAATTGAAAATGGAAACCAGAACAGGAAGCCACGTGTGGACCCGGCAGCTTCCTGAGGCGGAGAGAGTCGTTTCCTAGGGTTTGGGATCTAAGGTCATGAGGGCGAAGGGGGAACCTCGGGCGCAATAAAGGAGCCGTCCTCGGTGAGAAGGGGGGGCTAGAAAAAAGATGCCGCGAGACACAAGGACGCTTGGCGGCCGTCGCCCCAGGCTTAAGGGGAGGGCGAGAGAATAAACCTGTAAGATGAATAACCACAGGTCTGTGCCTCTCGTCGTTTGCTGTTTTTCCAAAATACATTACACGCACGGTTTGGGAATCCCAAAGCTAAGTGAGGAAAAGTCGAAATCGGCATCCCACCTAAGATGCCCGCAAATACAGTTCCACTGAAGATGAATTCACATGGGACTGTTTTCTGGAGCGTTTTGTAATTTTAAATTGAGAGGTCATCTTCAGTGAAAGTCGATATAGTCTATAAAAAGCAGGATTGGACTACCAAGAACCTTCAGGTTGAGGAACGGGCTGATAAATATCAGAAAAATAAGTCCACTTCAAATGATGAAAAGCAATAACTACTAAATTTAAAATGCAAGAAAATATATAGACACTACGAAAACAATCTAAAAAAGAAATAGAAAAAATTTAAAATGTAGTCCCTGCTAGTTTGTTCCCGCCCTCGGCAGGTGTGAATTAGGACTTTCGACCCCAGCTCCCTCGGGCCCGAGGCAGGTCATAGATTCCTCGCCCGGATCCTATACTTCCTCTCCTCCCACCTGCTTTCTTGCCGAGGAATAAGAGGTGGTAGTACAGATAAAAAAGCAGAAGCGAGAGCTAGCGGGAAGGAAAAAGCATTACTCAGCGGTATTAAGGAAGATTTAAATAAAAGCTAAAATGACGAATGGCAGTGTTCGAAATTTGACAAAGACACTAAGCAGAGAAGATGGATGGCTCAAGACAGTGGCTAAAGAGGAAGTCGACACCTCCATTTTTTAAGCTTAGGTAGCTTTAGTATGATGGAAAACACGGGAGAGAGACCTGGCGAGCCCCACAAGGTCCTGGCTCACCCCGCCTCCAGAATAAAGTTCCGGGAGCCGTGGGCGGCTGGCCAGAGCCCGGCCTTATCTGCTCCCGAGCCAGCTGTGCAATCCCACCTGCCTCGGCTCCTTTGAGCACCTGCCATGCAAAATTGTTTGCTACGGAACACGCTCACCTCTCCCGCCTTTGCGCTTGAGGCTGTTTACTTTAACCTAGATATTCCTTCTTTTCGTCTCAGCCGACTCCTTCCTGGCTAAGTGCACACAGTCTCTTTGGCCTCAGCTGGATGCGTTCTCCTCTCTCTGTGTGCTGACTTCCTGGGTTGACTTCAAGTACATATCACGTCGCACTGTATCATAAGGCTGTCTCTTCTTCCATGAAAGACACTTGACTTTCTCTCCAACAACTAAAATACTGGAGAAGAGTTGCTTGTATCGTACAGTGCCTAGCATATAGCAAGTGATCGATAAAATTTTGTTTGATGTAAGACCGAAGTTACGAATGAACAGAAAATCACAGACGGGAGTGGGCATAGAGAAAGGAGGTTGGTTGTTGGCTTTGAAGTACGTGTAATCACACTTCATACACGTAGAAAACTGGCCTTGGAGCACTGAAAATTCAGTCCCCAAACATTCAGAGCTGATAGAGCTGCATTATTGGCCACAGAACGAACATCTTCTTAAGAGGGAGACACAGCACTCAGCGGGGGGTGTTAGAAGCCGCAGCTCCCGCCTGGTGCAATGTCTGTAAGAGAAGAATTGATGCTTGCTTCTCTAGGACAGACGCACTCCGAGCTGGCAAGCGGACGTGTTTCGGATGGAGCAGGGCCGACTCACTCTGGTCTGCCACAGTGTCATTCACAGAAGAGAGGATGTGGTCCGTCTGTAAGTGCAGGCTGCCCTGTTCAACCCGTCACACCTGGTTAAGGTGAGGCTGCTTATCCTGCCAGATGGCATCTCCTGCCATAACCGTTCAGGGGTTTAGAGATGCCAGGACAGACCACGCCAGGGAAAGGAGGGCCCTGTATGGCTGACTGATGTGGATGACATCCTTTGGCTTCGGACCTGAGACCCCAAAATAGCGGGGTGACTTCCCTGACTCCATCTCTGCCTCTTCCCTTGGAACTCAGCTCCCTCTTAACTGCCCAGCTTCTCCCTCAACTCAATGCTGGACTTGCCATTCGGCCGTTTCATCCACTCACGCATTTATTCGTTCATTCATTCGTTCACCCTACCCATATTGATCGAGTGCCTTGGATGTGCCAGTCTCTGCTCTGGACGCCGAGATGACAGCCATGCACGAGACAGACCAGCTCTGTTCTCCCAGTGACCTTCACTGCTAGGTGAGATCACATCTTTTCCCAAGGATTTGACACTCGCCTCTGGACGACGTGTTACCACGTGTTTACCTAAATCCTCGGGGATCTGTGTCTGGAGTCCCAGCCCCTCGTCCCGTCTCATGGTCCTGTCTCGCCTCATATTCCATACGTCCTGGACCAAACTCAGCCTCTGCCTCCCCCCCACACACACATACCAGCTCTTCCTCCTGACACCTGTTTTTGTCAATGGCGTCATCATTTCCCAGTCATCAGGCGCGAAGCTTCAGAGCGCAAAGCTTCCTCTTCCTCCATTCCGATACAACCCCCAGTTCTCTTTCTCCCTCCTTCTGGATGAACGCTTTCCGTGTCTGTCATCCCCTTTCCCTCCCCACCGCCACGTGCTGAGCTCGGAGTCTCATGTCAAGCCCGGGCCGTCGTACCGTCTCATGTGACGTACTGCATTCTCTCCATTTACTTCTCTCTCTAGTGCAGCTTCGTTATCGCTGCCTAATTAACCCGAGGGTCATCTAAGAGAGTGCTGTAGTATCGTGTGTACCAATTTCTATCTTTCTCAAGAACTTCTTTCAAAACCATGTTCCTACCATCACACTCCACAAATACGATCCAATTTCAACTCCTTGGCTTGAAACCGTCCACGATCTAGCTCATCTCGCCGGCTCCGAGAATGTGTCCTCGTGGTCTCTCTAGGCCACCGGCTCCCGTCGGCTCTCCTCCCTCTGTCCAAACCTGAAATTTCTCCCCTCCGTCCCCCCAAGCGTGTATTATAGCCCAGCATTCCAAACACTGATTTGAGAATCAGAAACAAACAGTTCGCTCCTTGAACACCCGGCAGCCAGGCAAGAATCCCACACCCACGGTCCTTCCCGCTCTGAGCCATGGTT
>NW_024352789.1:2052260-2096953 GCF_902729225.1 Pteropus medius
CCATGGTGTCCCCACAGCTCACACCCAGCTCAGACGCCTCTCCTCCCCGACGAAGTCATGCGAACAAACCCAGCCCACAGTAACCCGTCCTTCTGTGAAGTCCTGTAACGAATCATCTAAATTCGGTTGAACCCCTATGCTGCATTCTGCTTGTGGCATTTCTTGTGTTTGTGTGAAGTATTGTACGTATTCGTAGGTGATGGTATTCTATGTAAAGTTATCGTTCACGCCTCGTATGATTATTTACCGTTTTTCCCGAAACAAACTATAAACTCTTTGAGGTCAAGAAATATTTTTGTGCATCTTCTAGAATGTTTAGCACAATACTTTACACATGATGCACTCATTTATTTATTGGTCGACCTCTAAGATGCACCCGGCACAGATTTAGATGCTAGGGATGAAATGATGAGCACAACGCTGTCTCAAAATGATTAACGGGTGACATTATTCAATTATCTCAGTGTACAGATAGAGAAGAGGTGGCTCTTGGCTCTCTTGGCATTAGAAGGCATTAGAAGGCCTGGTCCGACCAGAGACCGTCACCTGTAGGCTGGATGACCGTAGGTGGCTCACTTATGCACTCAGAGCCTCTTCCGATCTGTTAAACAGAGATGATAATACTTATCTTACAGAATTCTGAAAGAGACATGTGAAAGACACCTTAGAAGCTGCTAAGTTCTATGTAAATATCAGTCACTACTCCTATTGCTGTAATAATAACAATCTAAGCTAAAGCTGTAGCCTTCGTGTATAGAATACATTCAGTAAAACTGTCACCATCTTAATAATCCTGTCTTATTACCCAAAGATAAGAAGAAATCCGATTCTGCCTTTCCCAATGTACTAAGTGACAACCTTCGAGCAGGAATTCTTATCGCCAGAGTCCCCTCAGCCCCAGCATTCCGAGGGATGACTCCTGCCTCCTCGAAGGGAATGCCTGTGCCTCACATACAGCATTACCTGCTGCTGCGGGAAATGAGGAAAGGCTGTCAGACCACGAGCGAACGGCTCCAGCCCAACCCAAGTAGCTTTCTAGGTTTCTATAATGAAACTACTTTTAGAATGTCCAAGTCTCTCTCATCGAAGCCCCCCTGCAGAGGCCTGAGAGATGCACCCCTGTCCAGGGTCAGCCGTTTGATCCCCATCAACATGCCTCATGTGTAAGGATGTGAGCTTCCATTCAGATCCGCGTGTCTCTCTGTGAATCACTGTCTTTTCCCCAAATACAGGCCTCAGTTTCCTGCTTACGGGTCATCCCCAGTCCTGGAGCTGGTTTTCCAATCCGTCTCTTCTGAGTCAGGCAGTGCTCCCTTCCCTCCTCGCCCGCCACCAAGTCCCGGGGATTTGCTGCCACACACGTCATTTGTGGGAGTGGCAGGATACAGGTGATAACATCTGTTTGTAAACAGTTTCTACCATCACCTCCCACTGAGAATCACAGGATCTCAGAGCTGAAAACAAGGGCCACTCCCAGCCAGAGGGGGGCTGCCCTTCCGAGCCTCCCTGACAGCGGCCAGTCGCTTGGCTTCAGCTTTAAACATCCCGGATGAATGGATGGAGCATTTGTGATCTCATCTCTGAGTGCATACTTTTTGCTGGGTGGATGCCATGACAGAGCTTGCTAGTCACTGGGTCATTGATGTAACAGTAGCTAAGAAGCCAAGCTTCAGTTTGCTAAGAGCCCAGTGCATCCGCAGAAGCCCGAATGTCCCTTCCCTTTGGGTGGTGGTGACATCCAAGCGGTAGACCATGATACTCCAAGTCGAGAACATGGAGTTTGGAGTCAGACAGACCCGGATTCGAATCTCATCCCCTCGCTTGGACACACACGAGCTTTGTGACTTTGGCCAAGTCTCTGAAACTCTCTGAAGCGGTTTCCTCACATATGAGAAACAGAAAAACTCATGTCTCTGTTTTGAGATTATTGTGAGGGTTAAATGAGGTACTATATGCAAACCGCCTGGAACAAAGCAGGCGCTCAGTAAGTAGTGTCCACCGCCACTCTCATCTCCGCCCTGTTATGGCCTCCCCCCTTTCCACCCAGCAGACGTCGCTGCTGGGGACATCATGGCCCTCCTGCCTCTCCTGAAACAAGTGGGAAGGTCTGTGTCCTCTGACCCACTCGGGGGACCCCACCACCGTCATAGTCACAGGCTCCGGAGAATGACGTTCCTGTGCGTCTGAAGGTGGCACGTCACCCCCGGCAGTGTCCTGGAGGTGGGGGCCCCTGGCCAGCCACGGCCACCTGGAGCAGCCACCTGCTGCGTTTCCCCACCCAGCAGGCACGGCGCTGGGTCTGTGAACTTCTGTGGCAGCGTAGAAACGAATAAATAAAAGTCCTGGCCGGCCTGATTCCAAAGCCAGGAGTTGCAAATCCAAGCCTTTTGGGGGGGTGGAGGGAGGGAGTGAGCAAGGTTCTGGAAGGTTCTCCCGGGACCCAGCAGAGCAGATAGGAGCCTGAGCTCGGGGTCCTGCAACCAGCCTTCTCTGTCACGCACTGGCTGAGTGACTTCGAGCGCGTCACCTGTCCTCAGCTTTTCTTCTATAAAATGGGGATAACAGCGCCCATCTCCTGGGGCACTGTGAGAACTAAGCGAGTGTGTGACATCGAGTCCTCAGAACACCGCTCCGCTCCACGGGCGATTTCTGCTACTCCATGAAGGACCAGAAAAGCCTCTCCTGTTTGGGCATGAATTCTGGCTTTCTGCCTGTTACACGCGCCAGGCCAGGGCCCAGTGAGGGGGTGGCGGGGAGAGGGGGGGAGCGACAGCCCACGACAACAAACACACCAACCACGGGACAAAGAGCAAAAGAGGTCTTCTCAGGAGGTAGCTTTATTATGACATGTCTTTAAGGATCAATCAGCTCAACGGGCGTTGATGAAGCGCCTACTGCGTGCGGGTGTCCGGTGTCCCGCCCAGAGAGGAAATGCACAGGGCGGGCAGGGAGTTTCGCGGGGCTGAGGACGGGAGGGTTTCTGGACATCCAGGTGCAGTGTCATCTGGATGCCGGGCACCCTCGGAGGCCCGGCCCCGCACGCACGCGAGCGGAGTAAGGCGGCGGGGCCTCGAGGTGGGAGCGGCGGGCCGGGCGGGTGGCTCCGGAGTGGGGTGCGGGGTGCGGGGGGCTCCCGCGCAGCTCCTCGGGCGGCGGCGGCGGCCTCAGCAGCTGCCGCAGCAGCCGGAGCTCTGGCCGTTGCTGGAGCCCTGCGACCTCTGGCTGCCACCCCCGCAGCAGCGGCGCGCGCGCTGCCGGCGGCGCCTTCGGGGAAAGCAGCAGCAGCCGCTGGAGACGGCGTCGCAGCAGCCGCCGCAGCAGCCCGAGTCCCCGCAGCAGCCGGAGTCGCCGCAGCAGCCGCCGCAGCAGCCCGAGTCGCCGCAGCAGGAGGACGAGGCGGCGGGCGCGGGCGCGGGCGCGGGCGCGGGGCCCGGCGCGGGGCCCTTGGAAAAGCCCTTGGCGGAGGCGGCGCTCTGCTGGGAGGACATCGCGGGGTCGTCACCGTGAACCTGCAAGAAAAGCAGCCTTTGGCACGCGAGCGCTGCACCGCGGGGCTCTGGAGACTCGGCCCCGGAGCCAGCGAGCCTGGCCTGGTGCGAGGGAGAAAGGGAGGGGAGCGGGGACACGACCCCCAAACTCGCTTCTCCAGGGCGCGCGCCGCGGGAACCGGTCTGCGCCGACGAGCGACGGGTTTCCATGGCCTGGGACGAGGATCAGGGCCACCCAAGCTCCACGGTGGGAGTAAAGAGGACGTGGAGGCAACTTATCCACAGGATCCCGTCTGAAATCAACACCCGGCCCTTTCCCCCCACGTCTCGCTGTGGCCACGGACCTTCAGGTGATGTTCGCATCGTTATCGGCGTTGTATAAACACCTCGTCTGCTAGAAAACACCCGAATCACGCTCGCATCTCCAGCGCCGGGGTCTACAGAATCCACCCGGGCCAGAGGCGGGTCCTGCCTGGCTTCCTTGCCCACCCCTGTCAGGCCCCCCACAAACACAGGAAGAGGGGAGTGGTGTCGCCCGAAATGCATCCCAGACCAGGGGCCTGAAGACCTTGCTTCCGGTCACATCCTGCTCGCTACAGACTTGCCGCGGAACCTTGCTGAAGTCACCACCTCACCCCACCTCCTGCCCGACTGGCCTCCCCATCTTCATGGGTACCACCAGAGGTTGGATGGCTTGAAGCTTAGGGTGCTTGCAGGCTCCCCTTCTGCCTCTGCGTGCTGGCTGCCATCTGCCTCCAGCTCTTCTCAACCGCCTCCCCAGGTCCCGTCTGGAGACTTACCAGACCCTGGCTCCACCAGAAGACACTTGTTCTCCAACTGGAGTGGGCCACCTGCTCGGCTGTGGACTGAGCCGTGTCCAGCCAAGGAACCTTTTATAAGATGCATTTCTGAGCTACCTCTTGGGAGGGGCCCATTTCTGAGGGTGTCAGTGGACATGCTCAGCTGACACATCCCAGAGACATTTGTCACTTAGGTAGCATTGTAGGTGGTGCACGTGGATATTCAAGTCACTGCACAGAGGTGTCAGGATTGCTGAGGCATGTTTGCTTTCCAAATAGGACACTGTTCATAGCTTGGAGGGCTGTGTGGGTGAAGACAAAGCATGAGGCCCAAGCGAGGGGACGTCTGGGGACCTTTCTCGGGACCGATTCTCTTTGCCCTTCTCTACAGTGTGCATGTACACACACACACACACGCACACGCACACGCACACTGTTTTCTTGTACACATCCATCCCTGTGTGGTCATCTGCTTGGCAGTTCGTTCACGTCTTCCCTTGGTTTGTGGTCCTCGGCTCTTCAGGTCGAGCCATAAGCTATGTGAAAAGCCTGTGGGGCTTCACCAGATGCCTCCAGATGGAGCTGAGTGAAGACGATGGTGGGCATGTGCCTACGGGAACCCCAGTGGTGAGTTCTTTCTGTCGCTGGAGGCAGGAAAGAAAAGCCAAGTGGTTATGGAACTATTAGGACCGGAAAAGCTGCAGATGGAGCCCCCATCGCCGCGTCTCCAACAGCCCCGCTGGCCCGAGGAGAGAACCGTGTGCAGGACGCGGTCTAATGGCAATGCCGAGCCGGCCGGCGGGACTCTGCGCCTCGCCCCCTCCCCAAACTCCCTTTGAAGATGAGTCATCCCTGGGCCTCTGCCCGATGGGAAGAGGAAGGACGGAAGGATGGAAGGGAAGGAAGGAAGGGAGGAAGGAAGGAAGGAAGGAAGGCTGAAGGAAGGAAGGAAGGAAGAAGGAAGGTGGAAGGAAGGAAGGAAGGAAGGAAAGGAGGGAGGGAGGGAGGGAAAGAGGGAGGAGGGGGAGAGGGAAAGAGGAGGAGGGGAGGAGGAGGGAGGGAAAAAAGAAGGTGGATCTTTCTCAAGGTCCAAACTGTCCATGAAAAGTGAGTTTTAGAGTCACCGACTTTTAAGAATTGGGAGTTTGGAGGTCAGCTGGCTTCAGACCGCTCCTTAGTCAATGTGACTGCCCACCACCATTATGTGAGTTAAAGAAATCCAAGACTAAGGATTCAAGAGTCGATGGTGAGACATTGGTTTTGGGGTGAGTGAGCAGGGTGTGGCATGAGGGAACAGACAAGGAAAGGTAAGTCACAAAAGAGACCAGTTTCATTTACATGGCTTTAGAGCCTGACTAACAGGTTGCAGGTACCTAGGGTCATCTATTGGTGAGCCAAGATGAGACATTCCAGAAGGTGAGGTCAGTATTAGAGAAGGGAAGGAATTAATGGAACAACAAGATGGGGGCAGCATCTCCCCGGGGAGGTGACCTGGGCCCGCACGTGCTCATCGCCTGCTGTGGCCTCACGTCCTAAGTCACTCTGCCCAACACCGTTAACGCTCGTCAGCAGAAGGGCTAGTTGTCTGTCTGGTACATAACAGGCTGACTTGGACTGATCATTTCTGTCGCAGACACTCTGATCTGAGTATCTCCTGGAGGAATCGGCCTATTCTTACAGGAAATAGAAAACCCCGTACAGTCACCGAAGCACCCCCGCCCCCCGCCACCCCGCACACATCCGCCCACGTGGACGAGGGCGTCTTTCTTGGTTCTCCGCTCAGACCCAAACTTGGGCTTTCAGGGTGCAGAGGAAACGGGCTCAGACATGTCAGACCTGCCTCCTAACCCACGGCCCTGGAAATGCCCCGTCAGCTCTCCCTCCACTGCCCTGGCGAAGCCCCGGGCTCGGGCCGGCAGGGAGCCCGCTCCTGAGCGCTCCGGGTGGGCTTATTCCCCACGGCTCCGAGAGCAGGACTCTCGAACTCTCCCCACGCTTGAAGGAAAGCAGCCCGGGCTGTCTCTGCTTGCTATGACCTGGGCGTCGCCACTCCCCGCCCCGAGCGCGGCCTGTGTCCGCGTGACGGTCTGGGACACGGCTCTTCCCGTCAAGCCTTAGGTCCCACATTCAGAGCCCGGAGGTCTGAGCAGCTTCAGTGCCAGAAGCTGTTTCCCACACTCGTGTTTTAAGTGTTCGCTTGTCCTGAAGGGGAGACGCCTGACGAAGGGGTGGGGAGCGGGAGAGACAAACGAAACGGTCAGGAGGCGCTGATGCCAGGAATCGAAAGCTTTATTGTGACAGAGAAAACAGCGTCTGACCGAACTCCAAGGCCAGGTCCTCCAAGGAACTGTGTCGGAGACGAGAGTCGGGCCGGTGGACGGGAAGCAGCGGGAAACGCCGAGCTCTTTAGAAGCCCCCCCTGGGGAATGGGGCTGGGGCTGGCGGGCGTGGGCACGGTGGCCCCTCTAATGCCACTTCTCAGGGCTCCTCCCGGCCCAGGTCAGCAGCAGCCGGAGCCGCCAGAGCAGCAACCGGAGCCCCCAGAGCTGGAGCAGCAGCTGGAACCCCCAGAACAGCAGCCAGAGCCCCTAGAAATGTGACCACCGCCACTGTCACAGCACTCAGAGCTCTGGTGTCTGCGGCGGTGGAACCGGCGGGGCTTGTGGTGGCTCAGGCAGCAGCCGCCACCCCCGGAGCTGCAGCAGCCACCACCCCCAGAGCTGCAGCAGCCGCCACCCCCGGAGCTGAGGCCACAGCAGCCCCCAGAGCTGACGCTGCAGCAGGAGGAGACTGGAGGGCACTTTGGGGGACACTTGGGGGGGCACTTGGGAGGGCACTTGGGGGCGCACTTGGGGGCGCACTTCGGCGGGGGCTGGCACTGCTGCTGGTTCTGCTGGCAGGACATCTCGGCGGGAGCTGAAGGAAGCTGAAAAGCAGTACAGCAGTTTGAAGGTCACTAACTCGAGAACTTCCTTACATTTAAAACAGAATTATGAATTCACAAGATTTCATCTTGACGGCAATCAGATTTTTAAGGCCCAAACTCCCCAAGTGTATTTTGAGAAATATGCAAAAGGTCGCAACCCAGGAACCCCCTAATTTCAAATGAATCCCTTGCAGCTTCAAGGAGACAGAAGCCCTTCCTTCCCTCCCCCAACCTCCCGCCCCCTCCCCACAAAGAAACCCCACCCAATCAGTCCTTTCTCCTTGTCTTCCCACAGTGCTGTTCTCCACCCAGGGCTCCCCTCTGCCCCAAACACCAGCACCAAGAGCATCTGCTTTACCTGATTCGGACACTGGAGCAGATGGCCCAGGAGGCAGGTGGACTGAGGTGCTGTCCGGAGCCTCTGCCTTTTATGCTGTCCCCGCTCTGACCTGGCATTGGGAGGCACTGACCACGTGCGGGATGCCGATGACATCTTTCGCAAGGCGCCCTGGGTGACTCTCACATCCCAAGGACCCAATTCTTCCCTCGAGAAGTGTGCCAAGCATCAAGCCGCGGGAACGGCCCCTGGGAACCGCAGGCCTCTGGGACGGACAGTGATGGGCTGCACACGACCGCCTGTCAATCTCACGGGCAGCGCTGCTAAGCTCCCTGCGTCCTGAGCTGGATCAGTCGGGTTCTAGATCACGGGGACTGAGTGGAGGTCTCTCTCCTCCTTGGTGCAGGACATGGAGGGGAAGAATCCCCAGTATGGAAATCAAATTGAGAATAAGGATAGAGACCCATAACAAAATGCTAGGCCCGAGCCAATGATCTAATGTGGCTTTTTCATTCTTAGATGATGCCATACTCAGGCTGAGAATGCTCGATGTCTCAACGGTGTTATTTTAGGCAGGCCTAATGCAGATGGTGTGGGTGGTTGGGCAGCTCTCTTGACCTGAACTTGAACTTGACCCACCAAAGGCACTCACAAAGAGCCCTGATTCAGCACTAACAGTCCCTCTGAAGGGGCAGATGTCCAGGATTGGCTCCTCTTTCCCAGTGTGGCACGAAAGGAGGTGCCTCTGACCAGCCCAGGGTGAGGAGGCAGGGACCAGGAGCAGGCCCGGGGTGCAGAGCAGGAGAACCGGATTCAGATGGGAGTGGCCAGGTGAGGCATCAGTTCTGGTCATCCCTGAGAATAAAACGTCCGAGCTGGGAAGTTTCGTTTTTTTGTTTGTTTGTTTGTTTGTTTGGTTTGTTTGGTTTGTGTATAAATGACCTTCAGGTGGGGCGAGGGTGTACATAGTTTTTGCAAGCCCATGATGGAATTCAAAGCTTGCTTTCCCCCTACAAACAATATTCTGAGGGCAAGTTAGCGCCCCAGGAAAGTCATCAAAAATCGACTTAGCCGTAAAGGTAGCCCAAATATGGCGTGTTTATAATGAAAAGTGCAGCGGAAGTTTTCAAAGTTTGCTTTGCAAACTCAGGCGAGTTACTGAATTATTACTATTAAAAGGGGCTAATAGTAATCTCTACCCACTACATAAGGAAATATGGATAAAATTCTTAGAACCTTGTCTGGGACTCTCAATTCAAAGTGCTCGTTTAAAAAGAGTCTAATCGTATGGATACTCTTATATTCCTGAGAAAACATCTTAAATTTCCAATTACCGATCTGCCACTTTTTGAAACCCAAGCTGTACTTTGCAGTCTCGGAGCTCAGCCCTCGTGTTTTCTTCCAGCAAAATATAAAGAGTACTTACTATGCCACTGGGGATGAGATTATAAGAAAGTACAATCATTATGAAAAAAAAATGCCAAAAAAATCACTTGGAATCCCATCGCCCTTGTATTCTTAATATTTTGCTTTTTCTTTTCTCTCTTTTTTACTTTTTCCCAGGCTTTTCTGCTGGGTATGGTTTCTTTTTCTTTTTTTTTTTTTTTTTAAGTAACTTGTGTTTTCTTGTGACTTTGCCTAGACCTTACCACAGCACTTGTATGAGTTTATCTGACTAGACTAACCTTTAACACTGTGACACAGCATTCTCCATGTTGTTATCTGTTTGTTGTTGTTGTTTTTCATTTCTTATTTTTCTAAGCACATTTTTGGGCAGCCACAGGACATTTCATGGAGGGCACAGGATCCATTTATAAGAGGTCAGGAGCCTGAGTTTTAGGGCCAGCCTCTGGGTTCGAATCCCAGCTCCCCACTTACCAGCCCTGCGACTTTGGACAAGCTAGAGACATGAGCTCTCTGTGTCCCATCCTCATCAGCGATATGGAAAAGTGTCAATGCTTAGCTCGCAGGATCGTCTGCAGATGACATGAGTTAGCATCCATAAAGCTCTCGGAGCCGTGCCCGGCCCATATTAGGCACTCGGTGAATGTTGAAAGTGACACTTGATGACGTGCCATTCTAAAGGTCAGTGCGCGGGGCGGGGGGCGGAGGTGAGGACCACCGGGAGTCGGGGCAGGGAGGCCGCTCGGGCTGCCCGAGCTGACGCTCTCCCTCTCCCTGCTGAGAAGCATGAGACAGTATGCACGACGCATGCTCTGAGCTTCTGGGAGAAGCAGCCCAACAGACATGAAAGGAATTTCCCACTTAACGTGTGGCTATGACGAGTTTTGACAGGAACGACGTCTAGTCCCTTACACTTACGATGATTTGAGCACGTGGCCACTTCGCTGACTCACACCGAGGTCTTGGAGCACAGGAACCCTTAAGGGACCAACTTTAGCGCTCCATAGGTGGCGGACACTCAATTTTCATTTTCTAGTTTAGGTGAATTTCCTCTTCGATGAGGAGGATGCGATGCCTCCAACACGTCTGAGCCCAGATTTACATTAAAAACTCCGGACGTGTCATGGACTGGTAGAGTACACGCAAAGAGAGCCTTGGCCATCACACAGACAGGGGTCCTCATCCCTGGTGACCCGGGGAACTGACGTGCTCCAAACGTTCTAACAGGCAGTTGAGGCTGAGAATCCCAGATTGAGCCCACGCCCCTGATTTTACAGACGAGGAGCCCGGAGCTCGGAGGTGGACAGGGGCCTGCCCGTATCGCACGGGGAGTAAGAGGCAGAGCTGGCATCCGAAGCCTGCTATCAGCCCGCTGTCCATCACGGCGCCTGCCTCGCGAACATTTCATTTCTTCTTGCGATTTTTTTTCCAGCAAACTTTCTTTTTTGATAAACATAGCTATCAAAGTTGGGGTGGAAATGGTAATAAACATGGTGCATTACTGCCTGAGTTGCATTTAGAAAAGCTTGAAGTAATCTTCACTGCTCTGCTCTCGGTAATGGCAGGAATTGAGTACCTGTGTCTGAAAGGCAGGGTCCTCTGTCACCAGGATCGGGCCCACGGGCAGGCCCGCAGAGCCCGCCCAGGGGTGGCATGCCTCCATGACAGTTCCTTAGCCCAGAAGCTCAGCTTTGTCCGTGCCTCTGAGCTTAGCAGTCCTGGCGGTGCTGAGTCGCTGCAGCTAACTCACATGACACGATGACATCGATTCACGAAGAGGAACACGGGTATCAAATGTTGGCCCGATGGCTCATTCTTTTCCCATAAGAAAACTCCAAGAGGTCAAGTCATAATCTGGAGGTGCTGGGGAGGCGGGCAGCACAACGACCTCAGCTTTGGGAGGCCAGCAAATCCAGACATTCTCGTCCGGTCACCTGAACATCTCCAGCTCCAGTCCTGAAATCATCTGCCCTCTGACTGGCTTCCTGTGCTCCTGGGTAGGTCATGCCCCCCATGGCTAGAGCCTGGCCTGGGGACCACGTCTGTGGGAGGCTTTGCCGAGTGCCTCACCCAGCCATTATGCGCTGATTTTGGAGCATAACACTAGGAAGGCAATTTTGTTATTTCTTTGTCTTACGCTCACTACTCAGTATTGCTCTGATGTACTCCGTACTAGACAGAGTAATGTCCCTCCCCCCAAAGACAACCACGTCCCAGTCCCCAGAGCCTGCGAATTTGTGACCTTACGCAGCAGAAAGAACTGTGCAGATGGGATTAGCCTAAAATTTTTGAGATGGGGAAATTATCTTCAGATGTCCAGGGGGGTCCGATATAATCACGAGGGTCCTTAATAAGAGGGAGGCAACAGTACAATGTCAGAGAGAGAATGTGTGACAACGGAAGGAGTTGGATTACTGCACTTGGAAAACGGCCATGAGCTAAGGAAGCCAGAGATAACAAGGAAATGGTCCCTCCCCTACAGGAAATGGGCCCTCCCCTACAGGAAATGGGCTCTCCCTACAGGAAATGGGCTCTCCCCTATAAGAAATGGGCCCTCCCCTACAGCCTGGAGAGGGACACAGCTCTGCCAACAGATGTTGGCCCAGGAGGTCCCACCCTGGACTCCTGGCCCAAGGAACTGTGAGAGAGTCAAATCGTGTTGATTTAAACCACATTTATGGCAATTTCTTGTACAGCAGCAATGAGAAACCAACACATACGCCTAGATTTCTTTTTAAATAGCTTTAAGTTTCAGAATGTGATCTAATTACTTAAAGTGAGATCGACTTTACTGAAATTATTTCCACTGATGTCTAGAATTGACGGCTCGCATCTCTGAGTCTGACGGGAAAGGGGACACTCAGTGAAAAGACGACAGAGAAAATTCTCAGAGATAAACGATGATACTGCCTGGGGTTACGCTGAACCTGTCTCTTCGCCCATAAAATGGGGATAATAACAGCGTCCATTTTATAGGGTTGCAGAAGTCTTCCTTGAGATAATGCCTACGAAGTTCTTGGCCTTGAACCTGACACATAGGAAGCACTCAGTAACTCCAGTCCTTCTTATTCTCGTCATTATCGCTATTGTCTTCCTCAACAGTGACCGGTGGTCGCTGGAAAGTCAGCAGCGTCAGGGTCACTGGGCCACTGCCAGGCCCCTCTTCCAGCCCACAGCCCACAGCTCCCAGCTGCCCGTTTCCTGCATCAGGCCTCACACATCCATCAGGTAGAATGGATAGACTGTCACCCCTTTGGGCGTCTCTGAATTTTCAAGACGCTACTTATGTCTCTTCTCAGGAAAAATGAGAAGGAGGAAGGTTCTTATTCTTTCCCCTGTGGACAGTGCTTTACTATTTATAAGGTATCTTTGCTTTTATACCTGTTTTGAATCTTTACAATAATCCTGCTGAGTAGAAAAGAAGGTTATTACTCCCGTTATTCAAAGTGAAAAGAAATACCCGGAGATGCCAAGCAACCTGTGTGCGGTCACGGTTTAGAGAAGGTGCCAGGCTTACACCCCAGCACTGCAGACAGTGGACCCCACGCTCGTCCCTCACACCACGGGGCCCGTCAGCCCTGTCTCTGTACATCCTGTCAAAGAAGTGGAGGACAGGCCAGGAGTCCCCAAGGATTCGAATATGAACTTAGTGTTGGGAGAACTGGGTGACCGCACGCAGAAAAGCGAAACGGGGCCCCTAACTCGCACCACTCACAAAAAAATTCTCGAAATGGATTAAAGACTTAAACCTAAGGCCCGAGGCCATAAAACGCCCTAGACATTGGTCCTGGTGATGATTTTTTTTGGACCTGACACCAAAAAAAAAAAAAAAAAAAAATCGGACAAGAGGTTAATATCTATATATTTTTTAAATACTCGTACAACTCAATAACAAAAAGAATCTGATTGGAAAGTGGGCAGAGGAACCGAAGAGATGGTTTTCCAAAGAAAATATCCAAATGGCAAAGAAACAGATCCATGAAAAGATGCTCAATATCACTAATCATCAGAGAAACGCAAATCGAAACCACAATGAGATACCACTTCACACCTGTCAGAATTGCTATCATCAAGACGACGAGATCCAAGTGCCACGGAGGAAGCAGAGAGAAGGGGACCCTCTGCAGTGTTGGTGGGACCATAAATTGGTGCAGCCACCATGGAAAACAGAAGTTTCTCAAAAAAAAAAAACGTAAAATAGAGCTCCCATATGACCCGACAATTCCACTTTGGGGATTTGAAAGCGACCTCTGCACCCCATGACCATTGCGAAATTATTCACAATAGCCAAGGTATGCAAACAACCAGTGCCCATCAACAAGGAAGACGTGGCACATATGTACAACGGAGTACCATTCAGCCTCGAGGGAGAAGGAAACCTCGCCATTCGTAACAACGTGGATGAAGCTTGAGGGCATCAGGCTGAGATGTCAGACAGAGACCAAGTGTGCATGCTGTCACTTATTCATAGGATCTACAAGAGCCAGGCTCACGGAAACAGTAGAACCGTGGTTGACAGAAGCTGGGGTGCGGGGAGTTGGGAAGGCACCGCTCAAGAGAATGAACTTGCAACAAGAAGACAAGTAAGTTCTGGGGAATCTAACGCACAGCATGGCGACTACAGGTGACGGAGACTAGATCTCAAATGTTCTCAGCACAAAAAAGGACTGATAATTATGCGAGGAGACAGAGGTGTCAGCTAAGCTGCAGTGGCAATCAGATTACATACACACGTGTCGAAGCAACAGTTTGCACATCTTAAACTTACACAATGTTATTGCCAGTTATGTGTTAATTTTAAAAAGGCACACGAGCAGACTGTCACCGCCTCCAAGAAATGGTGCCAGGGACACGGGTGACTTCTGCAGCAGACTCCGCCGAGCGCCTATTGGAAGAGCCTGGCCTCCAGGACCGCAGCCAGCCCGGCCCGCGGGGACCTGGTGCGTGGGATGCTCCGGTCTCCCGCCTCCCCGGACTCCTGGCCAGTTGCAGCGTCATCTCCTCAAGGGGCAGCATTTCTGTAGCTGGAGCCTGGAGGCGAAATGCTGACAGAGCCTCCGAGGTGAGCAACCAGAGAAAGTGGGGTGCCTCTCCCTAAGGAGTAAGTAAATTTCCGGGGCAGAACCTTAGGACTAAAAATAGCCGAGGAGGCTCCTGGCAGCAAATGAATGGAAGCAGCTTGTTTTCCCAGCTGGAGGCCGAGGGCACACCTGCCCCGGGGGCGGCAGGCAGAGGCTGCGGGGAAGCCGTTTCCTGGGCAACGGCTTCGTTACAGCAGCGGACGCCAGGCGAGCAGCAGGGCTTCCGCTGCCGGACAGTGAGCTCTGTACCAAGAACAGCGGGCTGAAACCCCCTTGCGGCACACGTGTTCAGTTCTGAGCATTTTCACCCTAAGGCTGGGCGACCCCCCAATAGCCTGGGCGTCCTCCCAACAGCCTGGGGAGATCACAGAAGCTGGCACGTAATAAATACTTGGTGGGACCTGCTTGTCCTTGCGTCTAGACGGAAGGCTTACTGGGGTACAACCCTCCATTACTTATTTCTCTGTGTTCCCCAGACTAGCACAGAACTTGGCGCATGCCACATGTATCTGCTGAGTTACACATGAAGGCATGAAGGAATGGGGGCAGGCTGGTCCTCGTCAGCAGGGAGGAGGCCCACAGAGCAGGGCGTCACGTCCTGGCTTTGACTCAGCCTGATTCAGCTGGAAACTCTGACTGCAGACACTTCTCAGCGCGTGTGTCTGGACTCCCTGCCGTGCCCGGCAAACAGGAGACCTGACAGGAAATTCCGGATGACGGAGGGACGGAGGGACGTCAGGTTCTGCTGGAATTATTCTTAGACTCTCGGGGTCATCTGGAGTGTGTCAGGGACCTGGCCCTCCCCTCGTCACCCAGGGAGTGTCCCTGGCTCCAGAAGTCGGGATCCGTGCCCAGGCTCCAGCCACTGACCCACATCCCTTCTGTCTGCATTGTCTGACCTGCCCGATTTGCTGGGCACATCGGGACGCAGGGAGAACCTGGAGGGCCTTGCGTGCCTTAGGGACTGTCCACTCGACTGCCAGTTGCCCGGCTGAGTGACAGGGAGCCCCAGCAGACTTTGCAAGTCTTAGGGAAGAGTGATTCCTGCTCCCGTGGCTGACCCCTGGACTGCTGCCCAAGGGCACCGGAGACGGGTCTCCTGTCTGCTGGGCTCAGCGAGTGCCTTCCCAAGGAGGAACCCCTTTGGGCAAAGCCAGCATCTGAACTTCTGTCAGTTCCTGGCAGATACGGCAATGTCCCCAGTGCCCAGCGTGTGGTGAGAGCCAGGGCCTTGGACCAAATTCTTCATTTACCAGAAAGCTGATCTCTTTAGGTTTCCAGTTTATCGATAAATTCCTAAGACCCAGAAGATGCTTGGAACATAGCAGATGCTCATTAAATATTGGAGGAAGGGAGGGAGACCAGCCCCTCGCTGTTCGCACAAGCTACCCCTGAGCTGGCTGAGAGCAGCCTTGAGCCTCTGTGAGCGTCTGGGTCCCCACATGGGGGGCTGAAGCTGGCTTCCCAGAATGGAGCCCCCTTCCCGCCAGTCCCGAGACGCTCGGGCGCACGTGCTCGTCCACCTGAGCAGGAAAGCTCGGGGTCAGAGAGCTTGGCAGCCGGTGACGCATCCTTTGTGGCCCGCGGCCCGGGCCCTTTTTCTCTGTCTTTCCGGCTGCCTCCTCCGGGGGCTTTTGGCACCTCCCCCCCACCCCCACGAGCCAACCCCAGCACCGGGAGGACCCCGTCTGGGAAGCACTGTGGGCCTCAGCCACCGAGGTGCCATGCTTCTTGCTGGGACCCGGGAGGCGGGCCGGCTGGGGCAAATTCTGTTAGGGGTGGGAGACCCGAGGGCCAGGTGAGCCGTGAGCCGTCAGGAACCTCAGGGTGGGAAGGGATCAGTGATCGCAGTGAAACAGCGGACTGTGAAGCGGGCAGAGTCCCCGTCCTGCCGTTCTAACTCGGCAACCAGGACGTGTCCCATCGCTCCTCTGGACCCCGATTTTCTCATCTGCTAACGCGCCGCCCATGTGCTGGTCACACATGCAAAGTACTCGGAGAGTCGTAAGTGCTGTAAACGCATAAGCTGACGATAACAGCGTAAGCGTACCCAAATAGCGATGGCGGTAGCCATCGAGGCCAGCCTGTGAGTGCCTCTGTCCCTCACCGCACCCTGCAGCTCCATGTGACGTCAGGGAGCCTGAGGGATGGGGGGAGGCGAGGCCTGCAGCAGGAAAAGCCCCGGGCGACGGCCAAGTGTCCACCCTCCCAGGGCAGGTGCTGTCCAGGCCCAAAGGGCGGGAAGAAGCAAGAACAAACCCGGTGGCCTTGACCCCACGGGACTGCCCTGACTGGAGAGTGCACGCATCCTCTCCCTGGCTGGTCCTCAGGGCCCTCGGGACCTGGAGTGTGTGTGTGTGTGGGGGGGGTGCCTGGGTTCAGGCAGGAGGCGCCCCTGGAGCAGGAAGCGGCTCCCTGTGTGGACGATGGGGGGCTGGACGGCCGCCCATCTGCCCGGCCAGATCCCTTGGAACTGTCCCCCTGGTCTCCCACGGGCTCCGGCCTCAGAAGCTCACAGTCCTTGGAACTGTGGCCAGCACCCAGCACCATCAATGCCACCCAGCACGGTCCCACTCGGGCACGCCCGGCTTAGAGGGGCTTCGCTGTCACCCTGCACCAACGGTGTCACACACCGGGAGCTGCTATTGGGAGGTTCACCCATCAGTCACTCACTCAAAGACCCATCGCGTATCCGTTACGTGCTGGGCTTTGTGCTAGACCCTAAGGACACAGGCGAGAAGAAGGCCAGGCCACTGTCCTTAGCAGTTCCCACCGGGGTCGGGGCAGAGCTGGGGCAGACAGACACACAGACACCTACGTACAGACAGTATGATACGTGCTGACCGCCGCCCCCCGACACATCTCGGTAGTGGGGAGCGGGGTGACAGGGTAATGCTCAGCGTCCTCTCCCAGGGGCTGCAGTGCCACTTGGCCATGCCTGGCAGGAGGCGAACGACCCCCCCAACACCCTCGCTCTCTCTTTCAACCTCCTCAGCTGGGAGCTGGAAAGAACCCCAGTCCTGCCCTCAGTGGGCGTGAGAAAGTCACTCAGCTTCCTGGGGCTTTGCGTCCTCACTGGGAAGGACGATGGCTCGTCGTCCACCCTCCCAGTCCAACCACAGACACTTTGCGAGCACTGGCTGCATGGCGGGCCTTGGGGACCCGGCGCAGACCATGGTCCCTCCTCTCAGGACGGTCAAGGTCACTGGAGGAGACAGACGTGGACCCACAACCTCACGGGCGCCTGCAGACGTGGGGGACACGGGGACCTGCGGACGTGGGGGACACGGGGTCCTGCGGATGTGGGGGACACGGGGACCTGCGGACGTGGGGGACACAGGGACCTGCGGACGTGGGGAACATGGCCACCTGCGGACGTGGGGGACATGGCCACCTGCGGACGTGGGGGACATGGCCACCTGCGGACGTGCAGGAGGGACCTCGGCCACCACCATTCTCTCTGGGATGGGCGCGGTTTCACAGAGGAGCAAAGTGCTCTTGAAACTGTCGCTCGTGTACCCTGTGCCGCCCCCTCCTGTGAGCTCTGCCCCGCCCATCAGAACATGGGAAAGGGGACAGGGACAATCAGAGTCATGGAGATCTTATCACATGGCAGGCAGTCCCTCGACACCCCTCTCAAGGCGGACAGCACGTCCCTGTGGGCCGGGAAGGGCTGCTCAGGAGGCCCATGCCCAGGGTGACCGAGCTCAGGGATCAGGCACAAAGCTCGGCAAGGTCCCTCTCCACGGTCCCATGGGGGACAGGAGAACAAGTGTCTCTCCTTAGCGCCTCCACCTCCGGCCCACCCCTGGGCTGTGGTTCGCGGGCAAGGGGCAGGCCAGCCCCAGCCACGGTGCTGAGGGAAGGGACGAGACCACTCGGGGAGAGCAGGTGACAAGGCAAGGAACGGCCGCCTGGCAGAGAGGCCCATCGTTGCCCTCTGCTGGGCCGCGAACCGTTCGAAGCCCCTGCCCTGGTGGGGGACAGGCCCTCTGAGCTCTGTGCCCCGTCTGTGTGTGCAGAGCCCTGAGTGGGCAGCTGCGGGGCCGGGGGCTCAGCGGGGATAACCGGCGGCCCAGGTGACACGCCAAAGAGTGCCAGCGCCCGGCTTCTCTGTCTGCAGCTGTCCCAACACGACTCGGGGAGGCTGGCTCGGTGCCGTCAGGCTCCCCGTCCTGTGTCCTCGTGTCTGTGCTTCTCCCGCCTCGGCCGATGCCCTCGGGCGCCCCCCGGCGGGCACTTACACTAAGGGCGGCCCCTTCCCCGGTGAAGCACTGGTGTCGTGGCCGGTACCGACCCCAAGATGAAGGGGTGGTCCTTTAATCATGGGGTTTTGGGGCAGTTGCTTGGGGTGGTGGCTGGGGCACCCAGGGTGTAAGCGGCAGGGTCAGGCCCACCGCCCAAGTTTTCTAAATTCAGCTCCGTTCAGCAAACCACAGATGGCGTAGACCCCGGTGCAGCTAGGAGGACCCTTCTCCAGCGGGAAAGTTTTCTCGGGAACAGCAATCGGCCCCCACGAGACAGGGGCGACTAGAGATGAAGGGTGGGAGCCCGCTTCCCCAGGGAGTCGGGTGGGGGGAGGGGGATTTTGGTCTCTCGCGGGAACTTCCAGAGTCGCGCCTGACCGCCCAGGTGCAATCACAAGTCCCAGCATCCCCTGGAGCCCCCGGAGCCCCTGCCCGGTCTCCGTGGGTGCCGCCCTGTTGTTAGGACGCCCCCTGGTGGTGTGGTAGGAAACCCAGCCCCTGCAGTCAGTCTCCTGTTTAAGTCTCGGGTCAGGGGGTTCCGGGTACCTAACCTGTCTGAGCCCATTTCCGTGTCTGCAGTGATGGGGGGGATACTGCCCAGCTTCGGGAGCTGGTCCGGAACGGCCGAGGCCACCCGCGGAGCCTGACTCACGGCGGGCGCTCAGCCCGAGTGCTGCCTCTTCCCGCCTGCACCCCGTCCTGTCCCCGGGACCCACAGCAGCTCGCAGCTGGGTTTGGAGGACGTCAGCGACGTGACATGGCCCAGACATAGCGGGGCTGGCGTCCCAGGGAACCCTGCGGGCAGCTCGACGAGCCCGCGGTGGCTCAGCGCCTGGCCTGCGGCTGCCCTAGGTCGGGCCTTGGATCCGGGGCCTGGGTTCCTCGCCGGTGAAGTGAGGAGAGGCCAGTCACCCAGCTTCTGATATCACCCAAGCACCTAACGCGGCCTGGGGAGCTCCCGAGGGGCAGCTCAGCCTTGGGCAAGGTGCTCAGCTGCTCTGGGACTTGGGTCTGAGAAACGGGGATGCTGATAAGGTCGACTATGTATTACATATAATTTACATGAATGATAGGATTTATTATGCGAATATCACATATTAGAATATTAATAGAACCTACAATGTAAATTAACCATACCTTCCGCGGCAAAGCACGCAGCTGTGGTCTGCGCTCCGCGTGGGCATCCGACGTGACACCAGACGCTCAGATGCTGCTCCCGCTGTGCCGGACGCTGTTCAAAGTGCTGGGATAAACTACCGTGTTGTACGTGACATGTTATATTATTAGTTTCTATGTATTTATCATATTTTATATACGTTATATAAAATATATATTTAATAGAGATAACACCATTTATATAACATACTATACTGGATTTCATTACGTGATATGCATTATGTTAATGTTATCATATACATTATATTAAAAATATAAGATACATTATGTTAATTATATTCTATGTAATATATGTTATATATTAACATATGTATTATATAAATATATGTCCAATTGTAACATATTTATGTAATATGTACTTATGTATATGTTAAATATATTATATATAATTTATATAAAATATAACAAGAATAAACGTGAAATGGAGCATACGACATCACGTACAGCACGGTGGTGTCCAGCGCTCGGCGCTCCGCCCGATGCCCACGCGGGAGGCAGGCCAGGGGCGCACGGCGACTCCGATGACTTGAGCATGGCAGCGTGACATCGGGCCTCCAGGGAGGAGGAGGTTTGTAGCGGCTACTGCAGCAGCTCCGCGCCCGTCCGGGCCACCCCTGGAACCAGCGGAGTCGCCGCGACCCCGCCGACTGCGGCCGCGCGCCCGGGTTGCGTCCCTCGCTGCTGACCAAGGTGCGCAAAGCGAACCGGATGCTGCGGCCGAAACGCTGACCCGGGCACGTGGGCAGGTATGTGACACGTGACGCGGCTGTGGAATGAGCGGGAACTGTGGAGAGGGGCGGAGCTGGGGGGCAGGCTGGGCAGAGAAGCCCTCGGACAGGCCCGTAGGGCTTTCCGGGGCGCCCATAACACTGCCGCAGACCGGGGGACTCGACCACCGCGTTCCTTTTCACGGTTCTGGCGTCTGGAGTCTCGGGTCACCGTCTCCGAGCGCTGGTTCCTCCTCGGCCTCTCTCCTTGGCTGCCGATGGCCCTCCTGTCCCTGGTCCCCACAGTCTCCCCCCTGCGTGCGTCCACAAGCTCCCTAACCTCCTCCTACCGGACACCGGGTGCACTGTCCAGGGCCACCTTAATGGGGGTCGAATACAGGGGGGAAGGTCGAGGGTAAAGGGGATCAAATATATGGTAGGTGAAGGAAACTGGACTTTGGGTGGTAAACACACAATAGAATATATAGAACATACAGATGTCAAATTAGAATGCACACCTGAAAATTATATAATGGTATTAACCAATGTTATCCCAATAAACTTAATTTTTAAAAAACATAATAATAAATTTGAATTTCAGAAGAAAATAACCTCTTCTTGCGTGGACACCGGGTGCAGTGTTCGGGGTCACCTTAATGCAGTTCGGGACCCTTTAAGGGGACCGACCCTGTGGGGGGCTGGGAGTCGGGACTCAGCATGTGACTCTGCTCCGGGTAGAAGCAGTGGCTCATGCGTGTGGTCTAAACAGAGAGGTGGCCCGGGGCTGGGGTCGGGGGACCCTCAGGGACGCCCCTGAGCCTCCCCGTCACCACCTACAACACAGACGTGACCCCCACTCTGCCTGCATCCTCTGTTGTAAGGTTTAGCGAGATGGAAGCACCGGTCGTCAACATGAAGGCAGAATTATTTCCAAATACTCCAGCAAGTCAGCCAGTCCGGGCTGTAGTTCCCCCAAGTCTCCTCCATCACTGGGAAGAGAGAGGCAGGAGGGACACGCAAAGCAAGCAGCCTGGACTCAGCCTGGGCTCAGAGCTGGCCGCTGGCCCCTGGCCCGGGAGAGGCACGTTCTTAGGCACCAAGGGAGCCAGATCAGCGGCTTCGCCGAGAAGAGGTGAGAGTTCTCATTTCTGTATTTCCAGTCAAGGCAGGACCACAGTGTCCTGAGAAACCAGATTCTCGGCCCAGAGGCCAGGATCCTCGTGCTGCTTCGTGGAGGCCTAGGGAGGAATGCGATTAGGCAAGGTCCGAGCCTCCAGCTTCGGGAGAGTAGGTCACAGGAAGGAAGGGTCGGAGCGTGAGGGCTGAGAGCATCAGGAGTTACTCCCCAGATGCTCCCGCCACTTCCTGGGGGAGGAGTCACTTCCTGCAGCCTCTTCAGGCCGGAGCCCATAAAGCACCTCTCAGTCCCTGCTCCTCACCCTCCCTGAGCCTCTGGGACGCCCCGTCCACATCCAGGTCTGACCCCGTGAGTGGGTCTTTCAGAAGCTCGAGAGGCACAGCGGTCAGGTGAGAAGCGCCGGAGAACACGGGACGGGAAGGGAGGAGGGACGGAGAGGAGGGACCTTGCCTCGGCCTAGGATGATCCGCCTGGCATCACAGCACCTCGAAGTGGGTGGCAAGGGGTCAGCGGGCCTGAATTCTCTCCGATGTCTGGCCTCTGGCGACCGAGGCAGCTGGGGAGGACATGTCCTAGGCCACTTACCTCCGACAGACACGTTCTCTGACGCTGACGGTGGATGGAGAGGCACACAGAGAAAACGGTGACACCCAACACCACCACGAAATACCTTCGGGCGACTTCTCTCTCTCCGGAGCGTAACTAACTTCCTGCCGGCCATCCGCCCGCCTCTTCCTCTTCTCATTGGTTTATCCCGCCATGTATGCCTCACACACTCAGCAGTTACTTCCTGAGCCCCGACTAATCGTGGGGTGCTCTCGTAAGCTGACAGGACACAGAAGTGTGCTGCAGGGGTGGCGGGTGGGGAATACGGACAGTTCTCAGAGAGCTTCCGTTTCATTGGCGGGGGATCTACATTTACTGGACATCTTAGATGGGACAACACTGTGCCATATCTCAGAGATACAAAAATGAGCAAGACGGAGGCTTTGGCTTGAGTGTGGTGTGTGTGTGTGCGCGCGCGCGTGTACGTGTGTGCGTGTGTGTGCGTGTACGTGTGTGCGTGTGTACTTATGACTAGTTCCAGATACCAGCTGCCTCAGGGTAGATTCCAAAGGAGGTTCAATGACCTAAGATATCACGAGACCATGAAACGTCTGTATTAAGCCTTAGGTTGACTGAACCCCCACCTAGATGTCCTGCCAGCACACCCAGCAGCCGCGCCAGCCTCCTCTTAAAGGGCCCACGACCAAGTGCCCCCCGAAGTGCCCCCCTAAGGGCCCTCCGAAGATGCCCTGCTCCGCTGTCTTCCTGCTGTGGCCCTAGCCCCAGGGCTGCTGCGGCCTCAGCTGACCATGGCTTCTGAGCTCGGCTGTCACCTCGCATTGCGACCTCTTCCCACCTGGACTCCAGACATCGGCGGAGGAACCCGAAGCCCAGGGACCGGCACCGGTCTTGGGCTTCTTCTCGTCCCTCGGCCTCTTTCCATCCTGTGACGAGTGTCACCTGCAGGACGTGACCACGCGGGAGCTGTGCCTCCAAAGCAGTCACTGGAATGGCCGCGTTAGGGCTGGGCGCAAACGTGCTTTCCTGTCGTGTTGATGGGATGGCTCTGAATGAGCTGCTCTGCGACAATAAATATTTTTAAATCCTTTGGGCCCCGCTCTACTGACCACGCCCTCCTCCTTCTCTCCAAATGGTTCTTAACTTTGCCCGAATAGGAGAAAAATCAATAATAGAAAGGACTTCGTTTTCCATCAGACATGTACGCTTTGCTTTAATAAACCTAAGACGTGGACACATTACCGAAACAAATAAATTAGGACGATGCTGGTGTATCGGGAAGGCCTTTACTACAAAAACACGTTCAACATGTCCCTTTAAATAATCGTCTCTTGAGTGACTATGACAGAAAGTGCCCTTTTATGTAAAAAGACATGAATTCGGACATTATTTCGTAAATAATTTAATAATTTATGTAAAAAGACATGAATTCGGACATTATTTCGTAAATAATTTAATCGAAATTAAATATGATATTTCGATGAAATATGATATTAATCTACAGGTTCATGCTCAGTCCTTGCTGCTGAGTTCGCTGTTACTTAAAGAGGATCTGTGGGCAGGACACGCTGGCCTCCTGGGGTCCAGATGAAGGAGAGGCCCACCCATCTCTCTCTCCTTCTTACACAGGGGAAAGGCTCAGTGAACTAAGTGCCGCCGACGCCCACACGTTAGAATAGAAGCCTAGCGTCAGGTGGGCAGCGTCAGGGGAGGACGCCCGTGTCCTTCCACCGTCCTTCCCTCTCGTGAGCTCGGGCCGGGGGTGTCCCCGAGACCCAGCCCCACCAGCGGATACGTCCCGCTGCTGGGGTGATAAGGTAAGCTGTGAAACAGCAGCTCACGGGAACAGGTTTTAGTCTCACTGGGAATTCCTAGCACCATTCGGAGATTTCTAAGGCCCCCATCCACCTCCACGCCTAGAATTACTAATTATGGTGGTTTGTCTTCTTTGTCAAACTTCTGTCTCCCTGTGGGAGGACGGGCAAGGTGGGCCGAAACTGCATGTCCTTAGGTCGTGCCGTGTCTGCAGAGTCGGCCACGTGGTCGGTAAACACTTGCTGAGACGATGAAGTGTGATTCCGCCCTGATTCGTGCAGACAGTCCAAGAAAATCTTCGCGTTTTCCCGCTTGGCGATGCTTTGCCATTTCAATTCGGCCTAGCACATCCATCTCTATTTACTGTCATAAGACCTGCTTGATCTTTGTCTGATTCTCTCAGTGGCAGAATCTTTGGGAACCCTTCCTCAGTCAAGGACCCTCCAAGGTACAGACACGCAGTGGGTGGAAAATGTTTCCTTAAGGCTGAACTATTTGAAACATCATGTAATTCTTGGAATTAAAAAGACGCCAAAACCAGACATGAATGGTCATAGACCGCTGGTGTGTGTGTGTGAGTGTGTCAGTGTGTGGGGATGGTATCTAGTTAAGATACTTTGAGTCCACGGTAGCCTATAGTGTTGTCTGGGTCTCGATTTGTCTTGATTGAGAGGGAAGTGCACAGGTGCTTCATACAGAAGGAGCCAAGGTCGTCGGGGACTTTGCTGAGCGAGGGTCCAGGAAGCACAGTTATCAGCGATGTGGGGATCCACCAAGCTCCTAGGGTGACAGTCTGAGCCATGTGGATGGACTTGCTGTGATGGTAACATCCAGAGGGAGCTTAGTGGACGTCAGTTTCCTTTATGACACCAGGGCCGATGATTACCCGTGCAGTGACGTACCTAAGCCATGTGTATGTTTACTGTCCCTTCAGATCGAGAAACCTCATTGATATCGAAACGGTTGAGAATGCGTTGTGGCGTTTTGGGGGTCGAGTTGCCTGAACTTCATTTCTATCCACGTGCACTTGGGCGATGTGCTGAACCCTTGGAGCCGCGGATTTCCCGTCAGTGCAGTGGGAACGTGAGTGGAATCTACATCACAGGACCGTCAGGAGGTCTAAGTGGCATAACATGTGTAAAACACTCAGGACAATACCGATGGCAAAATACGTGGTCGATAAACAGTTATTATGTTGTTATTTTCCGTTATTTACGTGTGTGTGTGTGTGTGTGTGTGTGTGTGTGTGTGTGCTTGTGGCGTGTGTCTCTATCTGTTCTGTTTTCAATAGTCTCTCTGAGGTCAATGGGGGCGGGGCGCCATGGTGCCGTGAGGTCACCAGGGAGCTGGCCCATGCCGCTGTCCTGGGGAATGGGCTTGGAGAATCCTACAGGGCCAACAGGACAGGGGACAAGGCCTGGGGGGATGGGAAGGGACCTGGGGAGCCGCTCACAATTGAGCTGCCCAAGGATGTGAGTGCGAGGAGACGCTGGGGAGCCTTTCATAGAAGGGAATGTTATAAACTCCGCAACGCAGGTGACTCTCACAGATATAACTTTGAGTGATAAAAGCGAGACACTAAATAGCATATGCTGTATGATTTTTTTTTTTTTCGGTTTAGATGAAGTTCAGGTGTGGGCAAGAGCGTTCTATGGTGACGGCTTTCATAAAGCAGTCACTCTTTGGACTGAAGGAAGAGGAGCATGAGGCAGCTTTGGAGGAGCTGGCGACGTTCTGTACCCCGACCCCGGGATGACCGCACGGGTGTCAGACAGGGGTAACAGTGGTGGCTGCTGGAGGATACTCTGAGCGCCCCCAGCACACACCCGGGCGCCTTGATGAGAAGGTCTCCCTCCCCTGCCAGGCTCTGTGAGGTCCCTTTTCCAGACACAGAGCCCTGCGCTCCACGACTCTCCCTGCAGATGGCGCCAGAGCACCGAGGAACCCCAGGTCACCAGCTGACACCCGGCTGCTCGGGGCAGCTCGTGGGCCGGGAAGGTCAGCGGAGGCCCCGCCTCGTCTCTCCCGTGTGCCCCGGACCCCGGACCCCCGCCCTGTGCCAGCCTGCTGCCCGCGGCCTGCCCGGCACCGCCCCCTCCCCAGGCGCCATCCAATCAAAACGCCGGTGCTCTTTTCAGTCACTTCATGTGCCCCTTGTCCTGGGTGGGTGACAAAGTGGCTTGATAAACCCGACCGTGCCAGGATGTGGCTGGGTCATAGTCGCTCCCCCCGGGGACACGTGGATTTTAACAGGGGCTCGCTAAGAGATGCGTCTGGGGACAGACGGGCATGCCGGACGCTAACGTCAGGGTCTGCGCATTTAGACTGACCGTGCTCGCCCTTGCGACCTTACACTAAACCTATAAAAGCGCTCACAGCCCACCGCTTCCGCCCACACGACGACGGCTGCCTGTGGCCTGAATTAACGTCCACCCCTTCACCTTCGGACCCTTAGCTTTTTATTTTTAATTTTACTTTTCCCATCTCAGGTCCTAGTGCTCGCCTTGGCCACGCCCCACCCTTCTGGGCACCTCTCGCCCCGCCCCGCGGCCGGCGTCATGGTCTGGCCCACCTGGCACCACCGGGGCGCGTACACCTGGGCTCAGGGACACCGGCGTCTCCCACACCAGATGTCCCAGGAGCGTTCTCTCGGGCTCCCAGCAGAATTCCTTGGTCTCCCAGACTCCGAGGTGCGAGTCGCACAGAAGACCTATCTGAACCGCTTTGAATTGAACTGTCTTCAACTGTGACATTAAAAAGGAAAATGGCCACCACATAAGGTTGTCACGGGAATGGAGTAATGATTGTAAAAGTCCTAACTCTACGGCCACGCCACCCTGAACGAGCCCCATCCCGTCTGATCTCGGAAGCTAAGCAGGGTCGGGCCTGGTTGGTACTTGGATGGGAGACCACCTAGGAAGACCAGGTGCTGCAGGCGTAAAAAATAAAAAATAAGGGATTCTAAACTGACACAGTCCTTGCAATCTGTGAAGTCAGCCAAGGGTTACCTTGCCTAAAAAAAAAAAATCCTAGCGCCGGACCTGGCAGATGTCACTCTGCCAGTGACGGTTCCCCTGTCATGACCCAGGCACAGTCTACAAAAGCAACACCCGGAAAGCAACCTAACTGTCCCGTGCACCCTAACTAAAATGTAGGCAGATATAAAAACACCGTCTTGTTATCGAAATCTCTTTTAAAATGGTACAGCGACCCGGAATATGAGAACCCGAAACCGTGTGCCCGGGGCGGGGCGCGGCCCGGGGCGGGGGCCGGGGCGGGGGCCGGGGCGGGGGTCACGAGCGGCTCGCGGTTGCGGCCCTCAGCTCCTGCCAGCAGGGGGCGCCCGTGGACTCCGGGGAGACACGCCACCCCTCTGGCCCGCCTGGTGACAAACTCCCGGGCCGGATAGGGCAGGGGGCTCTGCGACAGTGACGGAGGCGGAGTCCTCAAGGGTAAGTGATCGAACCCGAACGTGAACGCACGGCCTGTAAGGCCACCTGGGTCGTCGTCCAGGCTTTTCCGCTGATGCGCATGACGCTTCGTCGGGCACCTGCCTCCCTGGTCTCGGTTCCCTCATTTGGAAAACGAAGGGCGAGACTGGCTGATGTCGGAAGCCCTCCCTGTGGCGCACTCCGAATTTCCCTGGTCCCGCCCTGCTTCCAGCCGGCTGGGCCCTCGGCTCTGGTGGCGCCTCCGGGGCCGAGAGAGGCGGAGCCCTGCGCTCTGCGGAAGGGTTGGAGAGAGAAGTCAGAACCTGCAAATCCAGCTCCCACGGTGCCTGCGGCCACCGCAGCCGCCTCCCGCCTCCCACGTACAACCAACCACCGTGAAAGCCTTTAAACCATTCTTTCGTTTCATCCTCCAGTCCCGACCCCAAAGCAGGTGAGACAAATAATTACCCCAATCCACAGATGAAGAAACTGAGACCCAAGATGTTAAGAAATTTGCCTAAAGCCAAACAGCTAATAAGAGGGAGGCTGGCATTTGAGCCAAAGGCCATGCCCTGACACCTGCCGCCTGGCTCAGGGACTCCCAGGCCCCACGGGGCCACCGAGAGCTTTGTCTTGACTCTCCAGAGAAACGCCAGCCTCCTGCCGACCCCTCAGAGCCACACTGACCTGCAAGGGCTCTGCAGTCGTGGGTCCGACTCGCTCATTTTGCATATGAAGAAGCTAATTCAAACGGGTTTTTAAATGTTTAGGACCTCTGACAGCTGACCAGCTCTGTCCCCGTGGGGGTCCACTGTGTCAGGGATATGGCCTCATGGTGGCTCCACACGTGACACTGGAGGGGAACCCCGAGCTTCCACGTAACTGCTGAGTACGGCCTCAGCCCTTCACAGCAGTTGTAAATGTTCATGATAAAAAGGAATTTTTAAAAACACCCATTTTGCAGATCTGCATATTTCAGCACAGTTTAAGTAACTTGGCGAAATCACACGACTGAGAATCAGCTAAGAACTGCAGCCTGAACCTCCCAATGCCGACCGCATACTCTTCTATCACATCTCCTTCCTTCTAAGTCACTTTCGACCTCCAGCGCCTGTGACAAGCACCGTGTATACGAGGGTGTGTGTGCACCCGTGCGCGTGTGTGTGCGCGTGCGTGTCATGTTTACGGTTAAGAGGAAAACGACAAGAAAGAATGGTCAGGCTGAGAGCCGCGGGATGGAGCGGTGGCAAGTGGCACCACGGCAGGAAAGCCCCTTCCTCCCCTGCTGGGACCAGCTCCCAGAGTCCGGGCTGTGGGGGTCCCTGCCGCCCGCCCCCCCTCCGGGTCTGAGTCGAGCCACCCCCTGTGCCCGCCTGGCAGGGCAGGGCTCTGCTGCGTGCACCGTCTCCCACTCAAACTCCCCAGGGCGGGCCCTGCCCCAAGCCCCCGGCCTTCTCTGGAAGTTGGGGAGGGGCCGGGGCGGGGGAGGGGGGGAGAGCAGGAGGCCCCTCGTTAGCCTCATCCTTAGTGATCCTTAGTGATGGAAGGATAGCATCATCTCTGGGCTGCTGGACCTAATTAACACCTGCTGGGAGTTTCGGTGGCTGGCGGAGGGTGCCCCTCCCTGGCTGCGGCTCCCGTGGGGACGTCTGGAGGCGGGAGGACAGGTGTAAGGTCGGTCCAGCGGCAGGGGTCCCTCCCGTTAAACTCTCCCAGCATCTGAGCACCAGGTTAGAATGAGCTGCTGTTAACTAAACAACAGCCCCGGTGTGAACCCCTGCTCTCCTGCACCCCTGCCCAGACCCAGAAGGGAGAGAGGCCCACCCGGCTCCCCCAGGCCTCAGGGTCTCCAACCCAAGCTGCTTCTCCAAACCCCTCTCCCGTGAGTGTGCCCCACTTCTTCCCAGTTGAAAAAATCTCCAGTTGAAAAAAATCTCCAAAACGTGAACCTAGGACTGTGAGCCCAATATCCAAGTCTAGAACCTTCCCAGCTTGAACTCGGCAAGCACCCCGGGTCACGGTTTGGCTTTCACAGTCCCACCCCCATTTCCATCTCCTCCCAAACTTGGTGCCATTTGGAACCACACCAGAATTCACCTGAAGGAATAAGCAAACAAATAAACAAGATCATTACAGAGTGTGATCATCACTCGGAAGCAAACGAACAGGATGATGGTGAAGACTAACGCACAACAGGGGTGGGGCGCAGCAGGGCTGGGGCGCAGCAGGGCTGGGGCGCTGCCACCTTAGCCACACAGACCAGGGAGGACCACTTCTTGGAGCAGTCCCAGGCACTCTGCCCCCCGCACGCATGCAGCTGTCCGTTCTCATGCACCCCGCTCCGCCCCCCTCCAGCACGCCCTCCCCTCACCCCGGCTTCTCTCCGCAGCTCTGGAACTCTTCGATATGCTTTATTTATTCTTTTGCTTGTTGTTAGTCTCCCCAACCATAAAGTAAGCTCCATGGGGTAGACATTGCGTAGGTTTTGTTCGCTGCCATGTCCCTGATACTCAGAACAGAATTTGGCACACAAATGAAGCAAGTGCTTAATAAATAGTTGAGTAAATTAAAGTGGCCTTCGTTTGTCCCCGGCTAGACAGGCATGAACCAACGACCCAGGAGGAGCCAGCTCTCCAGACCCTGGCCATGCTCAGAGAAGACTTGGGCAGAGCCACCTGTCTGACCTTCTGCACCAAGGAGCGTGTCCCCTATCTGCAGGGATGTCTTGAGCCTAGGACCTGAGCCTCTGAAGAAGAGCCCGTTCTCATTTTGCTCATGCCGCAAACCTCATCGGTCGCCCTGGGGACCCCTCATGCCCCACGCCTCAGGTCCTGTTCGTCCGATCGCCAAATGCATTTCGAAGAGGCCACCTCTTCTGTCACCTTTCCCACCGCCGTAGCCCAAGCCACCCCCTCTGCCCAGAACATGCATCAGCCGCCCCGCGGGCCTCTCTGCCGCTCCTCTGAGCCCTCCCAGATCCAGTTCACGCGGCATCGGTGACCATGTCCGGTCCCTTCCGTGACTCCTCACCCTGTTATGTCCTAACCGCCATCAGGTCCCGAGTGTCCCCTCCCAAACCTCTGCGGATAGTTCCCCACGCTCTTTCCCACGGATGCGTCAGCGTTTAAAGTCATCTTCAGTCCCCAGCACACAGGAAGCCCTAGTGGCCTAGGTGGCCTCCGGAACCCCGAGGCCAGCCCTGCCGCTGACCTCCCCAGCCCTTGCCCGGCCTCAGCGGATGGACCTTGCTCTTGAGAGGGTCTCTGAAGGACCACGCCGGGGCTCGACACGTACACTCTGGGCAAGAGGAGCGAGGCACAGCTCTCCGCCCTGCTCCAGGGGGCCACGGCCTTCGAGGACGCGCACGCGAGACTCCCGGGGCGGGCCCTCCGTGGGGCTCACCGTCCCCAACGAGGAAGGGTAGACCCGAAGGAAATTCAGTCCAGGGGCCGCTCTGCCTCCCCGGCCCGTGGAGCAGGAATCAGAGCGGGTCCCAGCGAGGGCAGCTTTCCTAAAAGTGCACAGTCAGGTCGCACAGCGCAAGACACCGGCGCGTCCTCTGGATTCGACGTGGTCACCAAGCACTTAGCACCCCTCTCCCATGGGACTGTCCTCAGGACTGGGGAATGGCGCTGCATGGGGGGGCTCGAGAAGAAGTGGGTCCTGAGCGCCCACCCCCCCCCCGTTTGCCCTGAGCCAGCGTGGGTGGGCTCTTCACTGAGTCTGAGTCCCTAATTAAAAGGTGTGGCGATGCCGGCATCTCTACCCGCCGCCCCCCGCCAAGCCAGCTGGCAAGGCTTAAGGGGAAAAGCTCAGCCTTTGGCGTGGAACTGATCTGAGTTTGAACTGTGACGCCCCCTGCTTGTGGGTTCATTCAACGAACATTTACCGAGGCCATTCTCTGGGCTGGACACTGTCCTGGACCCCGAGGAGAAAGAAGAAAACCAAACGGACGTGGGACGGACGGTGGACAGACGACTTGAACCTTCGGCTTCTGCTTCGTCATCTAGAATGGGGCGATGGCTGCCCCTGGGGATGGGGGGGAGGATTTCATGCGCTAATATGTGTAAACGTGGAGCTATTTACATGACCGTCGTTGTTATTCGTAAAGCAACACGGCGACAGTACGTGTGAAAAGCCCTACGGCCGTTTAAGTTCTTGAACTCGATATTTTTAAAAAATGTATCCTAAGGAAAACCCCAAATACGAAGACTCATGCGAAGGAGAGAGATAGGAAGAAAATAAAGCACCTACTAGATATATAAATTTGCCAGGCTCTGGGTGGAACACCTAGCATTTGTTGATTCGTCAAAATAAGCAAAGGAAAAACCAAACAACGCGAGCCACCTAGTTATTGGGCAGCAGCGTAATGAATGGAATATTTGACAGTCATTAAAAGCAATTATACAGACTATGTGGCAACAGACAAAAATGCTCATGACGTCACGGGAGGCGGAGAAAGTGCTCACAGAGCGCGGTGGGGTCGGCGGCTCCGACGAGAGGGCTCGCCCCCGAAGGCTGGGGTTAGGAAGGCGACAGTGTGGTTTTGCTGCGTGTTTTACTATTTTCGTAGGTGAGCTTTTCTGCAGGTGCTCTGCCTGCGGGTCCCTTCGCTCTCTCCCCATCAATTTCGAGAAGTGGGGATAAGACATTTTCATGGTAGGAGGGCGTGGTGGGCAGCAAATCTTTGCAGAGGCATCAGCTGCATTCGTGTATGGCTGTTTCCTGACAAATAACTGGCAGAGTTGCCCTTTATATTCAGCTCTTCGATTATTCGTGGCGAACCTTCAGAACTATGGCGGCGGCCACCAGCACTTGCCACCACCGGCTGGAAGACCTTACGTCCCCAGGAAGGCTGACTTCCCACGCATCCATCCGTCCACGTGCTCTACTACCCACCCATCTCTCCGTAGGATGACTTACTACCTGACCCTGAGTCTCATCCCTCTGCTTATCCGTTGACCCATCTGCCGCCCATTGGAAAGGCATCATTACACAACTCCCCTATGGGAATTAGGGATTGACAAAAATTATAAAAATGATTCTTTGGCCAAAAAAGTCAAGGTCTGGGTTCCCAGATGTGGACAGTGACGCGACAGGACAGGACCCAGGGGACATGCTCCTCACGTCCTCCCAGTCCCTGGTGGGCCGTTCGACATCTGGTCAGCAGCTGGGCAGGATCCCAAGGCCCATCCCAGGAACAAAAGGCCTCAGGAATCAGGTCACACTTGTCATCGGGGTCCTCCCTGTTCCAGTAGCACCCGGCATGCTGGCAGGATCTTCGAGGCATTCCGAGCACTTGCCACCTAAATTTGTCACATACCAGCCCTGCAGGTGGAGTGGGAGAGGCCGGGCAGTACGCACCTGTCCAACCGCCAGCTGAAAACCTGTTTTAGTCAGTTAAATAATGGGCTCTGATTACATAGGCCCCGACGGTGACCTTCGCAATCAAGCACTAATTGGGGTTGATGAGATCAGTTGACCCTGGACCTTGTCACCCTTGCATCAGACTGCTCAGAGCCCTACCTTCACCCCCGATGAGGTCGGGGACGGGGGCTGGGGACTGAGCCAGGGTCTGCTGGGCAACTGGGACGTGTTCACAGAACAACCTAAAGAATGAGGCGTGTGCGAGTGTGTGTTCTGTGCAAGTCTAGGGCCCGAAGTCACCAACGCAGGGACAGACGAAGCACATTTCCTGCCTGGGAGGAGCACACGGTCCAGTGGAGAAAACAGACCCTAAAACAGTGACGAGCCGCGTGGCCGGGGGTGGGGAGGCAGCAATGAGGACAGGGAGCAGCGAGGGAACATCTCATCTGTCTGCACAAGCCCGGAGGCCTCAGGGGAGGAGGTGCCGGCAGTGGGCCTGGCCGGCACAGACAGGCACAGCCATGCCCTGCTGGATGAGCAAGGAGGGGTGCCCTGCAGTCTGGGGTGGCTGGCTGTGCGCGGGGTTCTGGGGCCGGCAGCCACCCGCTTTGCCAGCGCAGCCCAGACCTGACTGCGTGAGCCACAGAGGGCCGCGTGGGTTCCTGGAGCGCCGCGAAGCCTTCACGCCTCCAGGCCACGCTCTGATTCTTCACTTTGTCTAGGATACCTTTGCCTTTCGCCACCGGCCCCGAAGCCCCCCAGCCTGCTGCACGCCACTCACCCTGCAAGGCCCAGCTCGCAGGCCGCCTCTTCTGTGAAGCCTTCCTGGAGTACCCACCCCGGAGCCACCCCCTCTGCTTGCCCGGTGTTTTGTATGTAACTCCATGACCACATTTACCAGGTCGCAATCCAGTTAGTCTGCGGATCTTACCTCCGCCAGCCCTCACCTGTACGTCCCGCGTGGCCCGCACAGTACCTGGCACACAGTAGGTACTCCGCATGTGACTGTCGGAGACCGACTCCTCCCAGGATTAACTCACACTCAGGTGATCCAGGAGCACCATCCAAAGCCACTTCCTGCAGGGCTGAGCTTGTCATGGCAGAAAGCCACCAGCTAACCTGGGCAAAAAAAATTCCTCTGTGGGACTCGGCCGGCCGCCCGGCCACTATGCCGCAGACCAGCGCTACCTCCGACTCACACCTTATTTCCCAGTGTTTCAGGCAGCTTGGCTTGGAGCACAATGGGCACCGGGCAAGCATCAGCCGCCCCACAAGGGCCGACTGAGCGCTCACTGTGTACGAGGCCCCAAGCAGCAGGGTCCTGCAGTGGGAAAAACTCACTCGTCATCAAAGATGCGGTCATTTGTTTTTAATTAACTGAAAAAACTATCTGATTTACATTGTCCTCGTCATACCGTCCTGATTTTCCCATAGTGGGTCCATCTTACTTGTGCAGCTAGATTTTTATTGAAAAGAGAATGTTAAGACGGTCTAGGAGTAGCAAAGGTCTAGGCGCCTCGTCACATAGCAAATCGGATCCTATTATTGATAGATTAACAATACAATCCTGCTGGCTAAGCACCTAGTTAGCCGTTAGTCAGGACCGGGAAGCAAGAAGGAGGGGCTGCGGGGGGCCTGGGAGGGGAGAGGGAGCGGGGCCGCAGAGGCCTCTGAGGGTGCCGGCTGAGAGGGCCGTGACGTCATCAACAGCACAGACCCCATGTGGCCTGGCTTCTTCCCAAGTCGCTCTCCTCTCCCTGACTCAGTTTACCAACCTTCCGACTTGAACCCCGAGACCTGGGCCCCGCGCCGTGTCTGCCCCTTGCATTATCCTGCCCTGCACAGGAATAGATGGCTCTGCCTTCCCGTTTAGGAAAAGTAGGTATGTGCGATTTTTTCGAAGGGAACTTTATTGGGGAAACCAAGAGCAAAGCAAGACCAAAGCGAGTCCTCAGAACGTGGCGGATGTCAAAAGCTGGACCACGCACAGTCCTTCCACGCAGCGTGTGAAGGGCGGACACGTGCAGCCCAGGACTCTGCCTCCTTATTCTCTGCAGGGACGCCCTACCTGTCCCCAGGTGCTGGCCCCACACCTGTCCTGACAAGGTCCAGGTCGGTCCAGGTAGGAAAACATCCGTGCCCTTTCTTACCTGGGGCTCTGAACTGAAGTCCGTTCTACCCGCCTGCTCCCAGTCAGCATCCCCAGAGGTGCCTGAGGCTCCCTCGGCAGCTGGCGCCCGGCGGCTGGGGAGCTGGCTGGGTTTCTCGTCCCCATATCCCTAGGGACACGCCCCGGCCACTCTCACTGCCCTGGCGTTGCCGGGCCCCAGGGCTGGTGCATTTCCCTGACTCGCGTCCTCCATTGCCAGCTGCTGGTCGGCAGGCCCAGCACTCCATTGCATCTGTCGTCGACTGTCCTGTAGGTCACCCCTTGGTCCCGCCTCCAAGGTCCCCCACGTCTGGTGCCCACCCGGTCCTGGCTCCTGTGCAGAACTTGCTGGCACTTGTCTCGCTGGCTGCCAGCTCCTCCAGCCCAGTGGTCACTCACGCACGTCCCGGGGCAGTGCGGGGGCCTCTCACCTCTGAGCCCCACTCTCCAGCTTCTGGTCACCTGGCACAGTCCCCGTGGTGCGGTGTCACCCAGACCCTCCACACTTGGTGCTTCCTTCCGCCCAGAATGTTCCTACCCCTCGTGAAACTCGGCACCTGCCCGGACCCCACCTCTCCACGTCTGAAAAGCCTTTAACCGGGCGACAGATTTGGACAAATCCGTTGACCCGTCCAGGGATAAGTCGCATCTGTAAAACGGAGGAAATGACAACTAACGCCAACGATCAAGTGAGAGACGCAGGGACGGGCCTCGCGAGCGGCAGCCGAGCCGGTGGCTTTCAGGGGCCCCCGCCGCCGGCTGCCTGGTCCCTCCGCGGCTTGGCGGCTTCTGTGCGGCTTTCGGTTTCCCCTCTTTCTTGCCTGTCCCCACGCAGGGCGGGGTCCCGCGGCGGCCTTCGTGCTGTGCGCCCGGCTCAACACTAGGTGGCAGCCGGGCTGCGGCGGGCACCCGCCCCAGCGCCAGGCCCCACGCCCGCCCCGCCGCCCAGCAGGGGCCCAGGGAAGCTTCCGCGGCCCTGGCCGGAGGCCGGGCTGCAGCCGCGAGGTGCGGGGGCAGCGCGGGCCCGGGTCACCCCCTCTGCGCCCGGTGGCCACCGCGAATGCTGTTTACATTTCTTTTGCAACACGGGTCTGTCTCTGTCCCACTGACATTTCATCCGCTGTCTTTGGCCCCGTCCCCGACAAGGTTCTGAAAGACCTGGCAGGGAGAAGCGACGTTTAATCCGGGTCTGCTCTGCACACCCCGTGGTTCTAACCCCGCGTTCTAGGCATTGGAGAAACGCCCATTGGATTGAATACTCATTTTCAAAGCATTGCAAAGCACCATGAAGACAATCGGGTTCACACATTGAAAGTGGACCGAGGAAATAGGAGTGATCACGTGGGTGGGACTCATCTGGGAAGACTTCCTGGAGGAGGTGTGGCTGGAAGAGGCTGCGCAAGGAGGGGCTGAGAGGCACGAAAGCAGCCTGACTGCCAACTTCTGGGCAGGAAAGGCCAGGCTTTCCGCCTCCTTTACCCACCTCTTCCTATTCCAATACAGACAGTGGCCGGATAGCGCGGGGTTAGACGTGCTGACTCTCAGGACGGACGACTGGGTGTTTATCCTAGTCTAGTCACTTAATACCGGTGGGACTTAGGTTGGCCACTTATAATCTGATCCTAATCTCCTCCCCTGTAAAATAAGAATAGTAATAGGACCTACCTCCCTGGGTTGTGTGAGAATGAAATGAGTTAATCTGTGTAAACTCTTACCAGGTATCAACGAGTAATCTCCATGCTTGATGTAGATCAACTTGTGTAAGCCTCACACAGCCCAGCAAGGCTGGTCCTCCCATTATCCGTACTTGACGGGTGGAGAAACTGAGGCTCAGAGAGCATGGGGTGGAGAGATCATTAGCATACTGACCCCAAAATGTCAAACATTCTCCAAACCTGATGAATGTGGACCCGCCCACCCCAACTTCCCCTCTGCAGGATGAGAACCACGATCCCAGCTCCAAATACTAGAGCCTTGTCTCCCCAGAAGAGATGTTTCCTAAATTCTAAAAATAGATGTTTAAGAAATACATCTCGTGGGTTCTCCTAGGCAAGCAGAGGCTTCCTACATCACAAAGACGGTGAGGAATGACTGGCGCCTCCTGCCGGAGGGGTCGCCGCCCCCAAACCTGATGTCGAAAAGCTGAAGGTTATTTAACGACATCGGAGAAAAGCTATGTATACCGCAGGGCCGCAATGAAGCGTGGAAATGCACAGACTCCAGAGAGCCTTGCTTCGCTGTTGCTGTTTGTGCTGAAGACATCCGTTGCGTTCGGAGGGGTTTGGGGGAGCGGTGGAATGAGAGATACAAAACTGGGGGATATACCACGGGGTGCAGGGGCCGGAAGTCCTAGAAATCACCATCCATCGACTCGGTGCCTGACCCTGCCCTTCGAAGGCCATGTGACCTTGGGCAAGTCACTTCACTCCTCTGTGCCTTGTTCTCCTCATCTGAGTATAGGAGGAGTACTGGTACTTGTGTCCTCTGAGTACAGGAGGAGCACTGGTACCCGCGTCCTCTGAGTACAGGAGGAGCACTGGTACCCGCGTCCTCTGAGTACAGGAGAGCACTGGTACCCGCGTCCTCTGAGTACAGGAGGAGCACTGGTACCCGCGTCCTCTGAGTACAGGAGGAGCACTGGTACCCGTGTCGCTGGTGCCGGGGGCGCCGCATGGTCACACGCGCTGGCACTGTGATTAGCTACGCACACACATGGAAAAGTGCCCGGGAGAAGGTCTCGTCTCATGACAGCTTCTGGCAGGTGGTATCACAGCAGTGCTGAATCTCCCTTTAGATACCATGACTTTCTCAATTTTCTTTCGTGTACATGTAGCACTTTCGGTAAGAAAAAATATGTTACTCCGTTAAAATTAAAGGATTCTGGGGCAGTCCTCTTGGGGAAAAAGACAAAGACCAAGGATCCAGACCAAGATCCGAGGAAGGGACTGAAGACCTACCGAGGACTTGGGGGTGGGCGGCGACAGACTAGGCAAAGCTGGGATGGGGGAAACCAGGGTGCCCAGACCGCGGGGTGGGTGCTGTGATACGTCAGCTCGGCTAGGCCAGGGTGCCCGGCCGCTGCCGCGGGTAAGGAGCAGGCTCCTCTCCGCCGTGCTGGTCTGTCCCCACTGCCCGTGTGCCCGCCTGGCATCCTGACACCAAGCTGGGAAGGTGACGAGTGAGCACGTTCACCGAGAGCTGGTGGCCCCAGAGTGACCTCGGTGGCCCACGGAGTGCCACGCCCTCCCCCATCAAACGCGGATGTGCTCCGAGCCTCACAGGTGACTCTCGCTCAGTGGCTTTCGCCCTCGCGTACTCTTGGTGTTCCCTTTGTCACCCCTGGGCTCAGAGCGCCCTGTCATCATCTCTTAATCCCTCTTCCTCTCTGGGAGAGGCGGGTGCTTTGATCCCTGGAGGAGGAAGTCGTCCAGCCCCAGCGGAGCTCAGCACAGACAGGTTGGTGGGGTTTTAGGGAGCCCAGCATGGACCCAGGCCGCCCCAACTAGCGCTGCCATGTGGCTCTTCCCGCTTCGTTCCTGGGACCCCCGCCCCCCGTGGGGCGGTGTGCTGAGCTATCCCATAAGCAAAGTGGGATGGAACACGGGGCCAGGCACGGTGTGGGGACACATTGCCCGGCTCTCAGTTTCAGGGGGAAGCTGTGTCCCCCTGAAGGAGGACAGGACTCCCACGTCAAGTCACCACAGGTTTACTACAAACCAGCCTTGTCCCCAAAGGGGAGCACGATCAGGGAAGGACGACTGAGCAGACAGACAAGCGTGACCACGACAGGAGAGTAAGGCAAATGCCTGGAAGGGACCCCCAGAAGGCCGAGGGCGAGCGGGGCAGTGTGCACGGAGGGGGCGGACGGGGACACCCCCGGCAGGAAGCGGGGCCGCGGGAAGGGAAGAAGGCGGCGTGAGTGGCGTCCAGTGGGAGCGACGGGTCCAAACTTTCGAGCAGAGAGGATGACGAGAACAAGGGCATAGCGAGAACTGCGTGTTCCCATCACGTTTACGTCGACAGACTTTGGACCTGCCAGGACTTCGTGGGGTTCTGAGTGGGGCCACCGGTGAAGAAGGGAAGGACTCCCCCAGCCCCCACTCCTGCCATGATATTTCTTCTCTGCCCCGGTGGGAAGAGACCGGAACCATCCGTCTGCTTGTTCCAGGTGCTCTGCCTATGGGTCAGACGCTTAGACCTGAGAAATTCAGACTCCGTCTCAGACGGCAGCTTTCCGCCTTCCCGGCCAAACCGAGGATGTTAACAGCCATGTGGGCCACCTGCTCGCTGCTGGGAGCCGGACTCGGGGAGATGGCTGGGCCACACGGCCTGTCACCGGGGGGTCAGGCCCAGCGTGTCTCACAGACACTAAGTCACCGGAAACGAGGGCACGCACAGGGACGTCTCCCGGGTCTGCCTGATCCTCCCTGGGGCTGAACTTGAGCCTCTGGGCTCCGGGATGCTGTGCCCAGGTCCTGGACAGGGGCTTCGGGAGAGGAGGCTGCGGCGGGGGCAGAGAGAAAGAGGCCCGGACCGTCCACTGCTCTTGTTCTCTCTCAGAAGCGTGCCTGTCGCCTTGTCCCTCAGGCGGGACTTGTGGGTGGACAGGTGAATTCTGTCAGTGCCCACGGAACCGCAGGCGCCATTGTCTGGCTTTCAGATCCATTTTTGTTCTTTTTCAAGCGTGACACGTAGGATCGTGGCGTTCCCCCCACCCCCCGCCGTCCCGCTCGTTGGGAGGAGCCTTGGATGACCACCCGCTGCCAGGCCCGTCACCCTTCCCTGCTCCTGGAGGAGGTGAAGGTGTCTGGCGAGCAACCTCTTTGAACACTTTACAAAATCCTACCTTCCATTCTTAGGTAATTATTCTGGGTCCCGTTCTCCCAAGCAGACCGACTCCCCAGGAAGTCAGTGCTCATGTTCCTTATTCTTTAACCGGAGCCCACCACGTGTAGCGCACACCGGCTGTCAGGTATCTGTGGAAATACATCAAGAAGTCAGCTATGAATTTCTGAGTAAGTGCGTAAGACAAAAATCCACGTGTGAGAATGAGTTTCTTTGAGATATTTCTGTTTACTCCAAGGTGAAGAGCAGAGGGTAAGAGTCCGACTCAGCCCCCAGCAGGGTCCCTGGAGCCCCGTCTGCTGCCAACACGGCCTTGAGATGTGACTGCTAGAGAGCGTCACTCATCGGTAACAACTCATCTCGAACTTTACAAACTCACACATTTGCACACTCCACTAGAGTCCGTGAGTCCTGCTCTCTCCCCCTCATCTCCCCCAGCACCCCCCGACCCTCTACGTGATCCACGCAGACACCCCCTTTGCCTCCCCCGCCCCCCGCTGTGGGCCCACACGCCTCACAGCTCCTCACCCCACCCAGGCTTGGTCCTGCCTGGGGCGCGTGGAAAGACCCAGGCTTCGGAGGCAGGCCACCCTGAGTACGAATTCGGGGGTCACTTCTCTAGGTGTGTGTCCTCCGGTGGTTGGCTTGACCTCTCTGTGACCTCTCTGAGTGCCTCGGTCTCCCATCCGGAAGTAAATCGGGCATAGACGCCACCTCATAACCTCACGGACTGAGCGCCTGGCCCGTTGCTCCCCGGCTCACGCTCCCTCGCTCCCCAAACCTTTCTGGATGTTCTAAGCACACCGCTCACAGCAGGAAAGGCTGATCCGCTGGCCCCTCCTGTTCCCAACTCCCGGCTCTCAGACCGGCCTCTCCTGACTCTGACCCCCGAGCCAGCCCCTCCCTCGCAGACCCCTCCAGCCACGAAGCCGGCCTGGCGCTGTCCGTCCCGCAGTCTGCTCCTCAGCCCGCCCCCACCCCGTGCTGGGGTGTGTGCGTGCTGCACCCCAGGCCTCACCACGCCTTCCCACCTGTGTGCTGCATGTGGACATGTGAGGGCGGTGAAGACACCCCGGCCCCATCCAAAGAGCCCCTCGAGAAGCTACTTGTCCTTGATGCAGCCATGTGGCTTCTGCCAAGTCACCGGGACTTGGCTCCGGAGCTCAGGGTGCTTCTTGCTTAGGATCCCCAGGGACAACAGCTCCTCCTCCGCGGAGGACAAATCCGATGTTTGTACAGTGCCAAAAGTCACAGAGGGAGGACCGAATGGTGGCATGTTGTAACAGAGAGGAGCATGGCCCAGGGCTGAGGGGCTCCGGCCCAGCCCACTCCCTTCTTCCCCGTGGGGCCACTTCTCTGAGGGTCTCTCCCCGTCCTCTCTTAGAAATGGGGCTCGGCCACACCGCCTGCCTCGCGCATGGCCATCGGCATCAGCGAAACGAGGGCTATTAACGCCGGTGTGTTAACTGAACGGGAGGCCGGACTGTAAAGAAATGAGGTTGGATTCTTCGCACGTCTCATACCCTGGGTATGAAAGGCAAGTCCGAAGAAAAAATTTCAAGAATGTCCTAAGGAACGGAAACGTCACCAGAAACCTGTGTAGGGCCTCCCAAAGTGGCCCGTTTGAAAAGGCTAACCCTCACTAGATGAAAATATTCTCCAATGTTTGTATCTACAAAAATGAAGTCCCACGACGCCGCAGTCACGAAGACACCAGGAACCCCGCCCGTGGCAAGCACTGCTGACCCATCACGTGGGAGCCTGTCGTGAGGAGACAGACTTGGGGACAAATGAGAGGCACCGAGAGGGCACCAAACGTGGCAGGGGTGGCCCGGGCGTGAGGCACACGCAGCCACCAGCGTCAGCGTGCCCAGGGAAAGGAGAGTTGGGCGGGGCTGGGCCGGGCCGGCATGAATCAAGCCTTCCTGCGGCGTGGCAGTGACCCAGCCTCGCCGAAATCCCCTATAAAAGGCTCCCGTCCCGCTGACTGGCACCACACACACTGCTCAGCTGCCACTTGCCTCACCCTGCCCGTGTGTTAGGTAAGTCCCCTGCTGGGAACCTCCTTCTCGCTCTGTGCCCTGAGCTCCTAAACCAGGGCCGTGGGCAGAACGTGTGCCCTCTGATGGCCTCAGGCACACGGGTGCTCCTTACCACCACCCCCCGCCCCACCACGTCCCCTGCGCTGGCCCAGCGCCACCCCCCTTACCGGGAGGCCCTTGCTGCAGCCACAGAACCACCCTGGGCCTGCCCGGATCAGCCACGGTGTCTTGTTCTCAGGGTTCTGGAAGCTTCTTGCAGACCTGAATCAGGTTCCTCCTGCCAGCCCCCACCGAGGGGCTGAACCGTCTCAGGGAAGCAGGGGCTCCCACGGCCACCCTTCCGCGCCCCGGGGACGTCGTGATTTTGTGGCTTTATTCTAAGGGACCCGAGGCGTAACTGGAAAAGGCCGTCTTACTGTTCTTACTGTTCGTAGCTTAGCGGTTAAGGTCTGCTGCGTGGTTTTACAAACAAAAACAAAAACCAGGCTCTTCTCTGCCTCCGTCGAGGTGCAATGTCCTGGGTTTCGACCTTTGACGTGCACAAGGAGGCACGGTCGGCCTGTAACTTTTGGTGACCGGATCAGATGGTAGAAAGGACACCCCTAAAAGAGCCGCCTGGGGTCTGTGACCTCCCAAACCTCGGGCCCCCGCCCTGCTGTGTCCAGCAGCTGCCTCCTTCCTTCCCTCATGCCCCTGCTTCTCCGACCAGGCCTTTCCTTCCCGCGCCCCCTCCTTCCGGCCCCCCGGTGTCCTTGCCGGACCGGCACCCCCCACGCCCCCCCATGGGAACCCCGCTCCCCCGAGTACCGTGTCCCCCGTCGGTCTCCCTGGGGCTTCTGCTTCACGCACCTCCAGGTCTCTGCTTCCAGCCCAACCGGCCACAGCCGGGACCTGCTTCCCCTCCTCCCAGAGCACGGCTGATGAGAAGGAAAGCCTGTCCCTTCAGTCGGGGACCATTCCCCACAGGCCCCCAGGGCTCTGGACTAGAAGGCTGACCTCCCTACAGGCCCCAACGCCGAGGACAGAGCTCACATCCAGAGACGCTTAGACTCTCAGAACCTTAAGACTGCCCAGCCAGGGACAGAGCCCTGTCCTCAGTGTCCCCAACATGTGGTGGCCCGGCCTCTTCCCAAACACCTTTGCGACAGGCAGCAGGAGATGGCAGTCAGGCTCCTGGGGTCCCGCTCGGCCTCGCTGACTCACATACATCCTTACCGCCTATTGGTGTCCCCAGCAGGACCCTAACACCAGGTGACAGGCCAAGAGAGACGCCCACAGGACAGGGTCTAGAAGGTGGTCGCCTCTGGGTCCCAAGGGTGTGGGTTCTAGGGCTCCTGGTCCCCTTCCAGCTGTGTGACCTTGGGCAAACCGCCTGACCTCCCAGAGCCGGCTCCCTCACCTATAAAAAAGTGCGGACGATAAGGGTCACAGAGGCCACAGGGAGAGTGCCCTGGGAGCCGTGTGCAGACGCGACAAACCGTGCGTGTGCACGTAACACAGCCATGCTACCAATGCTGGCGCTGGGTAGCAACCGGCGTCTGCCAAGTGCTTTAACCTTCAGACTAAGCGACGGGGAAACTGAGGCACGGACGGCAAAGCAGCCCGCCCTGGCCCACCCCGCGGAGGCGGCGGGCTGGCGCAGAGCAGCACGCGCGCCCCGGTGCCCTGGGGGCGCGCGGGGGACACAGAGCACCGGGGAAGGACGGAGGGGCGGCGCTGCCCGCCCCCGCGCTGACCCGGGCGCCCCCAGGGGCCACTCTTCTGTCCCCAGCCTGACTCCCGCGATGCCTCAGCTGCTGCGAAACATCAACGGCATCATCGAAGCCTTCGGCCGCTACGCGGGGCCCGGGACCGGAGGCCGCTGCGCGCTCACGCGCGGGCAGCTGAAAAGGCTCCTGGAGCGCGAGCTGGCTGACATCATCGTGGTAGGTGTGCCCGCCAGGTGGGGCGCGCGGGGGCAAAGCGGGTCGCCGCGGGCCCGGACCAGACGCTTTGCCTCGGGAACCCAGGGCCAGGCCCGCGCCCCGTGGCCGAGGCGGTGCGGGCGGAGGAGCAGGTGGGAACAAGGGACGGTCACAGGAGTTGACAGACAGGCTTTAGAGGAAGTACCTTGTCCTCAGTTCATTCTAATTGGGAGACAAGGAGAAAGGACTCTAAGGGGACAGCTCAGGGAGGGACACGGCTTTGCCCTAATCGCTCTTCGCTGCTTCTGAAATCTGATGCTGTAGCCGGTCCCTCTGTCCCAAGCGCGGCTCTGTGCCTGCGCGCGGCGGCCGCTCGGTGGCGCTCGCACCGGGAGTCAGGTGTTGGGAGCAGAGTGGACGGGGCCCTGGTGGCCTGTCGCCAGGATGCGAGGGCCCTGGGGGCAGGAACGCGTGGGCACAGTTGGGGGAGACACCCCGGCTCGGGGAGACACCCGTGACTCCCGACAGCGCACACACCCCGCGGGCCGTGGTCCCGCTGTGCTTGTCCTGGGCCCACCCGTGCGACGCGGCTCGGCGTCGGGGCAGGGCCCGAGACGGCCGGAGAACCACCCCAGCGCTAAGTCGTCACCCGGTTCTCCTTGTGTAGGGGTGCCAGGCACAGAGGGCCCGAAGCAAAAGGTGCTTCCTACCCTTGAGAGAGAGACAGGGCTGAAAACCGGATGCGACTTTGCTTTAGGGCTGCCACTCAGTGTATGTGTGTGCAAGTGTGTGTGTGTTGCATGCACGTGCAAGTGTGTGTAGGTGCGCGTGTGTGCAAGTGTGTGTATGTGTGTGCACTGTGTGCAAGCATGTGTGTGCGTGCACATGTGTGTGTGTGCATGCTCATGTGGGTGTGCGTGTGTGCGCGCACGCGATCCATAAATGGTATAACGCACGCGCTACAGTGCAATGTCATGTTGCAACGACGCGTTATGCGGGTGTGGCGCTGCGCGTGTGCAAGTGTGAGTATAGATGTGGGATATCCAGGCGAACACGTGTGCGCGGTAATAGCAGAGTGCATGTGTGTGCACGCGCATGTGTGCCAGAATTACGGCAATGAATATGTGTCGCGCGAGCGTGTGCGCACGCCATGTGTCATCGCATGTGTATGTGTCAAGAGTAATCGCACGCGACGTGTCACACGCGACCATCGTACATCAATGCATTGTACAGCACCAATGCATGTGCGCTACCATGCACATGTGTGTGCGT
>NW_024352789.1:2096964-2104830 GCF_902729225.1 Pteropus medius
AGTGTGGGAGGCCGTGTGTGTGCACACGCGCGTGTGTGCGTGCATGTGTGTGTGCACATGTGTGCAAGTGTGAATATGTGTGTGCGCGAACGTGTGTGTGCACGCATGTGTGCATGCGCATGTGTATGTGTGTGTGCGTGTGTGTGCATGCACATGCGTATGCATGTGCATTGTGTGCATGTGTGTGCATGCACATGTGTGTGCGTGTGTGCGCATGCATGTGCAAGTATATGTGTGTGGGTGCACACGTGTATGTGTGTGCACGTGTGTGCATGTGTGTGGGTGAATATATGTATTGTGTGTGCACATGTGTGCGTGCATGTGTGTGCGTGCACATGTGTGTGTGTGCGCGTGTGCGTGTGCACACGTGCGGCACACATGGCTGTAGGGCGGAGCCGGTGGACTCCCAGGTCCGGGGTGGGGAGCCGGGGAGCTGAGTAGACCGCCTGTCCTCAGGGAGGGGGCGAACTCAGCGTGGCCTTCTCCCCCAGAAGCCCCAGGACCCGGCCACTGTGGACGAAGTCCTGCGCCTGCTCGATGAAGACCACACCGGGACGGTGGAGTTCGAGGAATTCCTGATCTTAGTGTTTAAAGTCACACAGGCCTGTTTCAAGACATTGAGTGAGAGCCCTGAGGGAGCCTGTGGGACTCAGGAGTCCCGAAGCTGCGCCCCCCGGGCCTCGCCAGAGCAGGGGGAAGGACAGAGCAGTGGCCCAGAAGAGGGGAGAGCTGGGGGACGCCAGCATCCCCAGGCGAGCAGCGGTGGACAGAGCGGGCAGGGAGAGACTGGGGCTCGGACCCAGGGCCAGGCCCCCGGCTCTACTCAGGTCAGTCACCGTGACAGACAGTTCGAGTCTCAGGGACATCAGGGAGGGAGCCGACAGACACCAGCGAGGGGGCACGTGGAGCCGACCCAGAGCGCAGGAGAAGACCAGGGTTGTCGGACCAGAGACGAGAGGTCAGAGAGACAGTCACAGGCCAGGGAACAGGACAGAGCCCACCAGACAAGCGAGACCGTGACTGGAGCCGAAACTCTAACCCAGACGGGTGCCACCCAGACTGTGGCGCGGGACAGGAGCCAGCAGTCAGGGGGCGCCAGCTCCCAGTCACAGGAGTCCTTCCAAGGACAGACCAGAGGGACTGAGACCCATGGTCAACACAGCAGCCAGACAAGCCAAGTGGTGACCAGACCCATTCCAACACAGACAGAGTCACAAAGCCAGACTGGGGTGGGAGCAGGACAGAGCCAGCAGTCAGGGGGGGCACCAGCTCCCAGTCATGGGAGTCTCTTCCCATGGCCAGATCGGAGGGACTGAGACCCATGGTCAACACAGGAGACCCATTCCAACACAGACAGAGTCACAAAGCCAGACCATGGGAGCGGACAGGAGCCAGCAGTCAGGGGGGCACCAGCTCTCAGTCACAGCAGTCCTCCCACGGCCATATTCAGACATGGGGAGGGGCCACCCAGACTGTCACCCAGACCGTGGAGCGGAACAGGAGCCAGCAGTCAGAGGGCACCAGCTCCCAGTCACAGGAATCTTTCCATGGCCAGACCAGAGGGACTGAGACCCATGGTCAACACAGCAGCCAGACAAGCCAAGTGGTGACCAGACCCATTCCAACACAGACAGAGTCACAAAGCCAGACCGTGGAGCAGGACAGGAGCCAGCAAGCCTGGGGGCACCAGCTCAGTCAGGAGTCCTCCCACTTGTGTCATATTCGTGACATGGGGAGGGGCCACCAGGGGTCACCTGCAGGAGCAGAACAGGAGCCAGCACAGGGGGCAGCTCCCAGTCACAGGAGTCCTTCCGAGGACAGACCAGAGGGACTGAGACCCATGGTCAACACAGCAGCCAGACAAGCCAAGTGGTGACCAGACCCATTCCAACACAGACAGAGTCACAAAGCCAGACCGTGGAGCAGGACAGGAGCCAGACCCCGTGCCACACCGGGGTTGGAGAGCAGGGACAGACCCAGCGGCAGTCAGGCCGTGGTCAAAGAGGGACAACAGAGAGTGGCCATGAGGCAGAAGGGACAGAGCCGGGACAGGCCCAGCCCGGGGCGAGCGCCCTGACGGGCGGGCAGGGAGGGGGACGGTCCTCAGTGGTGGAGCGGGAGTGGGTCGACGACCCCGCAAGGGAGACGGTGATCGGGAGGCAGGACCGGGGTGGCCCGTGCGCCCACATGCCTCCCGCGCCGGGCCGGGAAGGAGCCCAGCGGAAGTGAAGCGGGGCCTCGCGGCCTCGGGGCTGAATTCCTGCCTCGAAGGCAACAAGCCCTGAGCGTCCCAGCCTGGACCAGCGCCCAGTCCCGGAAGGAGACAGCTGGAGAAGGGCCATCCCGCCTAGCCCTGGCCGGCCCCGCCGGTGCGTCCCCAGACATCAGCCCTCAATCACAGTGCTTTTCTCTTAGGTCTTTCGCAGTGAGGCCAGTTCTGCAAGGCGCTTGTTACCCTAAACCCTCCTGTCTTACCCGCTTCGCTGTGTAGACGCTTTCAGGAGCATGTCACGCCTTCGGCAGAACACCTTCCCCCTCCATTTGTGGGGGGTTTCAGAGCTCTTTACCTCTCATCTGTCCATCGCCCCATCCGAGGGCCTCAATAAAATCTTCCTGAGCAGCTAGCTGGGCTCGTGCCCCATTCTGTCACTGCCGACGTGTCGGGCCGAGGGCCACAGGGCCGTGACAATGAGCGGGGCACGGTCCCGACCCTTGAAAGGCATCCCATCGAGAAAAGGCCACTTGAGATCCCAAGAGTCACAGAGTCAGAGAGCAGGGACACCCGACGCCCCTGAGGGACGAGAGAGAATGAGGTGGGAAAGCTGTTCCCAGTCTCCCGTGACCTCGAACCCTAGAATGTCGAGTCTCTGCTCACCCATAAGGCCACACGGGAGTCTGGCCTAAGGTTACCAATGCATGAGGTTATTCCAGATCATCCGGGGTGGGGGGGCCCGATTGTAGTCACAATCTGATGACGGAACCAGGGGCTGGAGCCAGGCGCTGCCTCTCACGGCAGGCAGGCGGCCTCTAGAAGCCGGAAAAGGCAAGTAAACGAATTTTCCCCTAGAGTCTCGAGAAGGAACGCAGCCCTTCAGACACCTCGATTTTAGGCTTCGGACCCCCAGGGCTACCAGGGAATACATTTTTGTTTTAATCCATGAAGTGTATTCATTACCGGAGCAACAGAAGACTCATACGTAAACCCAAAACCCAGAGTTAGACCCAGAGTAGCAAGGAGCAAGCGTGTGTGAAAAAGACGGTCGTTCTTCCGAGGACAAAGCACTGTCTACACCCATCCGAACTGACCGTTAGGTTTAAAGGCCAAAGAGAGCGAAGACCACGCAAGGACTTAGAGAATATAGTTCCCCGTCATCCCTTCCCAAGCAACCTGCTAGGGAACGAGCATCGAAAACCAAAGAAACGAAAGAAGTCGAACCAGAATGGCAGAAAGAGCATTTGCCATACAGCATGATAAGGAGCAGTTCGATCTATTAACTGCTGCCCCCTGGCGGTGGTGAAGATGTCCGCCTGGAGGGACGCCTGCCGGGAGCCTGCTCCGCCTGCGGCAGGTGGTGTCAGCAGCCACACAGGCTCAGCAGTGTGGCACCACCGCCCGGCAGCATCTCAGCAGTGACCCACCCAGGCTGCTCGGAGCCTCAAGGCTGACAGGGGGCGTGCGTGTGCGCGTGTTTGTTGGGGCGCCCTACGCAGAGCCGCTCCCGCTAACAATGGGCTCCTGGCATCTGGCTTGGGCCAGGCCTTGCCTGGACGCCCCATAGAGCCAGATCTGCCAGGCTCCGGCTCCCCTGGGTGGGGGTGGCCCTGCGGCTGCTCACGATCTCACCGGGACATTCTTTCCTGGAGCGGTCCCCATGGAGAGGTAGGGACGTAAACATCCAGGAGCGGTCCCCGTGGAGAGGGACTCTCCCTTCTCAGGATAGGAAGCAGCGGTCTGTGCCCATCTCCCGGGGCCTCGAGACCCTGTCCTGGCCACCCTCAGGGTCGGTGCTGATCCATCACCAGCATTGGTGGCACGTTCCCAGCACTCCCCACTTACACACAAGCTACAGTAACAAGTGGGGGATCCCCCCATCCCTGGGAAGCAGGCACGATCGTGGGGGGCTTGGGAGTTAGAGGTGGGGCCTGGTGGAACCGATGGGTTCACATCAGCTTCGCCCCCGCCCGTCAGGGCTGAGAGGGCCCTGAACCGCATTCTTACAGCACCAGCCGGGTCTCCAGGAGTTGAGGCCACCCCTGGAGCTATGAGGGGGAGGGGGGTGCCCCCCCAGGCGGCTCTGAGGCCTCAGCTGTGGGTGGAATGTTGAAGCAACACTCATTCTGGTTTATCTGGGGACTTCCTGGGAAAGAGCGGACACCACAGAGACGAAATGGGCCAGCTCTAAGGCGAAGGCATGTGGGAGAGTGTCCTGGGCGCAGACGCAGTAACGCACGCCACCGGAAGCCTCCACCCAAGGTATTCTCAATGTCACCCCGATAAATTTAATTCAAAAATAGAAAAAGAAAAGAGAGTAAACCAGGCATGGCAACCGGCCGGGCCGGTCCCGCTCCAGACCCGGGCTCCACATGGACTCTGTGTGGCCGGGTTCTGAGCGGCCAGGAACTCGGTCAGCGCATTTGTTTAAACGTCCTAAACAGAGAAAAACAAATTCTTTTTTGAATTAAAAAATTCAGTTTCAGACCATTATGTTTATCGTAGAGAAATCATAAAAGACACGAGCAAACAGACAAGTACAAAAAGCACAATGTTTTGCCCTAAAATAGCCATTGTTTTTTTAATCCCCTGCATACCCTCCTCTATGTGCAAATTACCATACAACTATCTATATGAAAATGTATGTCTATGATTATATGTGCAAATGTACATGCACATCGTATCTATAAATAACATCTATATGCAAACATACATCAATTATGCTTCTATGCAAATTATATTTATACGGACATACACATAAACATTATGCGGAATATTATTGCAGGATAGTTTCCATGGGCTATTTTCGGTGGTTTAGAGCCTCCTGTGTCAGCCACCGATGGGTGAGCCCGAGGGTTAGGGAGCAAGGCTGCCAGGGTGTGAACCTCAGCCGTGCACTTTACATCAGGTGTGCCCTTGAACAAGGTACCTGTATGAGTTATCTCACCTGGAAAGTGGAGAGAACAATGGTATCTTCTCACAGTGGTTACGAGGGGTAGCTACAGCCACGCATATAAAAGTATACGTAAGCCTGGCGCATGGCACGGTAAGCATTCAAAAAACGTTCCGAGCCGAGTGAAGCATCCTTCAAGGTCGGCCCTTTCAAAGCAAAGGATGTCTGAACCAGGAGGCCATACAAATGGTCCTGATCAGCCCGACCTGGACCCAGTACAGAAGAGTCTCACGGGCTGGGCTTTCTTCCTACCAGCTGCTCTGCACCATGGCTCAACTGTGGCGTTTTCCATCCCGAAGAAATCCTAAGACCGAACGTCAGGGTGTCACTCTGCGTGGACCCACCGCCCACTGCCCCTCCCCGCTCCCCTCTCAAGCCTCCGCCCTGTCTCTCGGGCCAGAATCAGTGTCTGCCAGTCCATCTCGCTCCCTCCACAAGTATTAGAGGGTGGGGAGTGGGTGTCTCACTGTGGATCTCGTTTTTCCACAAGACTCAGGTGGGAGATTGGGGGGAACGTGTCGCTGGGGAAGGCAGAGTCAACTACAGCATCTGACTTGGGGGGAGGGGGTGCAATTAATGAACTGGAAAAACCCAGGCCGCCGCCAGAAAATTCCACTTTCTGTCTTACGATACGTTTCATCGTGGATCGTGACATGCTCTTCATTTGGGTTCCATTTTTCTCTTCTGCGGGAGAAGTCACCATCCACAGAAGACAATTCCCACGCACGGGCTGAAATCTACCTTCACGTTGAATCCTAGTCCCAAATATCAATCATCAGCAATGATAAAAATGAGATGGTGTGTCACATGCTGATCTGTATTATTATTGTGACTTTACCGCAACAAAACTGGTAGTTTCGCGCTGGGTAATATTATAAAATGAACCAGACACAGTCTCTTCATCGAGGAGCTAACACAAAGCTGATAGACATAATGGAAAGTATACCGAAATAAGCAAGGATCCTAGTTAGGGGCGAAAGCCCACGTCCCCCTAAACTGCCCGAGCCGTGGCATGACTCGGGGTGGCCCTCCCACAGCCGCCGTCAGTCCTGAAAACGTACCGCGGAGAGAGGCATTTGTAACGACAGTGTGCATGCCACAGCGTTCCCTGCCCCAGGGCCCTGTCATCTCATCAGGGATCTGTGCCACTGCCCACCGCTCACAGCGGACACGCGGCTGCCCCCGACAGAACACAGCACCAAAACCCACTGCTGTTTCCCATGAGGTGCCAGCCAGGCACTCACTGCCTAGTTCCCATCTATTTGCTGATAAGATCGGCAGCCATACCTACTGCTGAAGTGTTTGTTTGTCCGTTGTGTGGATGTGGTAAAATTTAATTATGCCGCTGAAAGATTAGGTCACGGCTTCACATCACAGAGGAAATTATCTATCCCGAATTAAGCTGCAGTGCCGTAATCCGAGGTAAATCGCAGGTTTGTGGTTTTCCACCTGTGACCTGGTCTTTCTGCCTTAACTGGTCCCAGCCGCCTGCCTCCTCTCTAGAGTTTTGCCATCAGATTTCAGCTGCTGATTTCTGGGCTCTCCACCCCTACATAAGCACCTCACCCAGGTGGACGTGGGGCTTGCAGGTGGCTCTGCTGTCATTTGTGGCATCTGCTGAAATCAATCAGATCAGCCCGTTCGGTGGCATTCCAGAAGCGCTAAACCCACGCACCTTCGAGAAGGAACCTGGGCCTCCGCCAAACGGAGGTGTCTGTCATCCCTTCGCACAGAAGGGCAACCCTCGCCCCTCCCTTGAGTCGAGAACTAACGATAAGATTTGTCCATGTCGAGCTTCTCCAATTTGCACTCTGCGGCTTTGCCCGCCGTCTCTGTCCCTGTCACATCTCGGGGTTCTGGTCTCCTGGGGCGTGATCCAAAGAGGCCAACGCCAGTGCCTGGTGTCGGGGTGCCAGACGGACCTGGGCTGGCTCCTGGCTCCGCCACCTGCCATCTGTGTGACTGGAACCGAGGCCTGTTCTGAGCTCTGTGCCCCCACTAGACAGTGAGGAGCCTCGTGATAATCCGTGGAAAGCAGCTTTCACGTGGAGACGCCGGTGGCTGTGGGTGCCCCGTGCCAGCTCCCACCTGCACCCACCCCGCCACCCTCCCAAGCTACCTCTTGCTCTCTCCTGTGAGGAATGGCCACTTTCTGCTCTTTTCCTCTCATAGTAGGCCCCAAATGCTCACAATTCGATATTAAAAAAAATAATAATAATTATGAGTATATTATCAACTTAAATATATGCATAATAGAATTAGTACATGATCCAGCAATTCCACTCCTAAGTACACGCCCGAAAGACGTGGAAGCTGGGTTGCAAACGGATGTCTGTGCGCCCGGGTCCACCGCAGCATTCTTCATTCAGAGTCGAAAGGCGGGAGCATCTCAAGGGTCCACACGAGGATGAACAGAGAAACAAACCGTGGCCCCTCTGTGTAGAAGGGAACACTGTCCAGCCGCAGGGAGGCCCTTCCGTCACCCGCTACGGCACGAACGAGACTCGAGGACCGCATGCTACGTGAAACGAGCCAGTCACAAAAGGACCAACACCGTAAGATTCCACTTCTCTGAGGCATCTAGAATAGTCACATTCACAGAGACGGAAAGCCGAAAGGTGGCTGCCAGGGCCGGAGGGAGGGGACGAGGAGCGAGTGGTTAGTGGGGACAGAGTTTCACTCTGGGGAGATGAGAAATTTC
>NW_024352789.1:2106608-2123984 GCF_902729225.1 Pteropus medius
ATGTAAATATTTACAAAAGTATAACTTAGCTCTATGGAAACTCAGATGGTGACTCTGAGGAGGCTTCACAGAGGAGGTGACACCCAAAATGGCAATGCAGCATCATCGGCCAGCATGGGTCTTCCAGCCAAATGGCCTGGGTTCAAAGCCTGCTTCTACCACACACTGGATATGTAACCTAAACGAGTGACAACGAGACCACGGCTAATTTAATAATCATCTCCGCAGCTGGCTCACTTCCCAGACTCTGTCTATGGAGCGTGCTCCCAGCTGGCGCCAGCAGGATCGCCCTCCCTCCAAGCTCATCCTGCTGGGGGAGACCATCTGTTTCCAGGCTGAATCTCGACTTCTGTTACTAATTTATTGGCCAAGCTCTTCCCCTGGCTGGAAGGGTAACTAACACTTTTTGTGTTGGACCTAGAACGTGTCTTGGCCCCTACCCCTTGCCGTTTCCAACGTGACTTACACTTGAAGGCTAGGCTGATACTATTTCAGGCTTAGCTTTCCTATTCCTTGAAAAACGATCCCTTCTCTGAGTCCAAACCCCACTCCTCCGAACCTATTCTGATGCTACTTCCTGAGACACACTTTACATAAAAAGCCATGTTCATCGTTTATCCCATTTTAGCTCAGTAAAAGTTCCTCATTCCTAATTTAAATGTACATCATAATGATTCTATTACGCTGGAAAGATATGTCATTGAACTTCAACAGGGCATCTGGCAAGATCTCTCATAACATCCTCGTGGACAAGTTAGAGTAAACTTGGATGCATGAACAAGGATATAATTGGTAAACTAAAGGAGGTGATTAATGAAATAGTATCTTTCTTAAGAAAGTATGTAGTAACTTACTCGCACTCTATTTACATCCCAGCCTAGTTAACATTTTAATAATGACTTGGATGCTGATTTTTAAAACAGACCTGTCAAATTTGAAGATGACAGTAAGCCCTCCAGTCACACTGGTTTCCAAAAGAAAATATCTTAGCAAGCCATACTGATGGACCGAATAAAAAAAGAAATTTAAGAGAGGCAGATGTAAAGTTCTTTCCTTGAATCTAAAAACCAGCAGCAGCACAAGTGTAGAATAAAACTGAATCGGTTAGGCAGGAGTCACTCTCCCAAAGTCAACTCAGTATGACCTCATGTTGCTACGCAATTGCCAAAAACTTCAACACAATCTTAGGGAGCTTTAGAAGTCTAGCATTAGAATAAGGGAAGTAATAGGCTTCTCTGTCTTTATCTTATGCGGCCAGATCACACCTTTTGAGTGGGATCCAGCTGAGGGTGGCTCATATTAAGAAAGATATTGGTAAGCTGAAATGTATTTAGAAAGAAAACCATTAGGATTATAAACCATGGCATAAGAGGACGGCTTGCAGGAAGCAGGGACTTTTAGATGGCACAAAAGGCCCCAAAGGTCCCGAGGGACAGGACAGCAGGATGCAGAAGGTATAGAAAATAATCTCACCTCGAGGAGTTCACATTCAAGGTGACTGGTGTAGCAAGGGCAGATTCAAAATGGAGAAGAAATGACTGGTTTCACCTGGGGGAGTCAGGAAAGTTTTTACAGAGGGGACGAGGTTGGAACTGAATCGTAAACGATAATGGGGAGGATTCTGCCACCAGCAGGGCAGGTCGTCTGAGGCAAAGAGACGCACTTGAACTCCCAGGGCCGGCATTAGAGCAGTGTGTGAAGCATATGGGAGGTACGACAGTGCCGAGGCCAGACTCCGTGCTCCTGCTCAGATGTCCCTTCCTCAGAGAAGCGTTTCCTGGCTCTCGACCCCCAATCTAAATTAGGTGTCCCTGTCATGCTGTCTCCTATGCTCTATGATTTTTCTCTACGGAACTCACAGTTTGTATTTTATATTTATTTGTCTGGTATCAATTTGTCTGCTGAGCTCCGTGCTCCATGGGGCATCGAGGCTATGCCTGCCATAAACGATAAAGATATGTTGAATGATGTGCATAAAGACAAAATTAAAGGCGATTATGACAAGTGTATACTGTCTTCTTCGTGAGGCGAGGAATACCTGAGCGAATAACATTTGGACTGAGTCTTATAGGAGGAAGAGAATGGAGGAGGGACGTTTAAGGTAGACAGAGCAGCTCCAGCAAATGCATGGGGGCATGAAACAGCACAGCGGGTACGAAAACCTTAGAGAACCTTCATATATTTGTTCATAGGCAGGTACGGGGAGCGGTAGCTGAAAAGGCCAGAGAGGTAGGCAAGGGCCAGATCATTCACCCATCCGATGAATAGTAACTGAGCATCTACTCATGAACGGCTTCCTAATCCATGCTAAGAAGTTTGGGTTTAATCCAAAAAGTATTGAGTAACTACTGAAGGATTCGAGAGTCCTGTGATTCAGTTTGCATTTTGGAAGGTTCGTTCTGAAGCTTGGGTGGTGGATTATTTAGATTCTGGCAAGACTGGAGGCAAGTAGAGATCGCTTAGGAAGCTGGCTCGGAACTCCCGGGGAGAAGAGCTGGGGCGATGGGGACGAAGAGGGGGCACGCGCGGTTCCAGGAAATATTCAGAAACGGAACGGGCAGAATTTGATGGGAATTTCTGTGCTGATAGGATTTTGCTCACTTTGGGAAGGGAGGAAATGGAGCTGAGGACGATTCTGGGGTTTGTGGTACGTGTAATGGGGTGAATTGTGATGCACAGAGAAAAGGGCTAGAGGAAGAAGGGAAAATTGAAATGGGGGACACTGTGAACTCCGTTCAGTACAGGTCGATACCTGTGGATGAGACCATGAGTCCTCCAGAATCCATGTTCCCCTTTGTCCACATAATAGTAGCTAGGATGTGGCTGCCAGCACTCCTTTGGGACTACAATTCCCAGCCCTCCTTGAGGCACAGTGGTGGGTATATATGACTAAGGTCTTGCTGGTGGGATGTGACCAAGAGCAAAGTGCACAATTCTTTTCTCACTTGCTTGAGAAGAAATCCTTGTCTCTGGGTTTCTGCTCTTTTTCTCTCCTAGTGGTTGGGATGGTGACGGCCAGGGTGATCTAGGAAGTCACAGGTTGAGGATGGCAGAACCTCCATTAGCCGGAGTCCCCAAGGATGGCAGAACACCCATTAGCCTGAGTCCCTGCGTTATCAAAGCTGTCTGCTAACCTAGAACACTTATCGTAGGGTGTTCAGAAAATTATTGAAACATTATGGAAAAACAAACAGTATAGAAAAATAAATATATTGCTCTTTGAGCCATTAATTTTTAGTCTTTTTGTTACGGCAGCTTAGCCTGCCTCGTACAACACCCAAGTGGAGATGCGGACAGTTGACTATCCTAGTGTGAAGTTCAAGAAAGGCAGATTTAACAGTTAGAATACAGTTGGGTTGGGTGAGTGACATCAGAAAGACAGCAAAATAGGAGGTTCTGGCCCTCATCCGTCCCACAGAAACACCAATTTGACAATTATCAACAGACAAAAATACCCTCCTGAGAGCTCTAGAATCCAGAGGAGAGATGACAGTACCTGAGTGGAGCACAGAAATGATAAAAAAAAAAAAATGCTTTTAAGAAGGTAGAAAGGACAGCATCACCTTACCCATGGCATCCTTCCCCCCAGCGTGTGTAGCACAGGGCTGACAGAAACCTTTTGGCCCGGAATCTCCGGCTGAACTGGCTGGTGAAGGCTTTTTGCTGCTGAACCTAGTCAGTATAGACTGGAAGAGGTGGCTATTTCTTCAAATGTTCAGACACCAGTGCAAGGCTACAAGGACCATGAAAAATCAGGGAAACGTGATACCACCAAAGGAACAAAATAAAGCTTTAATGACCAGCCCTGAAGAAATGGAGATCTACAAACTGCCTGACGATAAATTCAAAATAGTGATCTGAAGGATGCTCAGTGAGCTACAAGAGGACACAGATAGACAAGCGGACAAGATCAGGGAAACAATACATGAACAAAATAAGTCCAACAAAGACGAAAATTATTTTAAAACAAAGCAGAAATTCTGCAGTTGAAGAATACAATGAATGAACTAAAACATTCACTAGAAAGCACGAACATCAGACTTGATCAAGCAGAGGAAATGATTAGCAAGCTTGAAGACACGTCATTTGAAATCGCCCCGTCACGAGAACAAAAAGAAGAATGAACGAAAAAGTGTGAAACCTGTAGGACTTGATGGGACACCATCAAGGGAGCCAATCTATACATTCTGGGAGTCCCAGCAGGTGAAGAGAATGGGGAAGGGGCAGAAAGCTTATTTGAAAAAATAATGGTTGAAAACTCCCCAAATCTAGGGGAAAAGATGAACATCTACATTCATAAAGCCCAGACTCTTTCAGAGAGGTCGACTATAAAGAGGTCTGCACCAAGACACATTATAATTAAATTGTCAAAAATGAAGGGCAAAGAGACCGATCTGAAATCAGGGTTCCGAGCAGGGACGGGGATCCGTACGCCACGTGGGCGGAGGATGCGGGTCAGGAAGTAGAGGGAATTGGGGAAAGCAGTTGGTGGACTTCTCCCTGCATCACTGATCCCTGTGAAGATGGAGACTGGACACCAGGTTTGGCACGTCGTCTGCTACTACGTTGGCATCATCGCCATGCCTTTCTAAGTCTGAGAACTACATTTCCCAGAAGCCCTTCCTCTAGAATGCCAGATTACAGTTTTCCAATGAAAGAGGCCCGCGTGAAAAGAGGAAGGCATTATTCCCAGGGGTCGAGGCGGCCAGACACGACGGCTTCTAGAGCGTCCCCACAGAGACTTCTCTCCAGTCCTCTGAAGACCTTCTCTCAGCTCCTCCCCCAGTCACGTAATCTCTAATTCCCACATTAAATCTCTTATTCCCATAATACTCACGCTGGCTCTCTTTCTAATCAAAACCAGATGGGTACAGTAGGCCTGGTGTTGACACAGCTGTCCCCACCTTCCTTGAAAGGAAAAAAAAAATCTAATTATTCAGACTTCCGTTTAACTCTATTTTCTTTGACAGTGTTATTTGGAAAACACCCAGGGATGCCTCAGACATTATCACCTTGGATGCTTGCACCTCGTCACCCTAAAAAGCTTCCTGCATTCTCTAGAGCAGGCTTCTTCTTAGGTGCCGTCATTCCCACAATGCTCCTGCACAAGTGGATGCTGTCATTTCAGACAAAAGCCTCACACGCTTGGCCGAGCTCATTAGCATGGGCCCCGGCAAGGGGTATGGGGTTCGACACGGCGTGGGGCTGACTCTGGGTCTTCTTCCGTGCCCTCCTAGGCAGTGATTCATCATGGCCACACTCTGCCGGCTGTTTAGAGAACAAGGAGTTTTACCACCTCATTGGTCACCACCTCATGCCTCAGGGAGTGCAGACTCCGAAGCCAGCTGGATACACAGAGATTGGCCAATTACCAGGATGTGGCGGAGCTGAAAAGGCCCACTTGTCTAGTTTAACAGATTAAGTTCTGCTGAGTTCTGGGCACGCGGTGGGGCCCAATTTACTTGAGTCGTACATAACCCGGGTTTCTGAAACCTCCTGGGCAGCCAGCTGTGTTTCTCCAGTTTTGAATAGAGAGGCTGCCTACCGTGTGATCAAGAGGAGAGTCTACAGCCAGACTGCCTGGAGAAGTTAAATCCTGGTTTGATTTGAGGACAACTGCTTAGCTTCTCTATAACTCACCTGCAAAACAGGGCTAACGATAGTGAAAATTAAAGAAATACTGCGTGTAAATTGCTCAGGACTTTCCTGGCACATAATGTGCATGTGGTCATCATTCCTCTGCCGGCTCTGCACTAAAATCTGATTTCTCTTCCTAGCTGTTCCTTTATTAGTCCTCCATTTATTTTATTCCAAAGACAGGGAAGATAAGGGTGTTTTAGCCTAGGGTTGCCAAGAGTACTATCTCCCCCTCCACCTGATATACAGTAGAAATCATGAGATAGCTTTGTTGTTCATGCCTGGCCAAGTGGCCTAGCTTACACCTCAAAACCTTCCTATCTTACTTCTGTTTTATGATACAAGATCTCGCCGCTCCCCAACCCCCACCCCACACCATCCCTCCTTCTTGCTCATGCTGCTCCGGCCACACTGGTCTCGCTGTCCCTTAAATGTAACGAACAGCTCCTACCTTGTTTTTCTGCCTTGAAAACTCTTCCCCTGCGAACATGGCTTGAGTCCTTTGCTCCCTCTGGCTTTGCCCAAGTGGTATCTTCCCAGTCAGGCCTTCCCCGAACACCTTATATAAGGTACACCCACCGCCTCCAACCCCCAATCTTCCTTATTCTGCTTGATTTTTCTCCGCAGTTCTCACCACCATCTGTCACATCATACACTTATTTACTTATTAATCGTCTGCTTCCCCCCAACCCATTCCTAGTGGAGTTTCTCTGCCAACCGACACATGTCACTGGGGAGGAAGACGTTCTACCCCACGCACTGATAGCCGTTGGGATAGGACCTGGCACAGTTCTCCAGACTCCTCCAATTCCTCCTTTTTCAAATCAAATATAACTAAAAAAAAAAAAAAAAGCAGTAGAATAGTTCAGTCTTCCCAAACAAGGCAGAACGATAATACTGTCTTACAAATATTTTGTCTAGTACATTCTCTTATCTTTTGCCAATGGTTAAATAAGAGGCTGGAGGAGTACGGTGGAAAGAAGTGATAAATATTATGGGAAAAGACAAGAAAAAAAAAACTACTTGCCCACGTGTCTAAAATTACAGGAAGAAGGAATATCGATAAGCAGATATCTAGACCTGAGATAGTGCACAAGTTCACTTATGTCCAAACTGAAAGTTGCAACACACTGGGCTGGGGTGCACAGAACTTCGTGTTGGCCCCTCAGAAATCCTATCTTAGTGATATTTTCCAGTCCTACCGAGTTCATCTCTCTAGTGAAGATCATACCACACTGAGTTGGCCTCTCTGATGGAGAAATGACAAACCTTGTCCCAAAGCTCGGGGAGACTTAGAGATCATGAGGTCGCTTTCTGCATCTGACTTTGGAAATTCAAAATTACAGAGTCCAGAATGCCTATCAATTAACTAAGAGACGCTTATGAGTGTCTACATCAGGGTTCCTGAATTCAGTCAGTAGGTAGCCCTCAAACTACACCATTATTATCCGAAAACGAATGACCGAGGATGATAAGGGATCTGTGAAGTGGACGGGAAGCATGCCATTGGGGAGTATCGAAAGGTAGGCGACTCTGACACAGACTGGCAGATTATCATTATATTAGTTTCCTGTTGCCACTGCAATAAATTACCTCAAATCTAGTGGCTTAACACAACACGAATTTTCCTCTTAGAGTTCTGGAGGTCAGAAGTCCGAAATGGGTCTTACAGGCTAAAACGGACAAACGTGTTCCTTTGGGAGGTTCTAGAAGAGAATCTGTTTCCTTGCCTTTTCCAGCTCCCAGACGCACCCCGGAGTCTTGGCTCACGGCCTCTGCCATCACCTTTACGGCACGTTGTCTGACCTCCGCTCCCGTTGTCACGGCTCCTCTCCCTAACTTTGACTCTCGTGCCTCCTTCTCATAGAACCCATAAGATGATTACATCGGGCCACCCGGATAATGCGGGACGCTCCCCCCACCTCGACACCCTTAGTCTAACACATCTGCAGAGTCCCCGTAGGCACGTATGGTAACGTAATTCACAGGTTTCAAGGAGTGGGATGTGGACATCTCTGGGGGACATTATTCTATCACAATGACCATGACATAAATGATCGCACGGTTCTGATGAAGAAGACAGTGGACTTCAGGCCAGAGAGCCTACGTTTGAGTCTGTCCCCCACCTTCCACCTGTGGGATTTGAGGCAACACACTGACCAATTTGGGCCCATTTCCTCAGAGGCAAAATGGAGGTGAGAATACTTCTAATGGCTATTTTGAGGATCAAATGAACTCATTATATAAGAATACTTTGTCAACCACAAATTATTAAAGTTTAGTTTGGTTCCACTCAAACACTTCCCGACCCCATACCATGACAATTATGTCATGTGCGAATCCATAAAGTTTTACTTTCTCCTTCTCCAGCTGTAGCTTCATTGCTCTGGCGAGGGTCTCCACCACGATGCAGAATCCGCTCCCAGATTTAAAGGAACAGCATCCAGTCTTTCACCAGCAGGTGAGGTGCTGGCTGCAAGACTTTTCTAGATGCCTGCTATGAGGATGGGAACGTTCTCTTCCATTCCGATTTAGCCGAGAGATTTTTTTTTTAAATTTCAAATCAATGTCGAATTTCATCAAATGCTTTTTATTCATCTATTGAGATGATAACACAGTCTGTCTTCTTTCGTCTTTTGTTACGATTCAGTACCTTGATTGACTTTCGAATGTCAAAGCAGCCAGAAAAAAAAAAAAGAAGAAAAAGAGAAAGAAAAAGAAACCTACGCGACAACATATTATAGTTTGAACACGCTGTTAAATGATCTGCCAGATTTTTCCTAAGAATTTTGGCTTCTATGGTCATGAGAGAGATCAGTCTGGATTGTTCTTTTCTTATAACATCTTTGTCTGGTTTGGGTCTCAGGATAATGCCAACCTCAAAGCATGAGCTGGGAAATGTTCTGTCCTCTTTGACTGTGCAGTTTCTAATTATAATCTGAAGGGAGAATCGATAGGATTTGCTGACAATTTGCCTCGTGACATATCAGAGAAAGACGTCAAGAATGATCTTGCATTCTACCGTACTGTATTTATCTCTGGCATCTTCACGGAAAGGTTCGGGGCTCGGCTCTCCTGCCATTGAGGCTGCATCTCGAGAATGAGCACTGGGTGTGGATTCGACACTTTCCCTTCCTATTCCTTGTCCAATGGCGCGGCACAGAGCAGCTCCTGGGACTCTTCCCTGGCTACGAGATTTAAATTCTAGCCAATTTTCAAATTGGCTCAAGGCGATTGTGAGGGCCAAACAATCTATATTTCGATTACTATCAAAGGGCCCTCCCTTCACTACCCTTCTCGAAATAGAGACCCAGCCCGCCTCCTCGCTCAAACAATGCTGCTTGACAAATAGCTCAGCCCAGGTCCCAGATTGCCGGGTTGTGGAACTAACAGGTAAAGGAACCAGTCCTACAGAAGGCAGGGTCTGAACTTGGCTGCTATGCACCTGACTCAACGTGCCTCTGGCTTTGCATAAAGACCTAAATTGGATTGGGCTTTGCTTCAGCTGAACTCCAGCCACTGGCAGCCTGGAGCAGCCTGCAGGAGAAAGAAGTCGAACTTGATAAGTCAGCTTTACATGTCCACAGAGGAAGGTTTAAAGCTGCAAAACATACCTGGGTCAGCAAATGTCACTTAGACCTGATGCAGGACAGGGCGAATTCCCCCGAGTAGGGGTAGACCAAGCCCAGCACTGAGAGAAGAGGGTCTTCTGGTGGAGAGCGTGGAAAGAATTCAACACACACACCAGAGCTGGAGTCAACAGGCAAGTCTGTCAGAGAAGAGGGGACACTCTCAAAACAAAATTGGCAGGAGTGACTGACGTTCGCGGTGATGAAACAGACACAGAAAATACAGTATTTCAATCACATGCAAAAAAAAAATGTGTTTTTTGAGTAAAAGACAGCAATTTCTATCTCTTACTGAATGGCAGTTTTGTTCCAGGCATTTGACTTAATTCGTTTACACTTTATAACAACCCCATGAAGAAAACTCTCTGTATTTATAGATAATAAGTCACATATCGGTTGGCAGAGGCGGACTTCCAACCGGATCTGTCAGGTTCCAAGGTTTATGCCTTCATCACTGGGCTAGACGAGTTTGCTACAGATTTTCAGTTTTCAGGGAGAATCCAAGAAACCTATTTCTTTAAGAGCCCTATTCCATGTGTGCCCCGAATTCTTCTACGTGGACCGGATTTGAGACACTGGTGTGAGAAAGGCCCCGGCAGAAATGTAGGCGAACAGCCCCTCCTCTTGCAGCCAAGGCCCCTGAAGGCCCACTCTCCATGACACACCTGCCTCTCGAGCCATATCCATCTCAGAAATAAGTGGATGTCACTCTCAGACATCTTAAAGAAATACGAATGGGTCTCCCTAGACCAGGGCTCTGGGAGCCTCAGGGAGCAGAGTCGCCCCTCACTTCACGTGTCTTTGACCTGCACAGACTGGGGGCAGTGGGTGGGGTGACCGGATTAAATTACACGGCCAATCTCTGAGACCTTAGTCACCCTATAATAGCGATATGAAATAATTACTTTGTCTTTTGCAATTATCTTGCTAAGCCGGTGATCTAGTGTCCCTATTTCAAGACACCAGTTCCCAAGGAAGAAAACCTCCCACCGAAGGACACTGCAGACCTGGTTTTCCCCAGAGGCCACATTCCCATTCTTCCCGTTAAGAGTCCAAATGCTCAGAGGTGATGTAAATAAACAGAGTAGTCCCAGGAGACCCAAGCTCTGAAGCATAATTAGTGCCAGAGGCAAGGAATTAGCATGTGGGTGGAGTGACTATAATAAGTAAAATAAACATGATTAATTTTAAAAGAGAAAACAAATGAAATTACCATAGATAATGGAAAGAATCAATAAAATTAACTAATCTAAACCTCATCAAATCCAAGCCTGATAGCCGTAACTCATAGAGATCTTGAATTTGTCTCTAGTTCTATTTGAAGATGTCATCCCAGGCAGCCCAAGGTATACCTTTTTGGTCAATCTCTCCTCATCCAGAAGGCATAAAAATTCAGTCTTATTGGGTACTGTAGAACCAGTCTGTCTCTAGTTAAAATTTATGATGATTTAGGGATGGACGGACGTATAGTCAACTTTCCCTTCCCTAAACCTGTGTTAACCTTCTCTCAATGAGAGCAAACTTGAGAATAACCTTCTCTCAATTAGATTAAACTTGAGAATAAACAGGAAACAAAACGAAACCTATTGAATTTTTATCCTGCGCTCATATCCTCACATCTCAGCTGATTCTGACATATCCGACATAATCTGCATTTCACAGGTGTGGAAACAGAGACTCGGATTCTTGCCGCGGGTGTCGTGGGCAGGTACGGTGGAGCCGAGACAGGCAGACGCTCCATCTTACTGCTAGGGCGACATTCTTCCTGCTTCATGGGACCACGAGCCAAGAACGGCGCCTTAAACTGCTTTTTTAGGGAAAAGAGGCATTTCACATGGACCGGGGTCTCTGGATCCGCTCTCGGGCACGTGCTCCGAGTTCACAGAGCAATCTCGAAATAGGGCTTCCGGCACAGACAAAATGCTCGATTCTTGTGACAGGCACAGAGCTGAACCTGAAGAAGGCCCTCCGCTTCGAACAGGATGCAATGTGGAAACAAAATTCAGCTGACAGAGGAAAAGCCCCAAATCTGGGGCTTTTGGAGGTACGATGGAAGTTGTTTTTAGCATTCTAAGGTGTAGCTTTCCCCCCAAACAATCCAGCAGCCAAGGATGCACGAGCTTGACACGCTGGGCCTGAAATCCCAGCCAGGTCACCCCTGAGAGCCTGGAGAAGCGTGTATGTGGAATGAACGGAGGGCGAGGGGAAGAACAGGGTGAGCGGGGGACCCCTGCCCACAGACACGGGGGAGTCGAGGCTATGCACCAGGCCACGGCCTCTCGGAACCCAGACTGGTCGGCGCCTCTGCCGGTGTCACCGGGTGGACCCTCAGAGACCACCCACTGCTTGGGCTCCTTTCTGAACAGTGCGTGAGCCTCTGGTAGGACCAGGGCCGTCCAGAGCCGCCGCTGGATGACGTGGCACGTGCCCCCTCGGACCCCAGCACCAGCCACACCTCCTAGTTATCGCCAAGGGAAACTGAAGCAATGAGCGGCAAGGAAGCTCGCGAAAGGACGCAGACGCCATAACGACCGCGACTTGACCACGTGACTTCGCATACGCCCAAAACCATCGAAATGCTGGATTTATGGTATGTGAATTACATCTCGATCAAAGCGTTACTAAAAAGTAAATAAATGAATGAATAAAAATAAAAACAGAATCGGGATTTCATGAGTTACCCTCCGGGGCAGTGCTTTTGACAGACAGGTCTCATCGCCACCTTTAAAGGCTTCGTGTTGACTCCTCATTTTTGTCACACGTGATTGAGCACCTCCGACGTGTAGAAAACGATGCTAGATGTTTTGAAATATTTTTTTGAAAAGGAGCTGACAGTAATTATATGCTTTACTCGGCATTAATTTCACGCCAGGCAGGTACTAAGCAATTTCACAGATTATCTTAAGTGATCTCCACCAGCGAGGTAGGTATTATTATCCCCATTATAAAAGTTGGGAAACTGAGGCTCGGAGCATTCGATCATCGCCCAGGGAACACAGCTGGTCAACGACCGCTGAGATTTGGGCTCGAATCTTCCTGACTCCTGAGTTTATACGTTTATGTGTCGCGCTGAGCACGTCGGAAGCGGGAGAGAGAGCCACAGAGAGCTGAGGGCGTGCAAACGACGAACCCAGGGTCCGAGCTCTAAACCAGGGTCCTGGAGCCGCAGTGCAGGGTGGCCTCGAACACCTCGGGGTGCGGTCTGGGGCTCCGAAAGCCCCCTGGCACAGCAGTCACCTCGACAGAAACAAGCCCAGTACCGAAAAATGCACGCCGCCAAAAATGACTGTAACATTCAAGGGGCCACGTACCTTTCCGTATGGTCCTTTGGTCTGGGACTTCTGGACTGGGGGAGCGATGGGTACACCTCAGTGGCACGTCCCTTACCATTCCATGGATAGGCTGGCTCACTCTGAGCGTTTGCTAATTCTAGGCATTGTCCAGATGGTCGAGTGACGGTGACACACGGGGGGAGGCCCAGAGGGGAACTGACGGACCCCACGTGTGTGGCACACATGCGGTTAAGTGCTGGGCTTTCGCGTGGGATGGCTCGGGGTTCTAACCAGTGCTGCCACTTACGAGCTGCGATTTGGGATAAATTATTAAATTTCTCTATGTTTTCATTTCCTTTTTTGTAAAATGATAATGATAATAATACTGACCTTACGCGGATATCGAAAGGAATAAACAGGCCAGCGCCTCGTCTAGAGGGTAGCGAGCCCTTAATGACGGCCATCACCACTATTATCGTCACCACTGCCTGGTGGTGACGTACAGAAAAGCTGGTTCTTCATGCCTAATACAGTTTTCCGACTATTTCTGCCTACCTCAGGTATTATATTTGATATATGTATGTATAGAAGTGACATTTTCCCCAGGGTCCAGGCCCAAAGCTGCCAGATGACTAATGGATGGCAGGAAGCCCGAGAAGAAATGCTCTCGAAACTCACCCTTTGGAAAACGTGACTTTCGTGAGCAGCCCATTGACTTACACTTGTATAGTCCACAAAAGACCCTTCCCAGGGCCGGAAAATATGTTTTTTTTCCCTCTTCCTATCTGACAGCGCTCCTTATAGTACTCTTTCATATTTCTGTGTTCGAGTTGGCCTGACACTCCTAAAATAGTGCATAAATTTGGTGTAATATGTAACTGACACACAGAGATAAACTAGTTTGATGGTTACGAGCAAGGGTGTTATGATAAGGTGGATAGAGGTTCAAACCCTGGTTCCCCCACCTGCTAGCCGTGTGACCTTAGGAGGCTCACGCTCTCTGAAACTATTTCTTCATCTTTAAAGTGGGGAAAAACAATACGTATCTCATAGCAATGTCATGAAGATGAAATGTGATGATGCGTGAAAAGTTTTCAGCACAATATCTTGCACATGGTACATTCTCAATAAATGGCTGTTATTATTGCACAGAGACATGAAGTAGGTTAGCCTAATGACCTGGGTTCGTTTTCAATTAAGGAAGCATTTACTGCGCACCTGCCGACAACCTTACAGTTTGCTACCCCGCGTGGGTATTCGACAAAGGGAATGAACGACGTTAAGTCCTCTAAAACACAGCACCTGCTTTCCACAACTGTCATGACCCTGGAAAAAAAGTGCCTGCAACGTGGCCTCACACTTTGAAGGTGGGCAGGTGCCAGCCTTTCTGTAATTACCTCAAAGATGAGAATGGCAGGCGGAGGAAGGTGAGCAAACACGGACAGAGGTGGGGTTAGATTCGATTGGAGATGATTCAGTCCATCCCACAGAGGGCAGCGCCTTTATAAGGGCCAATATCTTGGTCCATTGTCACCCTGCAAGCTGCATCGGGCTATTTTCCTACTTGTTCCTTTGGTGAATCAGGTGAGAGAAAATGCATCTGGCTTTTTCAATGGATATTTGGTTGCTCATTGTCCATAGCAGAAACCCAAGAGTTTGAACTGAGGCAGAGTTCGTGTATATGTGGACTTTCTTTCCATTTTTCTTTCTTTCTTTCTTTCTTTCTTTCTTTCTTTCTTTCTTTCTTTCTTTCTTTTTTCTTTCTTTTCTTTCTTTCTCTCTCTCTCTTTCTCTCTCTCTCTCTCTCTCTCTCTCTCTCTCTCTCTCTCTTTCTTTCTTTCTTTCTCTTTTCTTTCTATTTGTTTGGCCAGTTTAGTTTATTCCGGGGCCTTTTTAGAATAAATTTGTCATTGTGGAGAATAACAAACAGACGTCTGCCTTCCTATAGGTCGTCCTACATTCTCTTCCTGGTCTGTCTGCGTGCCATCTTTTTCCTGGCTGTCTAGCTCAAGCAGAGAGGAGACTCGCACTGCTGTGGAGTCCCTTACGGTTCAATGTCAGTCCCCAGAGCCCCCAGGCCAAATCTTCTACTAGTCAAACTACTGCCCGAATTCCTAAGCCTTTCTCCCTGACCACCGAAAGAGATCAGCATTTGGTCAAGGGCTGGGGTTAGGTCGTCCCTAAACTCTCTTGAGAGCTAGCTCAAGCTTCTAGAATACCACCGTAGCATCGGCCCCCTTTGCCCATTTTTTATTCTCCGAAGGGTCCAGTTCAGCTTTTGGTGCCCGAGGGGAAATAGGAGTGCATGATAGAAGGTCTGTCACTTTTGCCTCCAGGAAACAAGTAAAACTAGCAAGAGAGACTGGGGCAACATGTCTGGGTGGTTCTGGAAATTTTGGAAGCTCCAGGACAACACCCTGGGCAGCAAAGTACACAAAGTGTAGAGGTAAAGTACGTATTTGTCCACGACATGGGGACCCGAGATCTAGTCCCAGTTCGGCAAGCAACGTGCCATGACTTAATGTTAGCAAAGTTACTCTTCGCTGTATTGAAAAGTTTCATATCATCCCTGACCCGTCCTTCATCCTGAGGTATTGAAGGATTTAAAGAGACAAGAGATTTGAAAAATCATGATGATGATTCTAAAAATCAGAACTGCTTATAAATTAAGAGGAAGGAAAAGAAACGATAGGGTCTTTTGTTTTGTTTTGTTTTTTTTCTCGTCAGCTTCACTTAAACGTGCAAAAAGATGTCTATCCTCTTGAGAAGTGTCGTCACCGTCATTGATGTCTTCTACAAATACACCAGCCAAGATGGGGACTGTGGCACGCTGAGCAAGGTTGAACTAAAGGACCTTCTGGAGAAAGAGTTCCGCCCAATTCTGAAGGTAGGCAAAGTGCGCCAGGACCGCAGGCACCTACGGTCTTATACGTTAGGTATCTGACATATCTAATGTCAAATATCCATAATTCCGCAACCCTACCTGAATATGTGTTAGAGGAACAAATTTTGGCTAAAAAACGCACCGTTTCAATGGTCTCTGAGTAAACTCTATGAGCAGTGCTTCCTGGGGACATCAGAAAGTTTTTTGTGGAAAGAGTTATTTTTAGAAAGGGGAATGGTTTTTCCTCATTTCCTTGTGCATTCCAATCAATGTGGACCCTCAGGCTTTTTCATGCCCCCAGGCTTCCCATTCCAAAAAAGCAGAAAAGAAATCTGAGTTAAGTCATGAATGAATAAACTACCCTATCAAATGGGGAAGAAAAAGCAGAGAGAGGGAAATGATCTACGAAGGGAGTTGACCAAGTAGCCAGGATGACTGAAAAATGAAAACCAAATCACGCATTTATTCCAACTACTTGGAAAGGACTCAGCTATTAACTTCGAAATTATAGATCCTAACACAGAATATATTTGCATGTAATGTTTAAAATGTGTGTCAAACTAAACTACACAAGGCATCTAACTTGGTTTATTCAACAACGTTCTGTATGCCTCGCCCGAGGACCTAGACCTCTAGCTTCCGTCCTTGAGTCGTCTTCTTCTGAGGTCTTCAATAGTCTTTATCTTTTCTATTATCTCTTCACACCTGCTGAGTCCTATTAGGCTGCCTTAGCCTAAAGTAATCCTTGACCGGATTGAAAATACCTAATGTCAAATATCCATAATTCCGCAACCCTATCTGAATATTTTAACTGGGTGTGCAGGCTGTGCTGACGGTGCTTTGCTCACATACAGAACCCAGATGATCCAGACACAGTGGAAGTTATCATGCACATGCTGGATCGAGATCATGACCGAAGACTGGACTTCACTGAGTTTCTTCTGATGGTATTCAAGCTGGCGATGGCCTGCAACAAGGTTCTCAGCAAAGAATACTGCAAAGCTTCAGGGTCAAAGCAGCGGAAGCATGGGCGTGGTCGCCAACACCGAGAGGAAGAACATGGAACAGAAGAGGACGATGAGGACACATCAGGACAGAAATCAGGTCACAGATATTCGAGTGGGGGTGAGGGAGAGGAGCATGGTCATGGTTCTGAGGGCTCGAGGGGACTTGCCAAACAGAGACGTGGGTCCAACTCCAGGAGGCAACATGACCAGGAGGGATCTGAGAAAAGGCGCCGTGGGTCTAGCTCTGGCCACTCATGGAGTAGTGGCAAAGAAAGTCATGGTTCCAGCTCTGGTGAGCTGGAAGGAAACAGACACAAGTCACATGTCAGCCCCTCAAGGGAATCCGGAGAGGCATGTGAATCGGGATCTGAATCTAAGAGTGGGAGAAGGAAGGGTCGTGGTGGCCTGCCATGTGGATTGGAAGCCGGAGGGCACGAATCAAACTCTACTCAGTCGAGCGGGAGTGGAGGACAAAAGATTGCATCTAGCTCTGGAGGTTCAGGAGACAACGGAAGACAAAGCCAGGCAGGTGGTTCCAGCAATTCAAAGGGGTGTGGAGGGCCACGACATGCCTCTAGTTCTTGTAACTCTAGGGCACAGTGCCAACCACAGAGCTGTGGAGGCCAACAGAGAAGAGGATCAGGTCAGTCCTCATGCTGTGGACAATCTGGGTCTGAGGAAAGTCAGTCTTCCTCTTACGGTCAACAAGGAGCTGGTTCCTGTAAACAGCCTTTGAACCCTCCTCAGAAAAAATCTAATTCAAATGAATTTTCTAAAAGTGGTCAACACGGGTCTGGCTCAGGCCAGTCCTCTGGCTCTGGCCAACATTGGTCTGGCTCAAGTCAGAGCTCTGGCTTTGGCCAGCACGGGTCCAGGTCAAGCCAGTCCTCTTGCTCTGGCCAACATGGGTCTGACTCAGGCCAGTACTCTGGCTTTGGCCAACACGG
>NW_024352789.1:2124963-2127005 GCF_902729225.1 Pteropus medius
TGAATCTCACTCAGGAGGCTCTCAGAGACGCTCGGGGTCCCGTCACGGCCAGTCTAGTGACAGTGAATCTCACTCAGGAGGCTCTCAGAGACGCTCGGGGTCCCGTCACGGCCAGTCTAGTGACAGTGAATCTCACTCAGGAGGCTCTCAGAGACACTCGCGGTCCCATCACGGCCAGTCCTCTGGCTCTGGCCAACATGGGTCTGGCTCAGGTCAGAGCTCTGGCTCTGGCCAACACGGGTCTGGCTCAGGTCAGATCTCTGGCTCTGGCCAACACGGGTCTGGCTCAGGTCAGAGCTCTGGCTCTGGCCAACATGGGTCTGGCTCAGGTCAGAGCTCTGGCTTTGGCCAACACGGGTCTGCCTCAGACCAGTCTTCTGGCTCTGGCCAACATGGGTCTGGATCAAGCCAGTCATCTGGCTTTGGTCAACATGGGTCTGGCTCAGGTCAGAGCTCTGGCTTTGGCCAACACGGGTCTGGCTCAGGCCAGTCCTCTGGCTCTGGCCACCATGGGACTGGATCAAGCCAGTCATCTGGCTTCGGCCGACACAGGTCTGACTCAGGTCAGAGCTCTGGCTTTGGCCAACACGAGTCTGGATCAAGTCAGAGCTCTGGTTTTGGCCAACATGGGTCCGGGTCAAGCCAGTCCTCTGGCTCTGGCCAACATGGATCTGGCTCAGGTCAGAGCTCTGGCTTTGGCCAACATGGGTCTGGATCAGGTCAGAGCTCTACCTCTGGCCACCATGGGTCTGGATCAAGTCAGTCATCTGGCTCTGGCCAGCATGGGTCTGGCTCAGGTCAGGCTCTGGGTTTGGCCAACATGGGTCTGGCTCAGGCCATTCCTCTGGCTTTGGCCAACACGGGTCTGGCTCAGGCCAGTCCTCTGGCTCTGGCCAACATGGGTCTGGATCAAGCCAGTCATCTGGCTTTGGCCAACACAGGTCTGGCTCAGGTCAGAGCTCTGGCTCTGGCCAACACGGGTCTGGCTCAGGCCAGTCCTCTGGCTCTGGCCAACATGGGTCTGGATCAAGCCAGTCATCTGGCTCTGGCCAACACGGGTCTGGCTCAGGTCAGAGCTCTGGGTTTGGCCAACATGGGTCTGGCTCAGGCCATTCCTCTGGCTTTGGCCAACACGGGTCTGGCTCAGGCTAGTCTGGCTTCTTGGGCCAATACATGTCTGACTGCTTGTCATCTGGGTTTGGCCAACACGGGTCTGGCTCAGGGCCTGTCCTTCTGGTTTGGCCAACATGGGTCTGACTCAAGCCAGTCATCTGGATTTGTCAACACAGGTCTGCTCAGGTCAGAGCTCTGGGTTTGGCCAACACGGGTCTGGCTCAGGCCAGTCCCCCGGCTCTGGCCAACATGGGTCTGGATCAAGCCAGTCATCTGGCTTTGGTCAACACGGGTCTGGCTCAGGTCAGAGCTCTGGCTTCGGCCTACACGGGTCTGGCTCAGGCCAGTCCTCTGGCTTTGGCCAACACGGGTCTGGCTCAGGCCAGTCTTCTGGCTCTGGCCAACATGGGTCTGGATCAAGCCAGTCATCTGGCTTTGGCCAACACGGGTCTGGCTCAGGCCAGTCCTCTGGCTTTGGCCAGCATGGGTCTGGATCAGGTCAGAGCTCTGGCTTTGGCCATTATGGATCGGGCTCGGGTCAATCTTCTAGTTCTGTACATCATAGATCTGGTGAAAGGAGCTTTAGTCATTATGAGTCTAGTCACAGTGAATCGCACTCAGGAGGCTCTCAGAGACGCCCAGGGTCCCATCAAGGCCAAGCCGGATCTCAGCATGGAGAGTCGGGGTCCTCTGTGGGAATCAGACATGGAGTTAGTCGTGGACAGTCGGGGGACACTGGTGGACATGCCCAGTCTGGGCACGGACATTCCACACACTCAGGGTCTGGCACGAGTGAAGAAAGGAGATCCAGTCACGGCCAGTCTAGTGACACTAAATCGCACTCAGGAGGCTCTCAGGGACACTCAGGGTCCCGTCACAGCCAGTCTAGTGACAGTGAATCGCACTCAGGAGGCTCTCAGAGACGCTCG
>NW_024352789.1:2130722-2155889 GCF_902729225.1 Pteropus medius
TCGCACTCAGGAGGCTCTCCAGTGGCTGGGGTCGCGTCACGGCCAGATCCCAGTGACTTTGAATGTCTCCACTCTGGGGAGGCTCTCAGAGGCGCTCGAGGTCGTCTGCGGCCAGTCTGAAGTGGCACTGAATCACTCCTTGGGAGGCTCCAGGGGGCGGCTCGGGGTCCCGTCCGCGGCCAGTCTGGTGACACTGGTCGCCTCAGGAGGAGGCTCTCCCAAGAGCCTTCCGGGGTCCCGTCCGAGCCAGTCTGATGACAGATCCGCACTTTCAGGAGGCTCCAAGAGACACTCAAAGGGTCTAAAATGCAGCCAGTCTGGTGACAGTGAATGTCACTCAGGAGGCTCTCAGAGACACTCTGGGGTCACGTCACGGCCGAGTCTAGTGACAGTGATCTCGCACTCAGGGCTCTCAGGGCAGCTCAGGGTCCCGTCACTGACAGGAAGTCTAGTGACACTGAATCTCACTTGCTCTCAGGCTCCTCAGAGGCGGCTGGGGTCCCGTCACGGCCAGTCTAGTGACACTGAATCGCACTCAGGAGGCTCTCAGAGGCACTCGGGGTCCCATCATGGCCAAGTCGGATCTCAACATGGAGAGTCGGGGTCCTCTGTGGGAGGAAGACATAGTCATGGACACTCCGGTGACACCGGTGGACATGCCCAGTCTGGTCCCAGGCAATCTACACACTCACGGTCGTCTCATGAGCAGACCACATCTACTCATGGAGATTCAGGATCTGGCACAATAAAGTATCGTAGGTCTAGCCGTACAGTGTCACATGATACTCATGGGGCATCCGGGCACAGACACAGGACACCTTCAGGCAGCCATCAGTACCAGTCTGGAGACACTTATTCTCCGTCACACGTTAGTGGGAGACAGAGTCACGGGTCGTCACAGAGGTGGAGACACGGTAGCTACGGCAGTGCTGACTACAACTACGGGCGCTCTGGGTACGGACCTTCTGGAGGCAGCAGAAAAAGCAGTCGCAGTTCCAGCCCCGAGAGGTCAACAGACACAGCTGCAGACAAGCCCGTGTCCGGATACGGACAGTCGGCTTACGTTTCTGACCACACAGGATTGAACGCGAGGGAAAGCATAAGTAGACAAGGTTCCAGTCAGGGAGTGTCTGAACTCAGCACCGACCAGCCTAGATTCAGCACCGACGAAGGACAAGTATATGGCCATGGCCAGTTAAGTGACAGCTATGGGCAGGCGAGCGACAGCAGAAGCAGAAGTCAAAGATCCACTTTCGGTTGCTCTCCTCATAGCTTAGACCCTACAGGAACTGAGGAGTTCGGGTATCAGGACCCATCAAGCGGTACCATCGCGTGGAGTAGCGGAGGGCAGAAGCGTGAGTCAGGATCAAGTCTGTCAGGGAGCGTCTGCAGTCAGCATGTGGATGACCAGCAGGCAGGAAACTCTGAGGCCAGAGGTCACCAGGGAAGGGTGAGAACAGACTCAGGCTCCTTTCACTTAGATAGCAACTACCCGCTCTATGAATATGTCCAAGAACAAAAGTACTATTACTCTGAATAAGAATCCGAAGACAATAGAAAACAAACTAACTCAAGAGAAGAACTAACCCAAGGGAGGAATGAGACACACACGTAAAATTAAAATATTTAACACGATCCCTTCTCTCGCTAGTGGGGCTATAAGTCTTTTATTTTAACTGTCGTACTGTGCTCTATTTCTTCTGTTTGGTGCAAGGTTTTTGTTTTTGTTTTTGTTTTATTGTAAGGTTCCATAATCATTGAGCTTCTTGGTTGAAAAATAGTGAATGGAAGAAATAAATAGCATTTGGAACTATATTTCTTACTAGATGACAAAGTGCTTTGGGTGTTTTGGGTTAAAATGAGCATTTTTAAAATTTTCCGAGAGTCACATTTTGGATTTTCCAGATTTTGTTTTAATTGATTATTGACAAATGTATCCAAGGCGCTAAGACATGGTAAGGTTTAGGAGCCAAAATTGCTCTAAAAACATTGTAACACGCTCCATGTCCTAAGCGAGCAACGATATGGTATTGAAGATTCAGAATCATTGCATCTTTTCTGCCTCTCCTGGAATTCTGTACAATTGCTCTGGAATTTATTGTCATGACTGCCTGGATACAGGATCCAGAAAACTGTACTGCATAAATATTGCCAATAAACTCTTCATCAAGGTCTAGTTTTCCTCCACTTTCGCCCTCAGGCACGCAAACACAGCTCCCTGCCACGGGGTCAGATGTACGTTTCCGTTCTGCCTGTGGACACTTCGGCGGCCGTAAAGCATCAGACGCCAGTAATAGGGAGTCTAAAGGAGACAAAACTCAATCGCTTCTGACCTTTTCCTCAATCTAACTGCCGTCCGAAGCATTTACAGAAAGAAACGCTTCATGCCCCTGAGTCATGAACCTCAGATGCTCGGTCAGATGTCGTGATCAAACACGAGCCCACGTGGCTACACCCTGTGACAGCCCAAGCTCTGTCAAAGATAGTGACTGAAATACCCCTATCAATGAAGGCTGATGGCAGTGGCGGCTAGTGGGGCCCCACAGTTTCCAGTGGGAGAGAAACAATTAAAAATATTCTCCTGTCTCAGAGAAAGAAATACTTGATTTTATTATGAACACCAAGAGAAGCAACAAAAAGTAGAAAGATATGTACAAAAGGCACTAACAGCAGTAGAAAGTGTGCTACCCTAAAACCTAAAGCAAACGTCCAGAACGTCAGGGCTAGTAAGGGCTTCAAAGATGACAGCCTCGGTTTACCTATTAAAAGAAAAAAAACCAGCAAAGCAGATTTAAATCAATGCTTATGTGACCATGCTCTGTGATCCACAAAACACTATTAATGAGAGCAAACAAAATCGTGATACTATTAACAACAAACATAAAAAATAACTGAGTAGATGGTAGTTAACCCTAAGTAGTAACCAAGTCCTACAAAGCTACCTATCGCCATTCGTTAACTGAAAAAAAAAGGTAATTATTAAAGAATCAGTAGACATTTAAATGTTATGTGTAATCTCATCTAAATAATTTCTATTGCGGGTAAAGCAAATGAGATTCAAAGAGATCAGCTTGCCCGTTTCAGGTAGCTCATTCACAGCGCTGCCAGGGGGTGGGTGTCCCAACTCTTGAGCCAAAGCCCCTTCCACCCTACGAGCAGTCTTACATTCATTCTGCACATCTACGGTCCCGCGCTCTTTAATCTCTACATGTGAAGTTAGGAGTGGCGAGAAGCTCCGTCCCCTGAATCAACGTTCAATTGCATTTATCGTACGTGTGCTGTACAAATATATAAGTCAAATATTTATAAGTGATTCCCATCATCCCTTGATCACACTCACTTGAAGTTTAAACACGATGAAAATTTTTATATTCCGGACACCTAAGACCCTCAATAATTTATTTTAATCAAATCGAAGGCAATTGTTCCCCATAAATGATACCAAGAGTCTTGTAAAGTAATTTAAAGAGTTATATGTTCCCTTTCTAAGAGAAGAGGAAAGATAAGGGTGAGATAGGTGTGGCCCACAAGGCAAAAGGTTGCTGAGTGGGGCGCCCCCATGTGGGACCTCTGTGAACAGCATCCTACAAACAAAGCATCTCTGTGCCAAAGGACAGCAGGGGATGTCAACGCATTCCTCCGAACCCGGCTGTACTGTGACAGAGCCGTGCGCGGCACTGAGAAGGTACCGAGTGGCCGGATGGGGAAAAACAAACTTCCTCCAAAGTTTCTAGCTAAAGTGACCTTCGGATGCGGGAAACACACAGCTAATGTTGGTTTCTCTTATTTCCTCTCCACTATAAACCAGTTCACGTCTCTAGATAGATAGGCAGGCAGGGAGCAGGCGAGCAGGGAGGTAGACAGGCAGATAGGCATCTCATAGGCAGATAGGCAGATAAGTAGATAGACAGACTGATTGATTTTTAAATCTTCTAATGTTAAAAACTTTAATTTTTTTAAATTTAAACTTAAATGTTTTTAACGTTAAAACCATTCTCCATACCTCGCTCAGCAGTATCTTTCCCTTTTGTCAAGAGAGTTTTAAAAAGACAGTAATTCAACCTTCCTTCTTCCCAAATTCTCAAGACGAATTTTGTCAGCTCTGATTGTATCTGGCTGGGTGTCTCAAAAACCAATCAACCGATAAACAAACAGAATCACATCTCATTCCATCTGATTTATTCCAAGTAGCATTAAAACACACACTAGAGTCTGCAGTCGTTTCCAGTGGTGCAACCTCAGGGGCCAGGCAAGGGCTGTCGCCTTCCGAAGCACACCACGTGAGCTCGAGTATTTGAGGGAGCAGGGGGATACCCAATGGCCTTTATTTTCCAGCAACATTACCATCTAGTTCCTATTGATCTTTTCTTCCAAACCCTCGCCTCCCTCTTCCTAATGCCTTTTGGGATGAGTTTTGTCAGGCTCAGCTAGCCAAGCCTACAAGAATAAATGGCTGAGCTCCACCTATGTGAGACAGAATGCATTTCTACAGCTCTCCTCCCGACAACTAATCCCAGAATGTGGGCTGGGCCGATCAGCAATCCCTCTCTGATTAGTCTGATGACAGTCTGCAGATGATCCAGATAATGTGGGCGTTGTTGGTGGAGCATTCGGGCCACTCATTCATTCATTGGAGAGAAGTTAATAACCACTTGACCGACAGACACTATACTAAAGTTACAAATAGGAGGAAAACACAGTTCCTGCCCTTTAATAGTTCACGCATTCATCAGGGGGATTGACATGTGAAGAAGCGACAGGTATAAATAAACACTCTGGCAAGCGCTAGGGTAGATACGCTCCAGGGACTGTTGGCAGCAAAATGATCAACTACCTCTGATTAACAGTGAAGAAACAGGATTCAAAGAAATCTTTAGAAAAGAGAAAAGAGGAGATTTTGGGGCAGGCCTCCAGAAATGGTCAGGCATTATCCAGCTTTACTCGGGGACCCTACCCCAGGCATCGTATTTTTAGAGTATGTATGCAGTCTTAAAGTAGGAAAGGCCACGGGGAGCCCAGGGGACTGAAAATAATTCAGCGTCGCTAACACAGCATCCACACAGCATGGGGAGAAATGGTGATGTCAGAACAGGCAGAGGCTGGATTGCGATGACTCTTATAAACCTTACTAAGAATTTTAACCTTTATCCGTAAGCAATCGAGACTCATCGAAGGGTTTTTAAAGTCACGTGATCGTATATTCATTTCAGAAGGATCTTTGTGCGTGCGCGGCAATGCTGAGGCGTGGCGACCAATCTAGAGGCCACTGCAGTGAATCGGGAAAAAGGTGACAGAGGTTACATGGGATGCAGAAGAAGAGCTAGACACAGGACACGTTTCTGAAAAGATTTAAATGCGGGTCAGATGGTATTCAGTGCCTGGGTCAGATGAAGGTGTCTAAGAGAGCCTGCTGGATGCGGGGCTTGGGTCCTCAAGGCGACAGAGCGAGTTTGCAGGAAGGAAACCAAAAAAAGAGACTTTGAGAAGAAAGTGAACTTTTGCTGGTATTTTCTTAGGTTTGGGCCGGGCCTTGGCCATATACAGAAACCTAAAAGTTCAAAAGCAACCAGCAAGCCACGGCCAGTCCGCTGATGTGTTCCATCCGGTCCGCACACTACGGCTTAAACTACGGGTTAGTTACAATGTTTGGAAACCGAGAGATGACCAAAGAAACAGACCCCGAATTTCCGTTTTCTCTTAAGCCAAATATGTAGCAACACCTGGGCCAACGTCCCCTCCCAACGACCAGCCGCACCCGAGTAGTCACAGCCTCACTTTCGACCGGACACGTGCGAGGCCCCTCAGTTCTGGATGTCCCCGTCACACTGAAGCCACTTCATTCGCTTAGATCAGTGGACGAACATAGAAGGTCTTCAGGGAATCACTTTCCCAGATCCTCAACTTCTTTTTTTTCTTTTTTATTTATTATGATTTATGCCCACAGCACCTGGTCTTCCTAGGTGGTCTCCCATCCAAGTAGTAACCAGGCCCGACCCTGCTTAGCTTCTGAGATCAGACATCGGGCTTGTTCAGGGAGGCATGGCCATAGACTATGGGCCGTGGCTCCACTGGGGCACGAAGCCAAGACTTTCTGTGTGTAAAGCAGACGTGCTGACTGCTACACTATGGAACCATGTCCCCAGATCCTCAACTTCTATATGTACTCTTTCCTAGAATTTTTCTAAGAATAGGAACTACAGTAAGCCCTTCTTCCACTTATAAGCACACCAACGATCCAGCCCGAACAGGTTCACGGTGCATTGGCCATGGCAGTAAAATCCTCCCCAACACAGAAGGGATCACGCGAGATCCTGGTTTTACAGATGTCCCCTTGAATGGCTGATCAAGGTATTCCCCTGCTCTGTACACATTTCTGTTAAGGATAAAGCATGACATTAAAATGGGGGTATTTAGGCCTCTACTCTGAATTCAGAGATACTCTGAATTTATATATAATTTAGAACAGGATAGAAAATACAATAAACATTTTTATTCAGTTTCCTCATGACGATCTGGAGAAAAAGCCCTCAGAGGACAAAGCGACAAAAGCATCAGCGTGATATTCTGAATGCTGAAAACATCTTCTTTCCAATTATTTAAACGTAAGCATTTCTCGCTAAAGGAGTCTCATTACTCATTCTTAGGATGTGTTATTTGCTGAAAAGAAAAGCAATATCATACTGATGATGAAGCTTTTAAGTGTAACCAGAATATATGTTACGACTACCAAAATTTTCTCAGAAGCAGCATCCACGAAAAAAAGTCTTAAAGACGAAAAATCAGTAAACTCGAGACATTCATTAAAAAATAGTATGCAGAAATGGAGACGAAATGGTCGAAAATCTGAGAGAACTTTTAATACAAAAATAATAGAGATGTTTTAAAACTCATAACAAAGTAAAAATATCCATCACAAATGAGGAAGAGTATTGTATGTCAACTATAATTTTTTTTTAAATAAATAAAATAAATGGGGAAGAGGAGGGAGGGAGAGGAAGTATGAGCCTAAAACTGGAAAATCTCATTCTAAATAACTCATTTATTATAATCCCAACATTCTTTATGTTCTTTTCCTCTCATCCTTAAAGAATCTTATACACATTATTAGCCTGGCAAAGAAATAAAACGACTCATACGTTTACACTCACACAGACACAAAGTGTAGACAGAAAGAGACTTTGGAGCAGCTAGAGGGTATGAGAGAAACGGAAAGCAGAAGAAAGGGGGTTTTGAAGGGGTCTCCTGGTGGATTCGTAACTTCACCCTTTGAGTGTTCTCTGAGAGACTCATGCAGAGATGAGAAACGCTTTTCATAGTTTTTGTTTGGTAGACTCTGCGTCCTAAACGTTACTCCACACAGAAGACAGACCAGGCGAAGCCTGGCTAGGGACGAGGTTGGGGTTCAGAACTAGGATCGCGGCCACTTGTAAAGAACAACACAAGCTTGAAATAAGTGGATAGAGAGTACTGCCGAGCTCCGCGATCGAAACAAATTAGCCCTCCCGAACGATTAAAAATAATGTAAAAAAACGGAGTTCCAGTCAAGATGGTGGGATGTTTAGACATTGTAAAATAGTAAATAGCCTCTCAAATAATTAATAAACTATTTTGTAAATCAAAACCAAAAGTGAATGGAAAGAAACAGGTAGAAGGTCCCATCCATTTAAGTGACAGTGCAGAAAAACGTGATCTGGACGGGCAAAGAGACAGAACAATCCCCGCTTCAGGGACCTGGGAAAGCAAGGTCACTCGCGAGGACAGAGAGGTCAGATCAGGAAGAGCACAGGGTCAAGCCCATACACGGAGATGCTTAGATAATTTTGCTGGAAGAAGGCCCAGTGTCGATCCCTGAACCCCCTTGCGGATGTGGGGGTAAAGAGCATTATCTGACTATGAGCATTCTGGGAACATGGGAAAGAGAGCGTCCCGTGGTCCTGAGGGCCAGGAGTCAGGAACCACGGGACAAACTACATTAAGTCAGGATGAGTTTGGGGACAAAGCTGTGACTCTAACGCCTACAGATGAAAAGGGCAGTCCTGCAGCCCTACGCAAGCAGGGAATGTGGGAACAGCAGGCCTGACTCAGGAGGAGATGCAAGCACTAAGGATGGACCCCACAATGGGCCTGTCCCGCATGGCAGGTCACGAAGCTTTCGCCGGCTCTGCCAGCTTACAGGGCGAGTCCGCTCACGCATGTGGCTTTTGTCAGCCTTCTATTTGGAGAATATGATTGCAAGAAATCCACCTCGCTCACTGAGTGAAAAGAATTGTAAGTTCTTGACGGTACTTAGAACCTCGCACAATGACCATGTTCAGGACGAAGGTGACACCCAGCTTTGCTCTTATCTATTTTATGAGTCGTTCTTAAAATCCACTTAATGAACAATTATTTCCATAAAGAAGCGATTCTCGAACTTTTCTATCTCAGGTTCTCTTTCGGCTCTTAAAAATTACCGAGGACCCCAAAGAGCTTTTATTTATATGGGTTATATCTATCAGTATTTTCCATATAAGAAATAAAAAGTGAAGTTAAAAAAGTACGTATTCACTTAATGATGATAATAAATCTATTACGTATTTTATGAAAAATAACTTTTTCTAAAACAAAAAATTAATAGGAGTATCACTGTTTCCCCATTTTTGCAAATCTCACTAATATTAGCCCGGCTTAATGGAAGATGGCTCGATTCCTGTATCACTTCTGTATCCTGTTGTGGCCTGTATAGAATAGACCAAACCAAGTGTGCTCTCAAAGGCTGGTTATTAGCCGGCGGCTGTCCTGTACAAAGGAGCAGCCCCGAAATGCCAAGATACAAGGTTTTTAAGCCCTAAATCCCATTCTTCATTCTATCTTAAACACAAAGGTTTATTTCTCTCCTATTCATTACCTGTCAACCCACTGGTCAGGTGTGCAAGCAGGGAGTACAGAAGCAGAAAGCTTGTTGTTAGAATGTTAAGTTCCTATGGGTGATTGCCTATGTTCCCATGGGCAATAGCCAGTATTCTCATGGGTGATGGCCAAACAGTAATTTTCAGCTTATATACAATTGATTATTTTTCATGCCCCGCAAGCAAGCAGGGTTACACAGGCTAAAATTGGCAGTTAGCGTATGAGCCCATTGTTACAAGTTTCATGATGAACAGAATGCGGTTAGGGGTTCCAGAAACTAGGCCTAAGGTATAGACTTCCTTTGTCCAGTTTCAGGTTTTAATTATCTTTTAACCTTTTCCCATTTCAGCAGGCTGTCACAATTCGACCTGTCGTGATATCACAGCCCTGTCCTGCGTGGCAGGTCACGGGGAACGCTGGGGTCTTACGACGAGAAGAATCACACGCTTTGACTTTACGTGTACCCAGGACCGCATTTTGAGAACTGACGCCACAGCAAATAAATGATAGCGAGCACTTTTATAAGCGTGACTCCGTTCTTTGTTAGGTTTTTAAATAAGCTTTCTAGGCCTTGGGTCCTCTAGGTGAGAAAAAAAAGAGGAAATGGGTAGAAATGAGGCGAAATTTGGGGTGAAATGGACATCGATGGATCGCTCATCGTTTTCCAGCTTCGGGACAGAGCTAAAACTCTCATTTCATTGGGTTGCAACTGGTTTTCCTAATCTCGAAGCTCAACTTTCTGAGCTTTTTCAGCCCCGATCATTAACTATTTCGAAGTGGATCCCAGGTCTCCAAGGAGCTGAAAAACCACAGCCCTGTTCAATGGCTTAGGGATTCAAAGTTGCCATTGCAACGCCATGAACCCCATCACAGCTCTTCTGCTTGTTTTAATCTGTTGTTGTCTGACTACGTGCAGATGGAGGTAAAGGACTTTACATGGATGATTCTATTTAATAATTCTATTAACTTTGAGAATTATTATTATCACCTTTGCTTAACAGTTGATGAAACTTGTTAATCATTTTGTCTTTAAGAGTTTGATGAGTGGGAAAGATAAAACAATAGAAGAGTCTCAGTAATTACCTTGAACAGAATTTCGAAGCTGAAAAGGACACTGAAGATCATCAAAGTCAATGGCTCTTAACCTTTGATTGTTCTAGAACCATTTAAGCATCTCTCTCCCAAGGCCCTTCCCCTCAAAGAATGCACCGGCCTATCTACCTACCTACACGCAAATGTTTTCCTATCGTTTCCCAGGCTTCACAGGCCCTCTGAGGTCCACTCGTGGACATGGCCAGGTTAGGGACCCATGAGAATCCCTTTATTTTTCATCTGGAGAAAGAGGATCCCAGACTCACACAACTAGTAAGTATTGACTGTTTAACCAGAGCAAAGCTGAAGACCAGGCTCCAGCCTAGGGCTTTTCCTACCACGTTCTGTTTTCTTTTGAAAACAGAGCCAAAGGCAAAATGGGTTCATGTCGGTGTCGGCCAAGGTCAAGGAGAACTCAACAGGAGAGTCTGTCTTTTTACGTAGTCTCAGTGTTTTTTTCTTGTTTTTTTTTTGTTTTTTTGTTTTTTTTATTATAGGCATGTTAGATAACCAGACAAGCCTACTAGTACAATGGGTCAATTTATAACTGTAGATAAATAAAACTCATGTCGAAATCATCTCCCCTCCATTAATCATATGCATAAAAGTTAACTACGCACGTCGTTACCAGTTCACACACAGCATCCTTTCCACATGGGAACTGTGAAAAACGCTGCGATGAGCTTGGGTGTACAAACATCCCTTTGATATCCTGCTTTCATTTCTTTTGGGTATCCCCAGAGGTGGCATTGTTACCCCATTCTTATTGGTTAGAAATATATCGGTCAGAATAGCAGGCATCCTTGTCTTATTCCTGACTTAAATGGTGTATTTCTATAATGTTTCAATATGTTTGCTCTAGGTTTCTGTTAAATGACCTCTTTCTGATTAAAGAAGTTCTCTTCTATAACTAGTTTGCTGAGAATTTTTGCGTTTTAAATTTTATCTAATGCTTTTTTCAATCTATTGAGCTGATGATAGGGATTTTCTCCTTTTCAACTTACATCATAAATTACATCAATTGATTTTCAAAGGTTGAACTGCTCTTGCGATCTTATAGTAAATTTTATCTGGTCCTTATGAAACACATTTGTCATTCTCCTGAATCTGATACGCTAATATTCTATTAGGACATTTGCACCTGTGTGTTCCTAAGTGAAATTTATATGTATTTTTCTTTTCTTGGGCTTTCGCTACTGAATTTTCACGTCTAGATTATGCTAAGCTGATGAAGTTGGTCGGGAAATGGTCTTTTTTCCCTGCGTACTGAAATAGTTCACACAAAATGTGGATTCTTAAAGATTTAGCAGATCTAGCTCAAAATGTACTGGACCTCCTGCCTTTGAAGAGTTTGAAATAGGCTTTCGAGGCTGAAATAGAAAGAATCAAAAGTATATTTCTTGGGTTGATTTTGGAAGTTTATATTTTCTTTAAAAATTATCTATTTTATGTCATTTTCAACATTATTAGTATTTAGTTGCTATAACAGTCTATTTTTAATAGTTTATTTTTAAATAGTTTTACCTATAGTTATTCTTGTTAGTCTTTTACTGTTTTTAAAGTCATTTTGTGTTTATTTTTCTCTTTACGTTATTATTCTTTTAAAAATGTTCATGGTTTTGTGAGAAATATAATTTTTCTCTATCAATTTCTTTGATCTTTATTATTTTCCTCATTCTATTTCTTTTGAGTTTATTTTGCCATTCTTTTTCTACTTAGAAGCTTAGTTATCTTTTTATATTCTCTTTGTAGTTAATAACTGTACTTAAGGTCATAGATTTTCCTCTGAGTACTTCATCTACATCACACAAATTTTAAAGATACTCTTTCATTTGTATTCCAGTCCCGATATTTTTTAATCTCCATTTTGATTTCCTCTGCGTATCATTTACCTAGAATTACCTAAGGGTATGTCATTTTCTATATATGTGCGATTTTAATATTTCCAGTACATGGATTATTTGGATTTTATTTTTTTAATTGATTCTTTATTGTTGATTTCTATTTTTTTTTTCATTATAGTCAGTTACTGTGGTATGCTTGATATCCAATTTTTGTACTTTGTTGTCATTTCCTTTCCTAGGTGCTAGAAGTTCTTCATAGATAGTTCTTCGTGAATGCTTCATCAGTGTGTTATGCTTTTAATTACCAGTACGTTTCACCTTTAATTCTATTTTATCTGATATTAACTTTATTAGTGTTTGCCTGGTATATACTTCCCATCCCTCTCTTTACATCCTTCCTCTGTAATTTTGTTCCAGGTATGACTCTAATAAACAAAATATAGCTAAATGTGGGTTATTTATTTTCCGATCTGAGTTTGTATCTGTTAATAGAAAAGGTTCATTTTATCATGGAAAGAAAAACGTACAGCAAAGGGAAACTATGAAGTAAGATGGCAGAAATACGTCTTACTATTACATAACTTCCAAAATGTAAATGTCCTCAACTAACAAATGACTTTCAAATTTGATAACAACAAAAAAGATTCAACATGTGGTCTACAAAAGACAGGATTAAGACAAAAGGCACAAAATGGTTGAAAATAAAGGGATGAAAAATAAATCAGGCAAATATGAATCAAAATAAAGCTAGAGTAGAGCTCTTAATAACTGAAAGAATATTATTGAAAATATAATAAGGAACAAAGGAGATGTAACTATCAAAATATATGTGCATCTAATAATTCAAGCTCAAAATATATCAGACAACTAACAAAACTATAGGGAGAAATAGATAAATCAGTAAATGTAATTTTAAAATTTTAACGTGCCCTCTCAGAAACTGATAGTTCGAGCAGGCAAAAAGTAAGCAGAGATATCGAATATATAAAAAATATTATAACAACACGTGTCCATCAACAGATGAATGGATAAAGAAAATACACTATATAGACCAACAACAAAATATCATTCGGCCTTTAAAAAGAAGGAGATGCTGCCATCTGCAACGGCGTGGATGGAACCGGAGACCATCACGCTAAATGAAATAAGCCAGGCACGAAAGACAAATACGGCGCGATTCCACTTAATGAGGCGTCTAAAATAGCCAGACACACAGAATCGGAAAACAGGATGGTGGTTTCCGAGGGCTGGGAGACGGAAAAAATGGGGAATTGTCCAATTACACAAAGTTTATAGAGTAAACAAAGGTTATACAAAGTCTCAGTTCTGCTAGATGAGTAAATTCGAGAACAATGCTGTATGGCATAATGCCCGCAGTTAACAATACAGTGCTGCGCATGTCAGTATTTGTTAAGTGTTCTTTTCCCACACGCTCATGCGCACACACACACACACACACAAAAGGAAAAGAACCCAAGGCACACCAAGAAACTCTGCGAGATTTCGCCTATGTCTCTCACCTCATTCGGTGACTGTATAACAGGTGTTTGCGTATATCCAGACTCATCAGACTGTGCACATTAAATATGCACAGTCCTTAGCATACCAGTATCTCAATAAAGCAGTTTTAGGAAGCCGAGAATAGATTATCAAGCTCAAGGTATTACATACATATAGAATTGTTGAACCACCAAATTGAGAATATGTATTCTTCTAGGATATGTTTTGTGGTCAGAAAAATTGACCATTTGGGTTATAAAGGAATAAATTTTGGATGACCAACATCATACGATCTATAGTCTCTGACGTCGTTACAGTAAATAATTAATAGCAAATGAATAGCTTTAAAAAAAACCTCATTTTTTGAACCAAATAATCTTTGGGTTAAGAAATAATGAAGAGAATTGAGAACTACTTAGAACTAAACAATGACAAAAATACTGCATGTCAAAATTTATGGGACGGACATCAAACAATTCTTAGAGGGAAATTTATGGCATTCAACACACATCAGCAAGCAAAAAAGGGAAAAACAAACATGTTAAACATTCAAATGAAGGCACAGGAAAAAAGCAAGAAGGAACAAAAGAATAAATATATAGTCAGAAATTATTGAAATAAGGAACAAACGTAATGAAGATTAATCGAAACGAAAGTTTTTTCTTTGAAATGATTCATAAGATAGATGGACCTCTGCCCCAATTGATACAAGAATAAAAATGGTAAGATATAAATATAGCAAATACATGACAAGAATGAAACATGAGCACCAGACTTTAGCTGACACATTTAAAAACTTAGATTAAAAGGATATATATTACTAGAAAAAAACATAAATTGCCAAAGCTGATGCGAGAGAAAATAAATAAATTCGATAGGCCAGTAAATATTGAAAACATTTAAACAATAAAAGGTCTTCTCACCTTGAAAAGAAAACCACACCCAGATCACAGGTGAGTTCCACTGGACTTTTAAAAAACAGTTCTTATTTTATACAAATTCTTCCAGAAAAGAGAAAGAGTAATAGCTACCCAGCTAATAGTATAATGTTAATTCTAAAACTAGATATGAGCATTACGATAAAAGAAAATTATAGCTGTGTTTAATTTATGAAAATACATTTTAAAAATACTACATAAAATGTTACCTAACTATATTCAACAGTGGCTTTAAAAATAATATATCACAATCAACCCAGGTTTATACCAGGAATGGAAAAATGAATCAAAATCAGCTGATTTTGAATAAAGAAACTAGAAGATCATCTGAATGAACGGAAAGACACTCTGTCTCTTGTTTGGAATGATTAATAATATAAATATATCAGTTCATCCCAAATTAATCTATAAATTCAATAAAATCACAAATACCTCAAAATATTTTCATTGAACTTTTGAGAAAGGTGATGACCTCCATCTAAAATTTTTATGGAAGGATAACAATATATGAATAGGTAAGTCAACGTTTCAAAAGAGCAAACAGGAGGAATTTGCACTAATAGGTATTAAGACACACCACATAGTCATAACAATAAAACGGTGTAAAATTATCGCAACAACGAATAGATCTGTGAAACGCAATGGAGAGCTTAGAAATATAACCATGTTTCTGTGGGAATTTAACATACGACGAAGGGGACCATTTCAACGGGAAAAGTTGCAAACCCAGCTCACACTTATTACATCTCAACCGAAGACTCGTATTCAGTGAAAGGCGCCACAAATGAAGTTAACAGCTCACAGGCGGGGAGAAATTATTTGTGATGTCTCAAACCAACAATGGATATTCATCTAGAACATATAAGGAGCTCCTTCAAGTCAAAATTATTTTTCAAATGGGAAAAGTATTTGAACGGGCAGTTCATTTATGGAATAGGCAATCAAAATGGCTTAGAAATATACACAGAGATACTCCAACTTATTAATTAGGGAAATAGTAATCGATATAACAGTGGGAGAGATTGAATGATGCCAGGTGTCGGCGGGGATGGAGGTGGGGTTAGGAAGGGAAGGTGTGCATTTGTTTCAAAGAGCGATCTCAGTATTTAGTCAAATCGAGTACGCACACACCCTACCATCCAGCATTCTACTTCTGTGTTTAGAGCCCTGCCAAAAAAGCACTTCTCAGCGGTCTATAATAGACACATAGAGAAGGATGTTCATCGTGGCACTATTTCTAGTGCTGGGGAACTGGGAGGAATCTGAGCATCCATCCCTGGGGAATAGATAGCTTTACTGAGCTGACGCAGAGCCATGGCACAGTGACAAGCAATGGACTAAATATACACAGAGCGGGACGACGCTTCATGGAAAAGACAAAGAAACAGAATGAGATCTACCGCGCGACAGCACTTACCTAAAAGAAAACTCTCCACACGCAAAAGTAGCAACGTATATTTTAAAGAAGCCATCCAAAGTAAGAGGTACCCAGTAAACTCACGTGAGGAACCGGTGGGGAGAGACTGAGGAGCGAAGAACGGGAAGAAACGTCAATCGGTCAACCACCCATTCCATAAAAGGACCTAGAATGACAACAGGTCATGAAGTGAGGCACATGATTAACTCAGCTCTCTGCAGCTGGGATTCAAAGCACAGACCCGAGGCTCTGGGTGATGGTCTCGGGTTGGCAAGACGTCTACCAGGGGTTCACGCGATAATTTTACTATTAGGCTGTGCAACCCTTCTGGCCACACGGCCGAGCCACGCGCACTCTTTTGGGCCCTCCTCCGACTCTAGTGGGTGGCAGGGGTGTGGGGTCCTCAGGGTCCGGAGCTGGGCTACACCAGACCATCTGCAAGACGGGGAGAACATCCTCACGAAGCGGGAAGGCAGAGCAGAGAACAGAACACCTCAGAGCAGACAGGTTCTGGATCTCTGACTCGAGAAGACAAAAGGAAAAGAAGACAAAAATAAGTCACTTTCCACAGAAGGAACCGAGCTTAATTTCCAGCGGGGCCCAGGGCTGGGGTCTCAGACACATAAGCCTCTTCCTGCAGAAGTTCCCAGAAATGGAGCCCTAACGTCCTCAGACAGACCCCTGCTCTTGCTCCCGAAAGAATATAGCCTTAAAAAATAATAAAAATAATGAAAAAGGGTCATAGGACTGATATCGTTTCAGTCCTTAATCTGGAGCAAAAAGGGACGCGGGAAAGAATCGGAAGGAAGGCTCCTCTTTCTTCTCATTTTTTCCTTAACGTGCCTCCGGTTATCTCGCTAGGTATTTTATGTGTATTCTAGATACAGAACACAGAAAAAAGCAAACGGCAATGAGATCAGTTAGATCTACTTCCATTTGAAGTAAAAGGAAAACTCAGTTCAAACTTTATTACATGGAAAAGGGCATTGACTGGTTCATGTCACTACAAAGTCCTGGGTGGATCCCGCAGGCAGCGCTCAGCCCGGGGCTCGGAGTGTATCATCAGGGCAGAGTGACGCTCCCAGTCACCCAGCCCTGCTCTCCTCCCTGTTGACTCCATCCTCAGGCAGGCTTTTGACAGACTTTTTGACATTTCAGGCAGACAGCTGCCAGACGGCTGCAGCAGCTCAGCCTCCATGCTCCCAGGTTCCAATCTCAAGGTGCAGGGGTTAAGGGCGCACAGAGTGAGGTATCCATACTGGCGCTTCCCACAGGAGTCCTGAGATTCGTTCTGCCTTAGACAGCCCAGGTTCCATGTCCACTCGCCCCTGCCTGGTAATCCAGGTGACATTCTTCACTCTGGCAGTCAGAGGTAGACCCTCCACCCAACCCTGACCGCATAGAGTAAGGACGAGCAGTGGGCAAATTCCCACATGAAAATCAGAGACTGCTGGAGAAGGCAGAACGAATACAAGGGAGGCGAACCAGGACTGTACCTGGAATGATTTTCACCAAGTATTTCAGTATTTACATCTCTCCTTCACTATCCTCCTAAAGCTACTGTTTTCCTGCTCCCTGATCTCCTAGAGTTAGGGACAAAATCCAGCAGACCACACAACACCCTAAAAGACCCAGAATCTCAGGGAGAGGGGCTTGAGTCTCGAAGAAAAAGTCCTTGAAAAAGAAAAAGATCTTTATTTCTTGCCCTTCTCTCTGATGGAAACACACACACATATAAATTAAATCAGAATAAGGGTGCCTCGTACTGGCGTAAGAATTCTGTAAGATTTCATAATTACACAATAGGAATAATTACCATTGATTGAACACCTGCTGTAATGCCAGGAAACATGCCAGACCACTGACATTTATTCGTTTACTACACTCTATAACCATGCGAAGTATCTATTGTTACTCTAACTTTAAAGGTAAGGAAACAGACTTGGGGAGGTTAAGAAATTCGCTCAAAGTCACAGAGCTGGTTCTAGGGGGAGCCAGTCGTCAAAGGCAAGTCTGCGAGGCGTCTGGGACTGCTCTCAACAGCGTCTCTAGTGAACTTGGGGGCAGTAAAGGCACCGATATAGTCACCATGGTATTATTTGAGTTCAGCCATTTCGTGTAGCTCACCTGATAAGTTCACAGAATTATAAATTTCATGAGGAAAATAAAAGATTATTTATGCTTTAAGCATAAATACATATTTGTATGCCGCCAGAGTGTGCTTTGCAAGAGGAACTCATGTCCCGGTTAGAAAAACGACAGAATAAGTTGCAGAGGAAGAATCTGGGAATGTAGATGAAAACGCTTAAGCGAACGTGGAGGACAGGACGGGCGTCTGTGCATCCAGGCCGGTCGCAGGGAAGGTCCTGGGAACGCTGCGGACTGAAGGTGCCCGCGCACTAACCCGGGTGCGAAGCCAACGCTGCGGGCGCCTGAAACGTGGCCGCATCCGGCCCCGGAGGGCTCCGCCCCCGACTTGTCTGCAAACCCTAAACTAAGACAAATCCCTTAGCGTGACCACCCCAAGGAGCGGAGGTCACTCGTCGGGAGCCGGGACAACACGAGGAGAGACGTGCACGGGGCGAGGGTGCACACGCACGTCGCCAGCAGCCCCGCGCCCACGTGACGACTCTGAGGTCACGAGTTAGGACGTCGGGGCCTGGAGTCTCCGTGGTTCTTCCGGGTCAACAGCAGTTTAGAGTCCGCAGTGACTGATTTTAGCTCTTCCTATGAGCAGAAAGTGTCGCCAACATGTCACGTCAACCCCAGAGGGGCTCTGGCCCGTTGGTTCCCAGGCTATGGGACGATGCTGCCCTTCTGCCAACAAAGCTAGGCCACGTTCACTATTTGGGCCCTCCCCTGATTACAGCCGGGGCCGGGGCGTGGTGTCACCAGGCGTGCAGCTGGGCTATGCCAGCAATCACCGAGGATCTACCAAACATCTACTTAACCTACAGGGCGGAGGTGCCATGTGTGACAGATGAGTAGGCAGGACACTCGCGGGAGACTCAAGTCGGGGTTGGCAAAAAGCGGATGCGGGCCAGGCAGAGGGGTCTTCTGGCTCTGGAGGTGCAGTGACATCCCCGTCGTCCGGAACACATGCTGACCTTTGGCGGGAGGGAGTGGGGGGCGGACGCTCCCCGGTCTGGGGAATCAGCGTCTGGTCACCGGTGCTGCTAGTCGGGCTCTGCTCCCTCTCACTGCGGTCTCCAGGCCCCCGCCCGGTCCCTCATGCCCGGCAGTCCCATGTTCAGCCTTTCCTACTCCCCACGTTAAAATTCTGGCCTGAACAACAGCCCTAGGGTCGCGCTCCCCACTAATTGGTACTGTCAACGCCAGCTCCCGCCACCCGCCCGCCTGCCCGTCCAATCCCCTATCCCTGGCTTCTCCTTCATTTCGTTCTGTCCACCTGTCACACCCCACTTTACCGAGCTCCCGTCCCTAAGCAGCCTGCCAGGATCTTTGTTTTCTGCCCTTCCTCAGCCCCCACGTCCCACAAATCGTCAGGCTCCACCTCTGAAATATCTACTCTCTTCAACCCCACTGCCAACGCTTCAGTTCGAAACCTCGTTATCTTCCGTTTTTCAAATTGCCCCATCTTCGCCTGTATCACTCTCAGTTCACCATCCATATTTCAAGTAGAGTTACTTTAACTAAAAGAAAATCTGATCCCGTCACTGTTCTACGTAAAAACTCTGCAGTTGCCAGCGTAAATGAGGTCATGTCCGCATCACTCGCCACGCTTTCTAGTCCCTTCCACAAGGCCTTTTGGGCCCGTCTTGTTCTGTTCTCTTCCACACAACCCAGCAGGTGCATTCTTCAAAGCTCAGCTCACGCGTCGCCTCCTCTGACCTAAAAGACAGTTAATTAGAGTAAGCAAGTGAGACGACACCAAACCGCGCAGCTTCTGCACCACAAAGCAGTCAATAAACCGAAAAGGCCACCTACAGAACGAGGGACATTACCTGCAAGCCATATATCTGATTAGGGGTCAATATCAAAAATACGCAAGGACCGCATACGACTAAATGCAAGAAAGCCTACAATCCAATAAACCAATGGGCAAAGGATGCGAATAGACATCTTTCCAAAGGAGACATACACATGTGAATGGCCAACGGGTAGGTGAAAAGGTGCTAAACATCACTAGTCATCCAGGAAAGGCAGGTCGAAACCACAGCGTGTCACCGCCTCACATCTGTTAGGATGGCTAGTCCCAAAAAGACAAAAGACGACAAATGTCGGTGAGGATGCTTGTTCATAACTGGTAGGAATGTAAACTGGTGCAGTCGTTACGGAAAACAGTATGAAGCTTCCTCAGATCACTGTAAATAGAACCATATAACCCACCCACCCACTGCTGGCTACGTATCTAAGAAGATGCAATCGGTGATCTCAAGGTGACATCTGCACTCCCGTGTTCACTGCAGCATTATCCACGACAGGCAACGGGAACGTCCTTCGGTGATGGATCAAGAAATTGTGGTAGATAGGTAATGGAATATTATTCCCCCGAAAGGAAGAAAATTCTGCCATTTGTGACAACGTGGACGAAACTAGAAGGCATGGTTCTAAGCAAAATGAGCCAAATGGAGAAAGATAAATATCGTATGGTATCACCGATATGTGGGATCTAAAAATAAAAATAAATCTAAAATGATTGCACAGAAACAGAGAATAGAAGGATGGTTTCCAGGAGCTGGGGAGTGGGATGGGAAGATGTAGGTCAAAGGACACAGCTTGCAGTAAGAAGAAGTTCCGAGGGTCTAACATACAGCACCGCGACTACAGTTCGCAGCTTGAAAGTTGCTGGGAGCGTATGTTAAGCATTCCCACCGCACGAAGAAAGAGTTAACTCTGCGAGGGGATGAATGACCTCGATGTTGGCAGTCGATTCACAACGTGCGTGTATCACATCGTCACTGGGCACTTCAAATGTAGACAATTATATTTGCAAATTATTCCTCAATAAAGTTGGGGGAGATTTTTTAAAGACAAGAGAATGAGTTGCTTCCGTATCTGTCCTTCCATAATAATTTAGAATCATCTTTATTATAACTCGCAGATTATGAACTTTTTGAGGACAGGGAGCAGGCCTTCTTCGTTGACAGCCCTGTGACAAGCATGGTGACTGGTGAGTAGCCAGAAGACAACGAATGTTTGTTGGATAAATGAAAAATGATTCATTCATCTCTTAATACCCGACCTATCTCTTAATCTGAACTTCCCTAAGATACTTGCAGACAATCTCCCTCCAGAATGCTTTCGCAGGCATCCGTCTGTCCATCGTGTCCCCATACACAAGGGGGACAGGGAAGAAAGGGGGACGGGAGCTTTCCTCCAGTTCCAAAGGCTCCCGGCCTTCCGATTTCCCCCGTGATCCCTGGTTGCTCTAGACCCTGTCTGAACGGTGACACTGGGGACACTGAGAGGATTTAATTGAGATGGATTCACGCCAGGCATATTTTTGGGATTATTTTTTTTTCTGAAGTTTATTCTCAAAAGGGCAAGACATAGATTAGACACAAGTATATAGAATTTATTCTTGTTCAGGGATATATGTTAGTAGATTCAGAGGGGACTTTTAGATTAGGATTATTTTAGTTTAATATGTTTATTTATGATAATGATATTATGGATAGTAGGGTATTATTTTAGTATTTGAATTTGATATGTTTTAGTGATAGGGAGAGTTGGAATGACTGAGAATATGAGATATTAGAAGGATTTTATATTGATTTTATAGATTCTTCTTTCCATTTTTATGTTAGTTTTATGTTTTTATTATGCTTCTTTGCCCCAACCATGGGGGGGAAATTCTCCATGCAACGAGCCAGCCTACCCCCTCTGCCTCCAGCAATTTTTCTGGGCCAAATTCTAAGCTGTGCTGAGGGGTTCAAATTCAAAATGTCAAGCACATGTTGGAAAACCAACAGCTTCTATTGCCCATGCCACCCCCTTCGAGAACGTCCCTACCATTCAAGAACCTTGTGCCTCTAATGCATGTGGGTGTGTTTTCCCCCTTCCGATTCCCAAGCCGCAATGGTGATTCCTCATTCTATGTGTGTGTGTGTCCGGTCACCTTCTGCATCTGCACACTCTGAAATGACACGTTAGCAATACACACACACACACACACACACACACATTGCCACACACAATAATACACACACACAAAGAAGAGGCCAAAGAGCGCAGAATCGGGTCACTACAGGCGACTTGAAAATTCTTCTTAGGATCGACATTACTTTTCTTCACCACCGTCCTGGCAAATACAGGCTCCCAGCGGACGTGTTCCTACAAGACACTGTCCCACCACCGTGTGACTGAGCAAGAGTATGAGCTACAGCTATGCCAAAAATCCAAGACAATATTCGACCTGGAAAATTTTCCACCCGAAGCAGTACCTCCCAAGAGAGGACTGTAATTCACACAGGAAACCACTTAACCGCAGATTCCAACTCCCCTTCACTCCTACAGGCTTGGTCACACGTCCCCGAGGGCTGCTCCCGTGAACTGGGACAACCCGACCCACATCGGCAGCCCAGAGACCATGTGGCAACACCACGTCCTTCCAGCCCATTGGAGAGGAAAAAAGAGAGACAAACATCTGAATGACTGCCATTGAAATCCTATAGTTTGGGATTTGTCAGTAACTGCTGACTGGGGCATTCTCGTCACTTCTTGACAAATCCTGACGGCCATGGTACGGAACTGCAGACACCTGAAACACATCCGAAACCATTTCGTTGTCCGGTAACCATGAAATTAAAAACAGGTTCTCTGTCAGGACAGAGAAGATGCTTCACATCTCAGAGTTCACCATCCAGTGAACACTAACTCCAAAGGCATAAGGAAAAACTCCTTGGGGTTCTGATGGTCCCAAGCTAATATGCCAGAGGGACCGCCCGTTCCCACTGTCAGGCAGAACCGATGGTCCTATCACATCTGCTGACCCGCACTGACCCAGCGGCCATCTGGGCCGGGCTGGATCTAGTGGAGCAAGACCTTTACTTGAGTCACAGTTGCAGCCCTCAGGTTGGAAAAGGACCTCATCAGACATCCACCCAATATTCTTCTGCTTAACACCCCTCCCAAGTAGCCCCACCTCGGCCCATCTCCCAGCGAGTCATGTGACCTGGTACGAGGCAAAGAGGATCTGAGGTGCCAAGTCCTGAGTCGAAAGCCTGGGTCCCGACCCTTTGCTTCATCAGCCATGCGACACGCAGACGGTCACGTAGACGGTCATGTAGACGAGGAGGCCAGTCTACGTGACCGCCAATACCTCATCCGGTTCTAGATTCTCTAGGCAGTGACCGAGAATGCGCTGGCTCCAGAGAGAATTCTTTGCGTGTTTAGACAATTCCGATATTAACGGTGCCTCCTTGTGCAAAGCCAAAACGTGCTTCCCTACGGTTACGATCCACGTCTCTGGGTTTCTGACACGACCCGGGTATAACCCGCCCCTCTGCACAACGGCCGCTCGCATAACCGAAGACCGATACATCCCACCCATGTGCTTCTCCCCCAGATCCTCTCACCAGCCATCTACCTCATTGTCCCACTTCCTTTACTCAGAACAGATGACAATGGTCCCCGTCCCTGTCGAAAAGGGATCCTCGGAACTGAACAACAGCTGCAGAAACGACCCGACGAATGGCAGGTGAGGATACTGCCCTTCATTCTGCTCGGGCTCATTTACTTCTTCTAATGCAGCCTTCAATAGCATCCCTTCGTGGCTGCTGTGTCACACAGCCACTGTCACCGTGCCCCTTCTTTTACTCGCCACGTCCGCCCAGGCTTTACGAAGTTTAATTTGGCCGAGTCAGACTTTTACTTTTTTCTGTAAAATTCATTTTAGTAGATTTGAGCCACTTATGTATTAGATTTGGAACAACAAGCTGAAATCTTCCGGGATCCTCAGTTTATCCTAAATATATTTACCACCTTGTTGGAAAATCCAAGTTGTTGGAAAAATATAATGATCATAACGTGGTCAAGAAGACAGTCCGGGAGCGGATTCCAAGAGACCGCTCCACAGAGCCATGAATCTGCACGAGGTGGGCTTCCGTCCCCCCAAAGGCGGGTCCCAGGCTGCCCGACTCCGGCCACTCTTGGCACTCCGTCTTCCTCAGCATGCCCACACGCCACCGTCTGGTCCTTCTGCTGCCTCTGCGACAACACCCTCAGACAAGACACGCAGGACTCGGGGCACTCTGAGAGAAACCACCGTTTTAAACAGTAAAAATGTAAGTAAAAAAAAAAGAGAGAGAGAAACGTTCGAACCCACCGCGACGTGGTGCGGTGGGGATGATGCGGTAGCGGAAGTCGGGGACCTAGGATCGACCCCCGTTCTGCGACGTGCTGGCCGTGGTAACCGTGGGCACTCTGTCACTATCGAGTCACTCATCTCAAGAACAGAGATAATGATGATGACTTCATGGCATTGTTTGTGGCATTAGAGGCAATACGTGCACGATCTTAGGACATTCTTGGCAGACAATGGGCATGCAATATAGACGACCATTATTACTATTACGGCAAGGTGAGAGAGAGACAAAGACACAGTAACTGCTGACAAAGACACAGTAACTGCTGGCACGGTAACAGAGACAAAAGACAATCACGCCCAAGGAGACGAGAGGAGAAAATGAGGCCCCGTGTTCTGTGGCTGTTAACTAATGTTCCGTCAAAGAAAGAAGTCACGGTCTGATGAGGTTAAAGGTGAGGGCAATAATCAAAGTTTTTAAAAATGAAGCCTATTTCTATCTCATTGGCTCCAAACGAGAGCGGCCATTCCCCTACGTTTCCTGCTTGATCACCTCCCAGGGCCCAAGGACACCAAAGGTGATCCAGACCCAGTCAACACCCAGGTAGGAAGAGGGGGCCTGGTGCAGACGATGCGTAATAATTAAAATCAAACATTGCCAGCGCTACAGGAGGGACTCACAGAGCACATGAAGGAACAGCCATCTACCTGGAGATGTCATGTACAGCTTCACGGAGGAGGTGATGATTATCAGGGGCCTTAAAGGAAAAACAGCACGTGAGGCCGTGGGACTCTCCGGGTAGTAAGGACGACACGGAGAGACTCTGAACAGCTGTGGGTCATTAAAGGTTCACCCCAGGAATGTCGATCAGTCCAGAGTGACTCTCCCATAGAATAAAGGTGGCGGCTGGAAAGCAGAGACGTCTTCTTGCCTACCATGCAGGGGCTCATAGAGCAAGTAACGGAGTCTGGAATCGCACAGGCAACGAGAAGCCAGTGGGTGATTCCGGAAGACGAGCCAGGCGGCCCGTCGGTAGAGGGGCTAGTTAGGACATGTCTTGTAAACACCCAACTGAAAGACGGTGAGATCCAGAACTAGAACCGCAGCACTGGAGACAGGAGAGTAGGCCTGCAGATGACAGGTATAAGACCAGATAGAATTCACATGGCATGAGGGGGGAAGGGAGAAGGGAAAACGGACTGCAGCTTGAGAAAGCC